>NC_135095.1:875000-1209062 GCF_051107435.1 Chaetodon auriga | reverse complement strand
TTGTTTGTACATTTAGAGTCTGGACCTTTTTGACTTCAGGGTCGCCAATCTGGATTTCTGTGATGATATCTGTGGCTGGAGATAGCTTTTTCTCCCATAGGAACTGGGGCACTGTAAACCAGTTTGATGTGAGAAGCTTGTTTGCACTTGAGCCTCTTAAGGCAAGGTCAGCAGGATTTTTGTCAGTTGAGACATATCTCCACTGCTCAGGAGTTGCGCTGTTACAGATCTTCTGTATCCTGTTTAACACAAACGTATGGAAACGATGTGTCTCATTGTTGATGTACCCCAAAACTACACTAGAGTCAGTCCAAAAGCACTCTTCAATTTCCGTGAGCCCAAGCTCCTCCTTGAGGGTGTTGCTAGCTGCAGCTGAGACAACAGCAGCTGTCAACACTAACCTGGGGATAGTTGTGACTTTTAAAAGGAGCAACTCTGGACTTTCCTATGAGCAGGGTATAGTGAACACACTCATCTTCATTTACATGTCTTAAGTAGGAGAACTGACCATAGCCATATGTGCTTGCATCAGAGAAATGGTGTAGCTCTTTTCTCAAGACAAGTCCAAAGTCAGCTGGCACATAGCACTGAGGTATGTTGATTTCCTCCAAATTTGCAAAATCACTCTTCCAGCTCTCTCACACTGGCTGCAGCCCACTGAAGAGGGGCTCATCCCAACTTGTGCCCTGCCGACACATTTCTTGTGGAATCCTTTTTCCAACAAGCAGGAAGGGAGCAATAAAGCCAAGTGGGTCATAAACTGAAGCAACTGTGGACAGTACGCCTCAACGTGTTGCTGGCTGATCTTTCAGAGAGATGTGAAATCTGAAAGTGTCAGACTCAATGTGCCAATGAATCCCTAATGCTCTCTCCAATGAAGAATCACTGAAGGTGAGGTCAAGAGCCTTTGCCTCAATGGTGCGCTCAGATGCAGATATAGTCTCTAACAATGATTTGTTGTTACACATGTATTTGTGTAGTCTCAGCCCACCCGTAGCACAGATTTTCTGAGCTTCCTCTGTGAGCTGAATAGCTTCATCCACCGTTGCTGTGCTTGTAACACCATCATCAACATAGAAATCTTTCATAATGAACTGTGAGCCAAAGGGAAACAGGCTTTCATTCTCCTTAGCAAGATGGTTTAGGCCATAATTGGCACGTCCAGGCGATGATGCAGCGCCGAAAAGATGAACCTTCATGCAATATTCTCGGGGCTCAGTGCTGAAGTTACCATCTTTCCACCAGAGGAAATGCAGAAAGTCTCTGTCAGGTTCATGCCAGTGGAACTGATGATACATCTTCTCAATATCACACATCAGTGTAATAGTGTGCTACCTGAATCTCATGAGTACACAAGTTAGATTATTAATCAGATCTGGACCTGACAGCAAGTGGTTGTTTAGGCTTGTTCCCTTGTGCTTGGCGGAACAATCAAACACAACACGGAGCTTCTCTGGCTTTTTGGAGTGATAAACTCTGTGATGAGGGATGTACCACTTTTCTCCTTCTTTTCCTTTGTCATGAACCTCTTCAGCATCACCCCTTTCAATGACTTCATTCATGAACTTTACATAGTGCTCCTTGTAGGTCTCTCTGCAACTTTCTCTTGAGATGACTGAGCCGGACAATGGCTAGTTGCTTATTGTCAGGGAGGTGGGGTATCTCCTTAAAGGTGAGTGGCATTTCATAATGGCCATGAGTATTCATGTGAATACTCTCCTTTAACATGTTCAGGAAGAGGATGTCATCCTGAGACACAGTCTTTCCATCTTCCCTGGTATCCTTAAAGTCAGACTCAAGAACCTTTATAGCATCTGATGGAGCCACTGGAGGAAGTTTTTGACAACAACTCTCTGGCAGATGTTGGTGGTGCTGGGTGGATCAGGATGAGGTGGTGAAGAACCAACAAGACTCCACCCTAGGTCTGTGAGGACTGGGTTCACTGTCTTCTCCCAAGATTACTTGCTGTGGTGCCAGTGCCTTTGAACAGCTGTATCCTATCAGAAGACCAACTTCACAGTCTAGCTGTGGTGGAATTTCATCTGCTATTATGCTCAGATGATTCCAGTGCTTTGCTGTTTCACAGGTAGGAATGTGCTTTCGATTCACTGGTATGCAATCTTTGGTGTAGGCTGGAGGGAGAGTGATGAGCATTGTTCAGGTGTAACCACTTACCCTGAGACCTGTAACCCTTTCACTGTGCACTATGTCATCCTTTCCGATCATGGTAGTTAGCTTCAGTCTCACAGGGTGAGCCTTGGTTTGTAAACTTTGGCTGACATCTTGGTCAACAAAGATTGTATCAATCTGGGTGTCAAGCAGGGCAGTCTTTTGCACTATGGCT
This sequence comes from Chaetodon auriga, assembly GCF_051107435.1. NCBI lineage: Eukaryota > Metazoa > Chordata > Actinopteri > Chaetodontiformes > Chaetodontidae > Chaetodon > Chaetodon auriga. Next base: position 1,206,718 of record NC_135095.1, on the reverse strand, counting down.
GGGTTTCAAGCAACCATAACAAAGTTTCTTTTCCTTTACATTTTTTTGTCTTTCATCCAAAGACTTCCCTTTAAACTCAGGACAGATGTGAAGGCAATGTTTACTGTCTTGACAGAACATACATGGTGACTTCAAACTAGTCTTTGATTGCGTCTGGTTTTCTGTCTCAGCAACTGCTTGTGTATGGAGTATGTTAGATTTGGCTTTCCTTTCTTTAGTATGCCGTTTATCTGTAGGTGACTCTGATGAGCAAAGAGCCTGGAAGGAGGTTATGGGATTACAGGCAATTTCTGTTTCCATTAATATGAAGTCAACAAAATCCTTGAAGCCTGGAAATTCTTGCTTGTTCTTCGTAGCTTGAGTGACAAGGCAGTTCCAGCTGCCCAGTCTGGTTACCTTTGAGTCAATTTCTGATGGCTTCCTGGCATGCATGGAGAAAATCAGCAAATGATCTTAATCCCTCAGCATCTTTGGGCTGGATCTTTGGCCAGTTTGCCAGTTTTTCTCTGAATGCCCTCTGTATAATGAATGGCTGACCATAGCTGCTGTTGAGTCTTTTCTCCTTTTTGTGAGCCTCCTCTCTCTGAAATGCAAGCATCTTTTCCATAGGAGTCCTTAAGCAACCAGAGTGGTGAAGTTCCTCTTCTTCACTGACGTATCCATTGCCTGGTCTGAACTATATTGTCCAGAAGTAGGTCCTCAGATGCTTCCATTTTGTGAGTGAGTGTCACAGCCTTAGACCATCACATCAAGTCCCTTGGTGTCATGGTGGGTTTCATCAGGAGCATAGTGGCGAGCATGAGGCGAAGCTCTTACTGTAGCATCCCCGGCTGAATAATGGTCTGGCTCTCTGACTGATGGTTCAAAGGTGCTTTAATAATCATTAGATTGTTCCACAACTTGTCCTTGCATACCATGAACACAACGTGAACACAGCGTAAGAGCTGGTGAGAAAGCAAAATAAAACAAAATATTTTAATTACACATAACAATGAAATGTCTTCTTAAAATCCCTTTTTAACTCTTTCAACCATGAAGTGCTTTAATATCCTATACATTTTTACCTCAACATATTTATTCACATTTTAACAAACGTTAACTTAAAATGTAGGAAACAGCATTGCTATGCATGAATTACTACTTCTTCGTAATGATTCTGATTCTGATTCTGATTCTTCTGATTCTGAAATCCATTTCTGTCACTGGAAATTACATATTTCTTAAACAGAAGCAATTCATATAGACAAAACCCTTTATAAAGTCATGTCATGCTAACAACAGGGCTAATATGGCAATATACTACTGTAACTCGCACATTTCTCAGACTCTGCAAAACTACTAAAAGACACATAATAAAGTGACTCAAAATGCACACAATGTGAAATAAAACATAGACAAACCTTGTGCCCTTGTCAGCCAGGTGCTATATTAGACAGAAATATTACTTTTAACTTTGTTTTGTCATATGTACTTTGTATAGTTTCCTTCCCGTTTATGTTTCTTTTTTACTTCTGGCTTTTTAGATTTCAAAATAAAAGCACTGACCTTTTACAATGAAATGAATTAAAACCTTTCAAAAACAACGTTATTTGGGTCATTTACAGTTCTCTTTCTATGATGCTCTGTGATGTATGTGCTCTCTTTCAGTGGCCATGCCCATGTGACATAGATACAGGAAATTTCTGAGCTGTCTCTGGATCAAGTCTGACAGATCTAAGTGATCGCTGGTAATTGATTTTGGGCAGGCATGGCTAATCTTGAATGCGACCCACAGTTGGAGCACTTAATTCTCTTAGTTGATTATGCTCTCCCATTAAAATCAACAGCACATAAGATTAAAAACTCTATTTAAAAAAATCTTGGTTTTTGATATAAAGTCAACATTGTGTACATAAAAACTTCGAGGTAGAAGTTTTACTAAGACTCCAAAGGTGCAAGATGTCCAATCTTCGATCCTAACATTCTTTTATTAATCTGCTGGATGGAAGATGTTGAGAATGCTGAAAACACGGTCTACTTTAAGGAATTGGCATGTAAAATTTAGTGACATGTAGTGGTGAGGTTGCAGACTGCAACAAACTGAATGCCCCTCCTGTCACCCCTCCCCTTCAAAGCATGTAGGAGAACCTACAGAGGCCACAAAATTCATGTCAAATGTGACAGGTGCTCTTTGGAGCGAGCAGATTTTCATCTGATCTGGCCAAGTGCAGAAACATGGCAGTGCAGTATCGCAGACTCCATGGAAGAAGACCCGCTTCCTCCGTCAATACAAAGAGCTCATTCTAAGGTAATGAAAATAATTCATATTTTCAGGTGATTATGCACTAATGAAAATATACTTATCAACATTATATACCATTTCTGCCATATTCTGCTGATAGATCACCATAAATCTTAGACACTGGTCCTTTAATCATTCACTTTAAGTCAAGATGAATTCAGCATTAAGGCGCCATGTATTGCTCTCAAATTCGTCCACGTCTTCTAAGGTTTTCAGTGCGGTTTTAAGGTAGTTGGTTTCAATGATGTTGCGTCACTGCCTCAATCCTTCAACATATAATGTTAGTATTCCCCAGTGTCAATTTTTTTGAAGTTGTGTCATTAGTTCTGCTGCTTTGTTCTCAGAAGTTTTGAATTCCTTACAGCTCTGAATAGCGTCTACAACTAATAATAATAATAATAATAATAAACTTTATTTGTATAGCACTTTTCATCCATTTAAAATGCATCCCAAAGTGCTTCACAGAATAAAAGAATACAAGAACAGAAAGAATAAAAGCATATTATGACAGACAATATAGATATATATATACATATGTGTTCACACACACACACACACACACACACACACACACACACACACACACACACACACATACCCACGCCCGGTGCTGAGACATGGCAGGGCACTGAGGAACCATGTGAGGAAACACCTATGGGGGCCATCCACACCGAGAAGCGCCACAGCCTACGGCCATAGGGAGCGCTGCCACAGAGACCACCCCGACGCCGATGGACAGGGACAGACTCCACACTTAATGCAGAGCCGCCCCAGTCCCCCGGGCCCAGGAGGCCTCCAGGGCAACGCCCCCCATGGGCAGACCGGGCATACATCCCAGTGTGGAGGCCCCCCATCTTCTCCATGGCAACAAAGGCCTGAGGATCTTGGGTGTTGTAGTAATGAGACCTATCCCCCCACAACAGAATTATGGACAAAATATTATTTGTCAGAAACAATGATAAAATATTTAAAAACTGGCCACAAGATAAATCCATAAGATTGTTAAATCATCCATAAGAGTCTGGCATGTATGTGTTGCGTAACATTGAGGATCTAGTTTAAAGAAAACATTGAAATGGAACCAGTGACTGCTCCCACTTCAATACTCTTTAAGGTAACTAAGGTAGAGCGCATATAGTAAATCTGCTCTGCTGTTATATTACACACTGACTGGATTGCATATGTCAAGCATATTTATTGAAAAGGAGAAACATTTTAACTCTCCAGCGGTTTTGACATTTTCACTGTTGTTTCTTGAACATGCTTCTTGAATGCATCACACGTAAGTTTTGGGATATTGTTGTCCTCTGTATACACTGTCAGGCATCGGTAATGTGGACGTGAGAAAACAGGATTTATTTATTTATTTATTTTTGCTTTTAACCAGGCCTCAGAGGTTAATGTATAAAACATAGATTACTTATGTTCTATTCATGAAACACATAAAAAAAAAATTGCCATGGTTGCTCCAGTGTGTCAGTGCTGCAGCAGCAGGAGGGAAAAATTTGTCGGTACCCTGTCAGGATAAACCCAGGGCAAACATCACCTTTACTAGCACCCTCGACCCTGGCAGAGTATGCTGAGTGCAGACGTGGAAGTTTGGATACGGAGAGGCGGTTTGTTTGAAATCCAGCGATTCTAAATTTTCATTAAATAACTATTTGCGATAAATTGGCATAATCAGATTTGTGACTGGGTCTGGATGTTAGAATGGATTCTGATGAGGATGAGGAGGAATGGAGTAGTATGGAATACAGTAATGGAGGAATGGAGTAGTATGGAATACAGTAATCCTGATCTTAGAGGTAGTCAGAGATTCTGTAGGCAAGGGTTAGGGAGAGGGAGAGGGAGAATAAGTAGTAATGAGGATAATAAAAGAAAATTTGAAGAGGAACCGGGTGTAGCAAACAGAGAGGTGCGTAGCAGAGTAGAGGAATGGGCAGATTTAAAGGTGGTCATAAAGTTCAAGGAAGGTAAAGACATTGCTACAGTCGGTTTGGCGGCATTGACGACAGGATTAAAGAAAGCGTTTGGGGATGTAGAAATGGCTAGGGTACTGCGGGATGGGAGACTGTTGATAAAATGCAAAAATGAAGAGCAAAGGGGTAAGGTTATGAAGGCTCAATCTGTGTGCAAGACGGATATAAGCGAAGTGAGAATGTTTGGAGAGCAGGGAGTGAGAGGAGTCATTTCAGGTGTTCCAATTAAAGAAAAGTTGGAGGACATGAAAAAGAATATAAAAGGAGGTACAGTGATGAACATAAAAAGATTGATGACAACACGAGAAGGGGAAAAGATGGAGAGTACATCAGTACTATTAGAGTTTAAAGAGAAGGTCCTACCAGAGAAAGTAAAGATAGGGTACTTGAGTTTCTATGTGCGAACATACATTCCACCCCCAGTTAGGGTTAGAGGGTTAGAAAAGATTCAGACAGATCTTATGCAGGGAGAGTCAGCTGAGCCTGTATCACCATCACCTTCACCATCGATAAATCATTCTTAACGATAGTGCAATGGAATGCTAGAAGCCTTATTGCTAATGGGCAAGAATTTAAAGGGTTTGTACAAGGCTTGGAAAGCAAGCCAGATGTAATTAGTGTTCAGGAGTCTTGGCTAAAGCAGTCTTTAGAATTTGTTATTAAAGGGTATTCAAGCCTTAGAAGGGACAGGGGAGAGGGAAGTGGTGGAGGGTGTGTTACACACCCGGCGCCCGGTCTGGCTGCCACTCTGGCAGCAGTCTGGCTGCCCACCGCTCCTGGTCTGCTGCGGAGGAAGGACGACCAGGATGGGTGAAATGCGGAAGACAAATTTCACCTTTGTGCAGGTAAAGCTCTAGAAAGAGTTAACAGTGTCAAATACCTAGGTTTATGGTTTGATAAGAGGTTAACATGGTCTGTGCATATCCAGAAAATGATAGCCAAATGTAAAAAAGTATTGAATGTTATGCGTTGCTTGTGAAGAGTGGAATGGGGACTATATACATAGGACTTATAAGATCAGTGTTTGACTAGTGTATAGGTCTGCAGCCAATACACTTTTAAAGAAATTGAATGTCATTCAGAATCAAGCATTGAGATTGTGTTGTGGAGCTAGGAGGACGACCCCTGTAAATGCATTACAGGTTGAGATGGGGGAGATGCCTCTTTATAAGAGAAGGGATCAGTTTTCATTAGTGTACTGGGCAAACCTAAAGGGGCATAAGGAAGATCATATATACCATTCTGTCCTTCTTAAATGTCAAGAGAGAGACAACAAACTGACCAGAAGCTTTGGATGGATCATAGCTCAAAAAGTTGAAGAAATGCATCTGCATAACATTGAAGTGAGTCCTGCAGTCAACTTCCCAGAGGTCCCATTGTGGATGATGGAAAGCCCTGTAGTTGATTTAGACCTTATAGAACTCAAAAACACTGGGGAAATCAATAGCTCTGATAAGCAGAAGGGAAAGGTTAAATGACAATCTAGCTGTATATACAGGAGAGTTAGTAGCAATTCTCACTGCACTTTCATGGGTAGAGAATAATTGGCCAAAGAGGGTTGTAGTTGCATCAGATTCCTCCTCTGCACTGCTAAGTATTCAGAATGGGTCTTCAAAGTCCAGAAAAGACATTATAGTGGATATTTTGCAGTTGGTGCATAGATTGCAATGCTCTGGGGTTAATGTTGCCTTTTTGTGGGTGCCAGCTCATAGAGGAGTATCAGGAAATGAACTGGCAGACAAGAATGCTAAAGAAGCTATGACCTTGCCTGAAGTCAGTCTAAATATTACCTATAGTAAATCAGAAATAAAAAGCATAGTTAAGTCCAAGCTGAAGAAATAGATAGAGCAAGCACAGGGAGAGGCTATTATAACATCCAAAGGTATGTGGGCAATGCTAGAAGTACATATAGGACAACACAGGAGGAGGATATGATATCCAGAATGAGATTTGGTCACACTGGTCTAGATAATACACTGGAAGAAGAAGAAGAAGAAGAAGAGGATACTAGAGGTGTGTCCTAATTCAGGGGCTGCATCCTTCGGAGGACCCAGCCTACGCGGTCTCTGGAGGCTGGGTCCTGCGGAGGATCGGTCTAGCCTTCGGAGCGTGTCCTGATTGCGTCACGACGTCATAACTTCTTCCCTCCTAACCCGGGAAAAACACACGTATGGGGTGCAGAGATGCGCCCGTACAGCTCCTATCGCTTGTAAGAGGCGCGAAATGTAGCCTATTATACAACTTACAAATTCACCTGATGTGAATATCTTCACAGCTTCGCGTCGGACGGTTCACGCCTCCGCGTCGTCCATTCATTTCTGATAATGGACACCTCGAAGGGCATTATCCCGCTTTTACCGTGGTCACTTACGAAAGAAATAAATATTAAATCAATTATCAATACGTTAATGTTGTTTTTTTTTTACCGTTAACATCGTGAGTTTTTAACAAGAGGCGGCTGAGTGGACTATTTAATATCGCTCGTTGTGACGCGTTGCCAAGGTAACCGGCTCTGGCCACAGAACCTGCAGCTCGGTCGGCGCAACTGTTATATTAGACCTAATCAGTGGAGGGAAGTGACATGATTGCTTAACGTTATGTTACGTGATACAAAATATCGTTTCAGAGGGCAAGTGCACCTCTCACCGCTTGTGTGTGTCCAGAGGATGATGCCAAATTTTGTTTCAAAGACTCAAAGTCCACAGATAGCTTCCTAAATCATTTTTATTGCAAGAAATATTATCCACCATTCACTCTGATCATTAAATGTGGTTAAAGGAAACTATAAAATCACTCATGTTGTCTACTGTCTTGCTGTTGTGATAAATAAACTGTGAAATAATGTATGTTTTGAGTTTCTGTTGCCACGGTTACCAACTAGCGTTTGAGCCACCGCAATAATTTAGAACAATCAGGCTATTTGACCGGAACTTTTTTATAGTTGTCCTACAATACTTTTTAACGGAGACCCTGCAGCCAATCACAATCGAGTATTCACCCAAAATAAGATATTAGTTGACATGCGAGCTTGTAACATTTGTAAGTGAAGAGTTTTAATAAGGCTAACTGTTAACTGAGCTCCTCATACCAACAGGTCGCCATTATTAAAAAAAAAAAAAAAATCTGTGCGCAAAGCATCTTGGGATATGAGAGGCCGTGAAGGATAGTAGCGACGCATCCTCCAAATACAGGGAAAAGGAGGACGCATTTGTCGGCTGCATTTGGAGGATCCTTCGAATTTGGACGAATTGGGACAGCCTTCGCACAGCGTTATGACGTAAGCGGCCTTCAAATCCATCCTCCGAAGGATGCAGCCCCTGAATTGGGACACAGCTATTGATGAAATAAATAAACAGGCAACCTCAGCAATTGTAAAGGCAGCAGATGGCGCTATACCCAAGAGTAAAGGTAAGAGGAACAGGAAGATGGTACCATGGTGGACAGAAGAATGTCATAAGGCTGTAAGAAATAGGAACAGAGCATTCAGACAAGTAAAAAGAACCCATAACATGCAGAATTTGATTCAGTACAAAAAGGCACAGGCAGTGGTGAGAAGAACAATACGTCAAGCTAAGAGGGCAAGATGGAGGAATTTCTGTGATGAGATAGGAAGAACTACACCAGTGGGAGAAGTATGGGGAATGATAAAGAAGATGGGAGGGGACAGAAGGGAATGGGACTATCCGGTCATAATATCTGACGAGGAGACAGCAGTTTCCAACAGGGAAAAGGCAGAGATCATGGCTAAGGCTTTTATAAAGGTGCATAGCTCAGAAAATTTGTCAGAGGAAGGGAAACAGAGAAGAAAAAGAACTATGACTCAGTATCCAGGGGTTTTAAACAGGAGGGAAAACACAGCTGGCATGATCGATGAGCCATTTACCTTGGCAGAGATGACGAGGGCTATGAAGAGATCACGACCAACTTCTCCAGGGAAAGATCAGGTGTGTTACAGCATGTTAAAGCATTTGGGGAAAGGAGCATTAGTGAAGGTGCTGCAGCTTTATAACAGAGTGTGGGAGGAGGGAAGGTTACCAGGAGTCTGGAAAGAAGCAGTAGTGATTCCAATAAGAAAACCTGGCAAGGATCCATCCAATCCCACTAGTTACAGGCCAATAGCATTGACTTCAAATATGTGCAAGGTAATGGAAAGGATGATAACGGAAAGGGTGTCATATGAACTTGAAAAGAAGGGACTTTTGGCAGGCTATTAGAGTGGTTTCAGGAAAGGCAGGAATACCATGGATTCAGTGGTAAGGTTAGAATCTGAAATAAGGAAGGCTCAGACAAATAAAGAATCCATTATTGCAGTATTTTTTGATATTGAGAAAGCCTATGACATGATGTGGAAGGAGGGATTGTTAATAAAAATACACAAGATGGGTGTTGGTGGGAGAGTTTTCAATTGGATAAAGGATTTTCTATTTGGAAGAAAAATCCAAGTACGCTTTGGGTCAGAAACGTCAAGTCAGTATACAGTTGGAAATGGTACACCTCAAGGGAGTGTGATAAGCCTTCTACTCTTTATCATCATGATCAATGATGTATTTTCAAAAGTGCCAGATCAGTCTTTGCGGATGATGGGGCCTTGTGGAAAAGAGGAAGGAACATGAAGCATGCTATAAGGAAAGTTCAAGGTGCAATTGATGAAGTGGTGGAGTGGGGGTATGATTGGGGGTGCAGGTTCTCAGTGGAAAAAACACAAACAGTATTTTTCACCAGGAAAAGAATTGAGGAAGGGATGAAGTTGAAGATGTATGGGGAAACTTTAAAACGTTCTTTTTGATTCACGGCTAACATGGGCAGATCATATCAGGAGAATTGAAGAAAAGTGCAAAAAGGTAATAAATGTTATGAGATGTATGACTGGAAGGGAATGGGGTGCAAGCTGCTCAGCACTGAAGAGGCTATGTTTTGCATTGATAAGGTCTGTGGTTGATTATGGCAGTGTGGTCTATGGGTCAGCAGCTAAGTCTCTATTAAACAAATTGGATGTTATCCAGGCACAGGCTCTGAGAGTATGTAGTGGGGCAACTAAGACTTCACCAGTTCCTGTCCTACAGGTAGAATTGGGTGAAATGCCTCTAGAAATCAGGAGAAGGCAATTGATGGCGAACTACTGGGCTAATTTGCAGGGGCACAATGATTCTCATCACATGAAGGGAATCTTGCAGAAGTGCTGGGAGGATGGGAGGAGCCAGAGACAAAACTTTGCTAGAGAAGCGAATATCGCAAAAAAATTTGGAGTATTCAATTTGAATGTAAGTCCAACGGTAGTTTATCCAGAGGTGGCTCCATGGATGCATGTGTGGCCTGAGGTTGACTGGTATTTGTTAGAAGCTAAAAGGAAAGAAAAAGGTATGATTGATTTGGTGAGTGCATTTAGATGTCATGTAATGACAGAGTATAGTGATTTTACACATATGTACACAGATGGTGCTAAACAACCTGATACAGGAGTGACAGGATTTGGGATGGCAGTTCCAGCAAAAGGAATTGGGATTAATAGAAGAACATCTGATAAGTGTACACAGTGGAAATGGTGGCAGTGCTGGTAGCACTACGGTGGGTGGAGAAAGCTGGTCTGGATAAGGCATTGATATGTTCAGATTCATCTTCAGTGCTAGCAAGCTTAAGGTCATTCCATTCAAACAGCTGACAAGACATACTGTATTCAGTCAATTACAAGAATAGTTCATCAGGGAAGTCAGGTAAAGTTTCTGTGGGTTCCAACGCATGTAGGAGTGAGGGGGAATGAGAGGGCGGATGAGTTGGCTAAGAGAGCTTTAATGAAAGGAAGTGTAGATATGCAGCTCAGTATCAGCAGAGCAGAAGTTAAAAGTGTAGTTTGGGAAAAGACCAATGTAATGTGGCAAGAAAGGTGGGATGGAGAGGAGAAAGGGAGGCATCTTTATCAAATTCAAAAGAATGTTAGAAGTGGGAGGATGAGCAGTGGAAACAGGAGAGAGGAGATTGTGTTGACAAGGTTAAGGTTGGGGCATAGTGCACTAAATAAAACATTGAAACTGACAGGGAAGCACCAGACAGGCCTGTGTGAGGGATGTCAGGAGGAGGAAAAGTCAGTGGAGCATGTAGTTCTGAGGTGTAGGAGGTATGAGGTGCAGAGAGAGGAGATGATGAATAAGATGAAGGACTTAGGGATACAGGAAATTACATTAAAAGGATTGCTAAGTATGGGAGAGAGGGCACAGGTTAGGGCACTGATAGAATTCTTAAGGGGGACAGGCGTCTATGATAGAATCTGATGGATAAGCGGGGATATAAGAATAGGGGGTTATAGCTGACATGGGTGTGGAGAGTTTAAAGTAAGATTTTTATTTTTATTATGTGTGTACTGTAAGTCTACTGTCTGGTCCACACTCCGGAACAGAAGGTGGCGGTAATGCACCAATAAGCTAGATGCCAACCGCCGTTAAACCTGCAGAAGAAGAAGAACGCTCTCCACCGGCGCAGCGGCAACGTAGATCCAGCAACAAGGAAGGGACTGGACCGAATGGTTAGTTATTTGTGTTGTATGCTTTTTCTAAGCCTCGTCCTAGACTTGTAAGCTAATGTAACGTACAGCAGACAGGCAAAGTGTTTCAAGTAGCGTCTCTAGTTATCTACTGTTGATTAAAGTGAACAAGGAGCTCTGTGATGAAGCAGGTGCGACACTGTCGAATCGAAGCTAAGTTAGCTTACTTTAAGATACATTGATTACGGCCAGTGAAGTGGCTGGATGGTAATGGAGCAATTAAGCAATACATCACGACAGGCAGTGATAAGCGCTCATTATACCACTGCCAAGGGGCGTTCTTCGGTCCGACGCGAGAAATAGTCGCGTCGTCTATTCCTCGCCTTTTTTTCGGGAGAAAGTCACTGCTCAGTAAACTCGACCATTATTACCCCTATCTGGAGGTGAAAGTTAACCTTAAACATGTGAATTCAACTAATTTAGTCTATTTGTTAACGTTGTCAAAACACCGCAGCAACTTTTTGCTACCTATAGTAACAGTTTGTTGTCATGGATACGTTGTTACTTCTCTGACAATCAGCCCCGTAACGTAAACATGCGAGCCCCCCCGCAGTTAACTATGAGTGAGTGGTCCGGAAGAATCCAACCAAAACCTCAATGAATGAGAGGTGTGTTTTTTTTTTGTTTTTTTTTTTTTTCTTTTTTTTTTTTTTTAATATATATATTAGTTTTAGCTTTGAGTGATCACTGACATTATTATGCCGACTATATGTGACATCGCGGCAGGCACCTGGAGACGCAGCAGCGGCATCTGAATATCATGACTTTAAAAGCACCAAATTACTTGCCTTAACGAATTTCGTTAGTAAATAATGTGAAGAATTGTAAAATATCATTTCCATGAGGCTGTTCAATCAGACAGTGACAGATCACCCTATAGAGCCCGAAGTGTCATAGTCGCTGTCAAGGTGCTGATCCTGTGACTGACCGTGAACATGTTTGAATGTTGTTAACGCCTTAAAAAAATAGACATCAAAACCGGCTACTTTTTGCTGCGTACATTAAAAGTTGGTTGTTGTCATGGAAACATTGTTGCTTCCCTGAAGCGGAGTGATATGCTGTGATAAGGCTTTTTAGAATAGTAGCTGTGGTACACGCTTATGATATCACAGTTAACAGCCAATCAGATTGCCGGATTTCACCTTTCTGTTTTATAAAATGTGGTATTTAACTTAACTTTGTATTCACAATTAATATAGAGTAAGTGTTAGCCTGACTTATCATAATTTGTCACCTTTGCTCGTTTTACACTGGTCCTTTGCAGGTGAATATTGAAAATGAAGGCTGAGTATACACGTTCCACTGGAGCACATGGTGTAAGGAGAAAGCGGGTATCCACTCAAGCAAACAAACAATGGCTACATTATATGAGCATCAGTTTAAAAATGTACAGTCAGATAACCGTAGTAGTTCTATTTTATGCCTCTGATCTCTGTATATCTTAGTGAAATATGAATTTAGGTTAAAAGGTAGTAGCACTCCAAAACCAAATTTATTGACTATGTTTTTCTGTCTTCCAGGGAATCACCCATCATCTCTGACAGTCTGAAGGTTGTCTCCTTTCTGAGCAAATGAGTCTGAGAAATATGGATAATGGCGGTAGGTCGGTTTTCTTCAAACCGTGAAGCATACTGTTGAGACATTTAATCACTGGACTACTTTATATCAGTTTTGTTTGCATGAAAACTGAGCCATAGACACAGTCACAGGATCCTCTGTTGTACAACCCATGTTCCAAACAGGTTTCTTTGTAGCATTCCACAACTTTCCCAGTCTTTAGTTGCTCCTATCTCAACTTGGAATGGCAATGTGTAGCATATGTTTACAAAAAACAATTAAGGTGATGAGGTCACACATTAAATATATTGTCTTTGTACTGTTTTCAATTGAGTATTTGTCAAAAAGAATTTGCAAATGATCACATACTGTTTTATTTATGTTTCACAAAGTGTTGCAATATTTTTGGAATCAGGGTTGTTGTCCTGCAATTGCTTTTAAATGAGAGGAGGTTGATTTCATGTGAACTGATGGCAGATAACACTGCCTCCTTAGCTGTGGAGGTGTGATCCTCAGAGGATCATTACATGTGTGGGTGTGACAGTCTCCTCCCTGTTCACACCATCAGGATAACTCCTCTGAGAGAACTGCTACACATGTTACTCCATGAACTATCACACCTATCCCTGTGTCCTAATTTTACAGTTAATACAAGGGTTAATTGTAGTTTGAAAATTGCAGTGCCAGTGTGAAACTTGAGTTTCAATAACAGTACCAAAACAATACTTTTTTTATGTGTTTCCTCTTAACCACATTTTACAAATTTTGCCAAGCTTGAAGGGAAGTGTGAAGTTAATCAGGATTGGGGTTGCTGAGAGAATGTCAGTCTAACAACCTCAACTCATACTAAATGTTAGGCGATACTGATGGCTTTCGCCTTCATTTGAATGACCAGGATAAGCAAACTTGAGCACCAATATATAAGTCAAAGCAGCCACAGCAGAATAGAAAAACCTGGACCTCACTCATTTCTAAACCCTGGCCATATTCAGTGAAGTGAAGAACAGTCAAGTCAAATATGCTCTGTCTGTATTACCTCCATTCACATACCCATGTCAACATTCATATCAGCTTGAAGCTATTGTTCCTAACCATATTCCTGGTGTGTTATCCTTGTTCAGATGTGCAGGCAGAGCTGGACTCAGTGGAGGCAGAGCTGAATTTGTTAGAGCTGCAGATCACAGAGCTCCTGGAGAAGCAGGCCGAGCTGACTGCTCGTAAGAATGCTCTGCTGCTGCAGCTGGAGGAGGCTGTTGATGCTGCACAGCCATCATCCTCCTCAACCTCATCTTCCTCAAAGTCATATTTAGCTTGTCCAGTAATGAGCAGGCAGGAGATGCAGCGCTATGATAACACAGGTACTGTACACATGTGGCTGTACAATTAGTCAGTGGGATTGTGTATTGAGCTGTGTTAATCTTTTTGTGTTCGGTAGATTTTCCATGGTCCAAAGAAGTGGAGAAGCACCTGAAGGATTCGTTTCATCTGTCCAAGTTCAGACCACTGCAGCTGAGGGTCATCAACCTGACCCTGTCAGGCAGAGATCTATTCTTGGTTATGCCCACAGGAAGAGGAAAAAGCCTCTGCTTCCAGCTTCCTGCAGTCTGCTCCAAGGGTAGTGTTGGATCCAAGTTTGTCCTTACTCTGCTTATGCTCACGCAGCACCTAACAATTTATAAGATAATTCTGTTTTTGTCTTACTGGCATGACATCACATGTAATCGCATCACATGTATGTCCTCATGCACGTGCGTGCATGCATGCACGCGTGTGTGTGTGTGTGTGTGTTTATGTTTATCAGGTTTTACGTTGGTAGTCACTCCCCTGGTGTCTCTGATGGAAGACCAGATCATGTACCTGAAGTCTATCAATGTGCCAGCAGCCATGCTGAATGCATCCAATAGCAAGGTAACAACTGGTAGCCATATTGTGCTTATTTGTTTCAATTCAGCTAATAAATATTAAATGTGTCAACATTTTTGTCAATAAATATATTTCAAACAGGGCTATTGAAATGAATTTTTCACCAGATGTCAGTAACAACCCAAGTAATCTGCAAATACAAACAAATCAAAACAAATAAGTCCGTAAATTAAGTTATGTGAAATAAAGTGGAATGACACAGGCAAAAAGTATTGAACACATGAAGACGAGGAGGTGCAAAAAGGCATGGAAAGCCAAGAAACCAGCTGAAATCTGTCAGTATTAAGAATGCAATCCTGCCCTCTATCAGTGCAAATGAATATCATCTGGTTTAGTCCTCATTGACAGCCTATAAAAAGGTTTCTCATTACCAAGGTGTCACACAAGAAACATGATGGGTAAAAGCAACGAGCTCTCGCAAGATCTTCGCAACCTCATTGTTGCAAAATGTAGTGATGCCATTGGTTACAGATGAATTTCTAAACTTCTGAATGTTCCAGTGAGCACCGTTGGGGCCATTATCCAGAAGTGGAAAGCCCATCATTTCAGTTCAAACCGGCCACGATCAGGTGCTCCTTGTGCGATTTCTGACAGAGGAGTCAAAAGAATAATCCGAAGAGTGGATCAGCAGCTATACTTGTTTCAAAGAACACAATAAGTAATGCATTCAACCGCCATGGCCTCTATGCATGCTCACCACGCAAGACTCCACTACTGAAGAAAAGACATGTTGAAGCTTGTTTGAAGTTTGCTGCACAACATTTGGACGATGAAGCCGATGAAATACCGGGAGAATATAGTCTGGTCAGATGAGACCAAAGTTGAACATTTTGGATGTCACAGCACACACCATGTTTGGGGGAGAAATGGCACTGCAGAATGGAGAAATGTATGGAGACATTCTTGATAATCTACTACCATCCACCAGGATGCTGAAGCTGAAGCGAAAGTGGACATTTTAGAAAGACAATGATCCCAAACAAACAGCCAAGGAAACTCTCAGTTGATTTCAGAGAAAGAAAGCTGCTGGAGTGGCCCAGTCAATCACCTGACTTAAATCCGATTGAAAATCTATGGAACGAACTGACGGCAGAGTTCATAGAAGAGGCCACCGGAACCTTCAAGTTTGGCGAGAGTTTGTGTGGAAGAATGGGCCAAAATAACACCTGAACAATGCATGTGACTAGTTTCTTCATACAGGAGGCCTCTTGAAGCTGTCATTACCAACGTAGGCTTTCCTACCAAGTATTAAATCATTTTCATGTAGCGTGTTCAATACTTTTTGCCTGTGTCTTTCCACTTTATTTCACATTACTTAATTTATGGACTTATTTTGATTTGTTTGTATTTGTGGATTACTTGAGTTGTTACTGACATCTGATGGAAAAATTCATTTCAATATTTCAATATTTATGTTCCCCTTTGTAGGTAGGGATACTTTTTCTGGAAAGATATGCTGCAGCTGATGTCTTTTTAAATAAACAACTACAATTAAGGGAGAGAATGTTTTGTAATTTGGGTGAATTGACCCATTTAAGAACTAAACTTTTCTGCCATTTGCTGGAATGTAAAAGCTTCACTGGCAAACTTTTTACCTAATTACCTAATAATGCCTAATTAGGCATTTCTGTGTATGTGTGTACCTGATATGTGCGGGTGATGTGGTGTTACTTGTGGGTCATGCTGATGTTTAGGATTTCTATCAATATCTTTGTAGTTGATGGAGTTGTCATTTTCAAACATCAGTGTTATTTTAGGAGGGTTTGCAATGAATTCCTCACGTATCCTGATGTTTTAGGACCACTGTGGCATTTTGTTTTTGCCTTCATCACTAGTGTGCTGATGTCAGACTGTGGGTCTCGTACTCACTTTACTTTGTACCCGACTGTCAATTTGGACTTGGAGACGCTGACGCTGACATAGTGTGTATTAAATGTGAAAGGCAAAAATGCCTCAGAGGATTCAAAATATATTTTTCCACATTTACATATACACCCAGTAACTATGCTATATGTAATATGCATTGTGAGGTGAGTCTAAGCCTATATTTCTCAGGCATTACTGCATTTATATTACAGGCTGTTGTAAGTGTTTATGCATGTCTGTTATGTGTTTATGTGTTTGTTTTTAGGTGTGTACTTCCTTCACACATGTAGGTGCTGTGTCGTATTTACTGTAAGCTACTGATCAAGTACCTTACAATAAGCTGTGTCAGTGAATCACTGGGTTGTCTCTTTTTACCAGCATGGCAGAGTGGTGGTGACCAACAAAAAGTGACTCAGAAGGGTCCACAGTCTCTTATATCTGCCACAGTTGAATCATTTCACATATGTGACATTTTGTGTTGTAACTGTAAGGAAACACAGGCACATATTAAGGGAAAAAATTTTTCCCTCCTAACACCGAGTAACTTGTTACTGGAAAATTGACCTAGGAGCACACCAAGACAGTCATGGCTGGAATGACGGATCCCAAGGCCCCTTTCAAGCTGGTGTATGTGACTCCAGAGAAAATCGCCAAGAGCAAACTGCTCATGTCTCGTCTGGAGAAAGCCTACAACACAAACCTGCTGAGTCTAATTGCTGTGGATGAGGTACACTGCTGCAGCCAGTGGGGACATGACTTTAGACAAGGTAAGAGGCCCCCTCATGAGGATGAAGGGGTGGGAACGTATAGGACAACCTAACTAACCCCCCTCTGATCAAATTCTAGGTTTATCTTCAAAGTTGATATAATTGTGTGTGTCCCTGTGCAGATTATAAACTACTGGGCATCCTGAAAAGGCAGTTCCCTAAAGTCCCGCTTCTTGGCCTCACAGCCACAGCAACCAGCAGTGTCCTCAAGGACTGTGAGAAGATCCTGTGTGTGAAACAGCCGATCACACTCACCGCATCCTTCAACCGAATCAACCTCTACTATGAGGTGGTAACCCTGGCAACTACACACCTTTCAGCCACCTGCTCCATATGCAAACACACACAATGCTTCTCAGTCAAGCACATGTTCCCACCTGCTCTGCACACACCTGCTAATGCACCCATGTGACATTTCAAAATCACCCTTGCATTTGCTTAAAAACATGAAAAATCATTCCGTTATTTTATGTTTAACCTATTACTAAAAAATACTATTATCTGTAAATACTACCACTGTGGATACCTGTCAGATTTAACAACTCAGTCTCACACCTCGATAGAAAATGCTACAGTGACACTGCCAAGACACACCAAGAGTCTGCTTGTTTCTCAGGTTCGTGTTAAATATTCTGACAGTGATGCGACAACAAATGACATCGCATCTCTGATCAAGAGCAGATACAAGGACCAGTCAGGTACTGCAACAAACAAGACTGACAAGACTAAATTTTATATAATGCATCACCTTATGCGCAGAAGTCATTCCTAGATAGATGACTGGTTTGAGCTGCATATATTCACATTCTGAGAAGTCATACTCTGATGTGTGTGCCACAGGAATCGTGTACGTGTTCTCTCAGAAAGATGCAGAGACTGTGTCGTCTGAACTCCAGAAAAGAGACATCCTGGCCTATCCCTACCATGCTAACATGGACCCTGGTGATAAGTCCCGCGTTCACCGTAAATGGACTTCCAACAAAATCCAGGTATTTGGATGTGACACACCAAGGTTTGCTTTGTTCTTTGCCATGGACAATGCAAGGAAAAAGGAAAGGAAAGGAAGGAAAGGAAAATTATATCTTCATCCTCTTATGCCAGTGAATGGTTGAGCACAAAGTGTAAGAATCACTCCGCAGTCAAAACACAGTAACTAAATGTTTGGTCCAAACTGGATTGTTACCAAAATCTGACTTTGACAGTTGATTAACCAAATAAAAAATGATAATGTCATAGAAATTGGGTTGCAACGTATTACCTTTCAATCAAATAATCGATTTGTCATTTAACCTATGAAAAATCTGCGTATAAGTTCTGTTTTCTCTGACCACCAGTCCAAACCCCATTCACCCTTTATGCTTTCATTAACAAATGGTTATTTTTCTTTCTATTAACTAATCAGTTCAGTTCTAAACAGTGGTATCATTTCTGTGTAAATGACAGTAAGTAACTACAAAATGGAGCTAAAAACTAAGGGATGATGGGGGCTATACATGCGGCTGCCTTGCAATAAAAAAAAAAAAAAAATGTCCTGTCCTGTTTGAACATGTTACAGTACATGAATGTGTTGTCCTAGGTGGTGGTAGCTACAGTGGCATTTGGCATGGGCATCGACAAACCTGATGTAAGGTTTGTCATCCACCACACTATCAGCAAGTCTATTGAGAACTACTATCAAGAGAGTGGGCGCGCAGGTAGACACTTTTTCTCTACGATCAGGACAGAATACAGGTTCACACTGCTGTAGTAATTTTGCAAGTATGCATCATGCAATCCCTTTTGTGTGTCTCCAGGTAGAGACGACAGTCCAGCAGACTGCATCGTCTATTTTGGCTTCTCTGACATCTTCAGAATCAGCACCATGGTGGTGATGGAGAATGTTGGTCAGCAGAAACTGAGGCAGATAGTTGCCTACTGCCAGAATATTGACAGGTATCCTGGACACACACATTCCCAGTACTTCACACAGTGTAACAGAGAATGCCTTACACTGCATGACTTGAATGCCTGTTGAGTCTCATGTTTGCCATGTGAAGGTGTCGGCGCTCTCTTATGGCTGTTCATTTTGATGAAGTGTGGGATGATGAAGGATGCAACCAGATGTGTGACACTTGCCGCCATGTGAAAGGTGTGTTACGTGCATGTCATGGGTTTCAACAAAATCCATGATTGCACGTATGAAGTATTCTTTAGGGATGGGAAAATCTGTCTTTGCTAAATTTCTCTTGGTGATCATCTGACTTCTACCCCTCCCACCCCAGACTTCACTACTGTGGACATTACCCAGCATGCCAGGCAGGTGGTGGAGATTGTGGAACTAGCAGCTGCCGTGGATGAAAAGCTGACTCCTCTGAAGTTGGTGACGATGTGGATGGGGAAAGGCCCAGTCAAGCGCAGGAAAATGATCCAGACCACCACACTGTCTCAGCTGCAGGCTGAAGCTGTGATTGTGCAGATGCTGCTTCAGGGATATCTCAGGTGACACATCTCATGTTCTGTTGTTGTATTAATTATGTTAGATTTGTACATTATTGTTTCTTTAATCAGAATCAGAATCAGAATCAGAAAAAGCTTTATTGCCAAGTACGAATCTGCACATACGAGGAATTTGCTTTGGTGAAGTTGGTGCTTGACGCATACAGTGAAAATAAGCTATTGAAAAAGTAAAAGATATAACAATAGAAATATATATACACAAATCTGTTTTTCCAGAAACACAGTCTGTTTTTTCAGAAAGAAATCCAAGCTGAACATTAATGTAACACACAGAGTTATGGCAAGGTCAATGTGACAAGTAGAGGCAGAGATGGAGTGTGAAGAGTGTCAGGGGGGTTCCGGGCCTTGTTGATAAGGCTGACAGCAGATGGGGAAAAAACTGTTCTTGTGGCGTGAGGTTTTGGTCCTGATGGACTGCAGCCTCCTGCCAGAGGGGAGTGACTCGAAGAGTTTGTGGTGCAGCTGTTCGTATACAGGGAGAAGAGCAGAGGAGAAAGAACGCAGCCCTGGGGGGTTCCAGTGCTGATGGTCTTTGAGTTGGAGATGTGTTTCCCCAGCTTCACGAACTATTTCCTGTCAGACAGGAAGTCAGTAATCCACCTGCAGGTGGAGTCAGGCACGCTCAGCTGGGAGAGCTTCTCCTGAAATGGAGTTGGGATGATGGTGTTAAAAGCAGAGCTGAAATCCACAAACAGGATCCTAGTGTAGGTTCCTGCGGAGTCCAGGTGCTGGAGGGTGAAGTGGAGGACCAAGTTGACTGCATGGTCTACAGACCTGTTAGCTCTGTAGGCAAATTGCAGGGGGTTGAGGAGAGGGTGATGGGTCTGAAGTCATTAGGTCCTGTGGTCCTTGGCTTCTTGGGAACAGGGATGATGGTTGAAGACTTGAAGCAGGCTGGCACATGACATGTTTCCAGTGAGGTGTTAAAAATGTCTGTGAACACTGAGACAGCTGATCAGCGCAGTGCGTCAAGGCGGATGGGGAGACAGAATCCGGTCCAGCTGCTTTCCGGGGGTTCTGTCTCCCGAAGGGTTTGTTGACGTCTCTCTCATGGATGGAAAGAGTCGTCACTGAGGTGGGTGGGGAGGGGGAGGGGGGACCTTTTAAGGTGGGCATTGGTTGAGGTGACTGGAGTTGGAGCTGTTGGGAGGTGTCGTGGGGGATGGTTGCTGGGCTGTCCCTTTGTCTTTCAAAACGGCAGTAGAACTTGTTCAGGTCGTTGGCAAGGCGTTGGTCGTTGATGGAGTGGGGGGCTTTAGGCTTGTAGTTGGTGATCTGCCTGAGCCCTTTCCATACAGAAGCAGAGTCGTCAGCTGAGAACTGGTGTTGGAGCTTCTCAGAGTACAGTTGTTTAGCCTTTAGCCTTCCACCTTGCTAAACTTGTACTTTGACTCTTTGAATCTGTTTTGTCCCCACTCCTGAAGGCTTCTTCCTTTGCCAACCTTAGCTGTCTGAGTTTGGCTGTGAACCAGGGTTTGTCATTGTTGTAACTCACCCTGGTGCATGATGGAACACAGCAGTCCTCACAGAAGGTGATGTAGGACGTCACAGTCTCCGTGTACTCTTCCAGACTGTTGGTAGCAGTCTTGAACACATCCCAGACAGTAGAGTCCGAACACGCCTAGAGATCCTCCACAGCCTCGGTAGTCCATTTCCTTGATGTCCTCACTACAGATTTGCAGAGCTTTAGTTTCTGCCTGTACGCAGGAATCAGGTGGACCATGATGTGGTCAGAGTGGCCCAGTGCAGCACGGGAGATGGTGTGATAAGCATCCCTGACTGTGGTGTAACAGTGATCCAGAATATCTCTTTGGTCAGGCATTTAATAAACTGTCTGTATTTAGGGAGTTCGTGAGTGAGGTTACCTTTGTTAAAGTCGCCAAGGACAATAACTAAAGAGTCCGGGTTAGTCCGCTCCACACAGTGTATCTGGTCGGCGAGCATACACTGTGCGTCCTGCGCATTGGCCTGCAGCGGGATGTAAACGCCGACCAGAATGAATGAAACAAACTCACAGGGTGAATAAATAGGCTTACAGATAATGATGAGAGATTCCAGGTCAGGAGAACAGTGCTGCTGGATCACTGTCATGTCGTTGCACCAACCACTGTTGATGTAGAAACTGATTCCTCCACCTTTAGTTTTGCTGGAAAGTTCCGTGTCTCTGTCCCTGCGGTGGAGTTGGAAGCTTGCCAGCTGCAGCGCAGCAGGATAATACACGGTGGCTTTATTATTATTGTTGTTGTTCTTATAATTTACAATTCACAATACACTTTTCATTTCCAATCAATGAGAGGGACGTGTGTAGAATTTCCCATTTTCTTAGTGCCAGCCTACATGTCCTGGAAGATTTTAATTTCCTAGACAAATGGGAGAGATTCTGGCCTTATATTATCTGATAATGGATGGTATTTTTTTTGCATGTTTTTGTATTCAAATTACTAATGGACACATCACAGGCTGGAATGTAATCCCTGCAGGCGTTTGCACACCATACGTCCACAAAAAATGTTTGTTTTTGTCACTGACATCTTGTCACTGACCTCAGTCCCTCGAAGCCAACTCGGAAAATTCTGAACACTGAGCAGCATTTATTGAACTGCCTTTGGCACATTATCAACACGGAAACACCCCAGTGCTTCCAAAATCTTGCGAATATCCTGTACCTCAGAGTGTCACGACATCTGATGTCATTGTTCTAATTAGATGTTTGCTGGTTAATGTGTTGCAATAGAATGGAAACAGAGGCTTTGACTGTGTCCCTTTTTCTATGGATACAGACTGCACATTAAGAATGGTGAACATACTGTTTCACTGAAACTACTTAGTAGGTGTTTTCATTATCAGGAATAATGGACACTCTGCAACCAATCAGAATTCACCCAGTCCATGATATAATTGCAGTTTTCTACCAAGATACTAATTTAGAACTGCAAGTGCCTCACAGCTTTTAGTAACCAATCAGAATTGAGAATGTCCAGTGGCTGTGGTATATAACTAAAATGGCACTCATGACTGTCATGATTATATTTGAATATTATTTAGTAAAAACTGGTATACCATTTGTGTAATAGCTTAATAAATGTGAAGAGAAGACTAGTCAAGTTTGCTAAGAAGTTGACTTTTCTCTGGCTCGTTTCAACCCTGGGAAAACCTCAATAACAGGCAAACTGCACTATTGTGTTATATCATTATCTGTTTCTGTTTATCCCATATTGTGCCAAAAAAGTTTGACTTTCAGAGAATTGTTACAGCACCCACATTCAGGGCTGGGCGATAAAACGATAACGATATGTCTCGCGATAGACACATAATCAATATCAATAAAAAATGCGTTCAATAGAACATTCGATAATTTTTTTTTTTCGTCAGAAGAAACCAGAAGTTGCGAAGCAAGGTTGGTTGCATGAACAAAGGCACTCGCTCTCAGGTAACCGAGCAACGTAGGGAGTAATCACTGATAACTGGGAGTGACACGCTAACAACCAATCATGTAACAGTGTCAAGTTTGGTTGTGCCATCTCGTTATCTCGTATTTGATTCTTCGCGAGGAGTGAGATAAGGAGAAAGGGAGCACTGCAGCGAGTGAAGAAATTGTCGATAAAACAGGAAACGTCAGCTCGTCAGTATGGCAGTTTTTTGGATTTTGTAGGTCGGACCGTAGTCAGACCAATGTGGTCTGAAAAGTATGCAAGACCGTCGTCCCCACCAAGACCGTTTAATACCACAAACTTGTTTTATCACCTTAGCCGCGTTCACCCTTTGGAGCGCAGCCATATTCACCAACGTCCAACAACATCCGTACTGCAGCACCACCGCACAAGCAGCAGACCACCATGCAGAGGTGCTCTGCTTCAGTGCCTTAAGACAAATCATCTAAAAGGCACAAAGACATAATGGAGACAGTGACATGTCATATAGCTAAAGACATGCTCCTGAGCACTGTGGAGAAGACAGGTTATAAAAATCTCTTACACGTTTTTTTTTTTTAGCACACTTGCAATAAAAATATAATTGAATAGTTCACGTACGTTAAGAGTTACTAAAGTTATTCATATGTCTAGGCTGGTTTTATAGTTCAATCAGTGTTACTGTCTATCATGTTTGTTTTTTTGTATGTTGTATGTATGTTTGTTTGTATGCACATATTTGAAAACATTTTATTCACCAGAAGGTGAATCAGCTTGTGAACTTCCTGGCACTAAACCTGCAGAAAAAAAGTTCTCAGGTTTCTCTATGTTTACATTTTTACACTTTTATTTACATTTATTATTTGAGTGTTTTCCATGGTCGTGTTGACATTTCCTTTCCTTTCTGCCTTGATAGCTGAGGGGGTTAAATTTAAAATAAAAATGTTTAAATTTAATATATTTTTCTCATGGTCCTTATTTTAAATAAAAATAAATATATATTTTAAAAATATCAATAATTATCGATATCGACCAATATAAAACACTTATATCGTGATACAGTTTTCAGCCATATCGCCCAGCCCTACCCCCATTTCAGAAGGGTGATTTAACAGTAAAGCCACAGAATTAATCCTTTCCAGGTAGTTTTGTACGTCCAATACGGTCCGTTTTGTAAAACACTGACAAGTTCACAGCAGAAAAAAAGTGTGGCAAGAAAGGTCAGGGCTGTTTTGGCAGCAAAAGAGGGACCAACACAATATTAGGCTGGTGGTCATAATGTTTTGCTTGATCAGTGTACACTTCATCCCATTTTTTTCCCCTACATTTTCCTTCACAAGCTCATCCATCGACACACACTCATACACACATCAACCCTGATGAAGGAAGTGATTTAGCATGAACCCTGCTGCAGAGTAGTAGCAGAAAAAAAATGAACGTGTGTTTTCGTTTTTTTTTTAATTTTTTTATGTATTGTTCAATGTATGTTTTTCCTGGGCAGAGCGTAGTGAGCGGGAGGGAGCATAACCCTGAATGAGGGAGTTCAGGTAGGTGGTTTTGGTGGCAATTTTGTAGGTGAGCATCAAGGACTTATGCCTGATGCGGGCAGCAACTGGGAGCCAGTGGAGGGATATAAACACGGAGTGACATGTGCTCGTTTGGGCTGGTTGAAGACCAGGCGAGCCGCCACATTCTGGATCATCTGCAAGGGTTTTAAGGAGCATGCTAGGAGCCCTGCCATTAAGGAATTACAGTAGTCGAGGCGTGATAGTACCAGTGCTTGAACTAGGAGTTGTGTTGCATGCTCAGACAGGTAGGGTCTGATCATCCTTATGTTGTACAGGGCAAATAGTCATGACCGAGCAACAGAGGCCACACGCTCTTCAAAAGCTCGTTGGTCATCCATCGTGACACCCAAGTTTCTGGCAGATTTTGCGGGAGTGAGTCAAGCTGGATACTGATCTGTTGTTGTATAGAGGGACTGGCTGGGATGACAAGGAGCTGTCTTTGACAGGTCAAGATGAAGAGGCACTCATCATTCATTCATTCATTCATTCATCTTCTATACCCGCCTGTCCTTTTCGGGGTTGCGGGGGGCTGGAGCGTATCCTAGCTGTCACCGGTCGCCAGTCGATTGCAGGGACACATGCAGGGAACATGTTTTTGGTCTGTGGGAGGGAGCCAGAGTATACGGAGAGAACCCACGCGTGCACGGGAAGAACATGCAAACTTCACACAGAAAGGCCCCTGCCTGACCCGGTGACCTTCTTGCCGTGCCGCCCTCCATTATATCAAATGTTTATTATTCATATGGCTTATTATACTGTGCTGCAAAAGATACATTTTAAAGTACAAAAACAAATACTCATCTCAATTTGACAAAAATATTCAATCACTGATTGTATGTATAAGATTTACAAACTTTTAACTATTTACATTGAAACAACATAGAAAAGCTTAGAGAATCACACCACTTTTGTATTATTGATATAATTGAAATGCATCAAATTTTTTCCGCATTTTCTGAGGTCACTCATTTTCTCACCTTTTTCTCTCTCTCTCTCTCTCTATCTCTTTGACCCCTGCCCCTCCCCCTCCTGCTCAGTGCAGACACACAGAAGCCACCACACATGTAGTTGACCAATCACGTGTGGCTTAAACAGAAAAAAAACAAAAAAAAACAAAGCGGCTCTGGCTCCCAGGCAGGAGCCGGCTCCGATCGTTCACTTCAAAGAGCCGGCTCTGAGAGTTATTTAATTCGCGACTGACACATCACTACAAACAAGCAATATCTGTGGATGAAGAGAGGACACGATTACCTGAGTGTAGTAATAATAATGACGCTGGATACTTTCTTGGTTGGAGCTAATAGCAGTGGATGTGTCAGCTGGGAAAATAATCATGGCAGACTCTGGGGTTGCTTTCCCTGAAGTGACTGTGTGGTTGCCCAGCAACATGCCCTGTTGTTATTACCTCTCTACTGTTTGCTTAGTAAAATTGCCAGCATACTTTTTTAGGAGATGGACAGTTGTTCATATAGGCAGCTGTGGGCAGACATACAGTCTGCATGAATCTCTTCCTGGTTGATGTTGAAGTCACTTACAATTGTACTGTTCTTGACCTTTGTTAAGTCACTTTGGAAAGACTGGGGTTTGGACAGATGACAAAACTTTCAAAGATCTTCAAGCGAAACTGCAGTAATGACAAAATATTAAAACATTCTAACAATATTCTAAGGTACAGGCTTTTCTAGTTCAGTCTTACAGTGACTTGGCTTTTAGAAATAAAGAAAACAAAAATTGTGTGTTATAGGCAAAGTTACTTTGATGATACTTCCAGTTGTTTTAATGTTACCTTCTCTGGGGAAGCAAACAGTGAATATTAATCAGAGGTGAGGCATTATTGCTCTGTCATTGCAGACTGAAACTCATTTTCAGTCTGTGGGGATTTTAATTTACCATGCCTTGTTCCCTGTGGTCTCTGTTAATTCCACCAGGCCTCTGTAAATCTCTCTGCTGTGAGAAAAGCTGATCTTTTCCTGGGAGTGGATGACTCCTCCACTCTGTTTAATGTCAGTGTGATAGTTTTGTGGTGAGGGGGTTGAATGCAGATCTTCGGGTCCATAAACAAAAATGTATTCACTATGACCTCCAGGGTGTCCCCCAGAAAACTTGCTAAGCCTGGTGGTAGGGCCGCTAGAGAAGCCCACTGGCGGCCCACCGTGTTTTTGTAAAAAAAAAAAAAAAAAAAAGTTTGAAATTATGACTATTATGTGTTATTGTAAGCCATTTATTAACAATACTTAAACGTAGAGTCGTACAAAAAGGCACAATCTTGAAATATGGTTTTAACAAACACAAAAAAAATACAATTAAAATAAAAAATATCAATTGTTTTCACTTAAGTTAAATCCTAGTGAATCTTAATCTCAAGCTCAGCCACAGAGGGACCATTTATTTTGATGCGGAGGCAGGCAGTTAGGCTTTTCCCCTTTTGCTTGCTGCCATCTCAATGCTAGTGCGATGGTATAGAGACCCAACATGTGCGTTTAGCACATCTTGCCTATAAGTTGTACAAGGAGCTTCAATGAAGACTCTGGTTGAGGATCCTTGCATTGCCCGCTGGCGGTGGTTGCGACACACCTGGCAAAACACACCTTAGAACATCACAAAAAAAAGCCACAGCGATAAAACGAAGCATATCTAATGCTGAATTTAATAGCAAAATTTGCTAAACCAACATGAAATTAGTGAGCATAATATTGTTAATATTTTAATATAGTACAAAACATGCTTACTATACTCGGTCTTGTGGAGCCATCCGGTAAATTAAGGGTCAGCTAACCATTTTGGATTAAATCCGCTAGTTTGATGTTTACCATCGCCACTCGCAGAAGGCTGCTCTGACGACGTGCTAACATCCATGCTAACTCGCACTGGCTCTGCCTCATCATCGAGCTGCGGCGCTGTTGGCTCGCCTGGGATGCATTCCCCTTGGCCTCGGGGTAAACAAGTGGGCTCATCGTCTCCTCCAGTGCTCCTCCGACTTCAGAAAAAGAAACTGTCCAACGTTTTTTGACCCTTTCTCCGTGACATGTCGCGTAAAAGTTGTCAGCGTGTAGACAGGTAGAGACAGGCAGTGGTTTTGGGGGTTCAGGTGATGGAAAATACACCTGACCGCTCACCCCCTATGTGTTCATGTATCGACCATAAGATGTCGCCATTGCGCTTTCAACCGTATCACCAGATGTGGTTAAAAGCTCTATAAACCATCTTTGGTATCACTGTTTCTGGTGCATAAAAGAAACTTTTTCAAATAAATAAACAAGCGACGCTTAGCCTGGCGGGGGGGGCAAGAAAAGCCTGGCAGCCCGCCAGGCCTATAAAGCACTGGGGGAAACCCTGGACCTCAGTTAGAATGTCAACAATGCTGAGCTGTGTCCAATATAGATAACTAGAACTAGGCAACCAGAGCAAAGTCAGACATATTCTTACTTTTTTACTCTTTTCTTCCTAGCTCTTTCATATGTCAGGAAACCATAGTTTGTCTTTACTGTGACAGACAGTCAGGCTTTGTAGTTTGTACTTTGAATCACATGGAAGCTGGTGGTTTGGGTTTGGCATGGTGTTTGGCCAACAAAGCATTCCTCTGGATTCCAGACATTCAGGACCCATGCTGCCATTTATACAGGACTTATGTGTGGCTAGCCTGTAAAGAGTTTGCCCATACAGTTATATCTGTTAATATTGAACAGAAATTATTAGCTAACTGGTAATTGGGCTACTCTTAGTAGATGCATTGTATGTAAAGACAGTAACATGTTGATTGATGCTGAACACACTTTAGAACAGTTTTGCCTCAGGTATGTAATTCTTCCCTATCTGCACTATTGGCTTCTGTCTGTTGCCTTCAGAGAGGATTTCAGCTTCACTCCATACACCACCTATGTTTACATGAAGCTAGGCCGCAAAGCTCCTCTGCTAAAGAACCAGACTCACACACTCAGCATGAAAATGAGGACAACAGGGACTGGATCTGCTGTGGTAAGTGAATGCTGCCTACTGTGATATATCTCAAACAGATGTTTCACAGTATATGGCATCATATGTATGTATGCATTGTTTTCTGTAATTAAGGAGGTTTTTTTAAAACTCAACTTTGCTTCTTGTCAAAATATAATCAACAGACTATATTGTAATATTACATTTCAACATGGTATGAGGTGAGTTTTAAAAAGCCTCTCCTCAGGTAGGGTTGGGCAATATGAAAAAAGATGAGCATGTGACTTTCTTCAAATAGTGTTATTGACAGTTGACTGAACAGTTGAATTTTTAAGGTGTAGGGTTGGAGTCTAGTAACTGGATCCAACCTAACATTGAAAGTTAATCAAGGACTGGAAACACTCCATCAGAGCAGGACTGCAGTGCCCAAATCATACATATATCATACATACATTCTCACTTATGGGAAATACAACATTTGGTTTAGAGGAGTGGTGATGCCTGGGTAGAACGTGCAGAAAGAGGAAGACGACTCATCTATAACGATGACTGTTTCTGTGTTGATATCAATACTACATGTATGTGGACATATCCGCAGTGTGAAAGAGTGGAAAGCAACATACAGAGAAGCAGAAAAGAGTATGAAGCAACTACACTCCGTGCAGTGTTATCAACATGCTCAGTGTGTAGCAGGTTAGCCGTGCAGATGACATCACAAAATATATACCATCATGCCACCCAACCCCATTTATAGATATGCCGTTTACACAGCAGACTACAAGGAAACATTGGCAAGCCACTCACATAACTCTTAACACTCTGACGGCCCATCCCCAAAATTGGTTGTTTCTGTCATGTCACATAGTCTTGGGAAAATAACAATATGAACATATCTCTTGAATATTATATTTCCACGATTACTTGAAATGTGTTTACAAAATATTCAGCTAGTCATAAAAGCTATATTAAATTGTATCTATTGTAATTAAATTTAGATATCCTTCATTATGCAGGTGACATGGTCTGTTCTCACTGGGAACCCTCTTTGTGCTCATGGCAAATGAATGCAATCCCAAATTTAATTTATGACCCCATGAAATGATAAGCTCTGAATCATCACTGTTGCACGGCTGTATTTTTCCCTTTCAAAAAAAAGTGTCACATTGTGAGAGCATCGGTTTCTGAGGAAACCTCAAGTGCTCTCCCATGCAACCCACACAAAATCAGTCTCACAAATTACTAATTTCATAAGCATGATTGCCCCTGAAACATCTTTCCTTTCACAGATCATCTCTGTCTGAACAGTAGCGCCACCTTAGGACATCACTGGAACTCCGAAATATTGAGCAAAAAAGGAGTGATTTACTAATTTTACACTACTCCTAGTTACTCCTAGTCCTAAATCTAGGATCAAAAATGTGTCACTCAGCAGTGAGCGGTGATTTCGTATTCTGAAACACATGATGAATTGAGTCCCTGCTTCCACCTTGGCAAAACTGTCTAAGCTCCAGCTCTTTTATTGAACCATTTTTCTCTTCATGCTCTTTAGCAAACAGCAAGGCATGAAACGTCCAAGTTAGTGTGACTGAGTGAATTTTAGTTGTTTGAAAATGTACAGTTACTTGTAATTGTGGAAAATGGAATCCATATTTGACAAGAAGTTTGTAAGAACTTGGATTCAAAAAGCAGATTTAACACTGGATCCAGATTTGAGAAAATGCTATTGAATAGTGTCAGTATTATGTCATAATATTGCCCAACCCCACTCTATATACAGTTGAAATCAGAAGTTTGCGTGCATTTGAAGTTGAAGTCATTATAACTCATGATTTAACCACTCCACAGTTTTTATTTTAACTAACTATAATTTTGGAAAGTTGGTTAGGACATCTACTTTGTGCATGACACAAGTACATTTTCCAACTATTGATCCCAGACAGGTTATTTCAGAGATAATTCAAGATATCACAATTCCAGTGGGACATAAGTTTAGCTTTAGAAGCTTCTGATCTAATTAACCATTTGACTCAGTTGGAGGTGTTCTTATTGAGGTGCTTTATGGCCCATCTCAAACTCAGTGCTTCTTTGCTTGACAATTGAAAATTTGCGCCCTCCTCTTCCTTGTGGACCTCAACAAACGGGACTTCCAGTGACCCCAAGCCTGCTTCCAAACATGTGGCAAAAATGGCTTAAAGACAACAAAGTCAGCTTATATAATGGCCATCACAAAGTTAAACAATTTAAAGGCAATGCTGCCAACTACTCACTAAACCTGTATGTAAACTTCTGACCCACTGGGGATGTGATGACAGAAAGACAAAACTGAAATAAATCATTCTTTCTGCCATTATCCTAACATTTCACATTCTTAAAATAAAATTGTGATCTTGACCTAGGATGGGGAATGTTTACTGAGATTAAATGTGAGGAATTGTGAAAAACTGAGTTTAAATGTAGTTTGCTGAGGTGTATGTAAAGTTCTGACTTCAACGAATTATATAAAGTGAACATCTGACCTGGTTCAAATAGCTTTTGCATCTTTTGCATTTAACCCACTATATCATAACAACTGACATGATTTAGCAGCTGAAAAGCAAGGACTCATAGTTGAGTAGAATGTTTGAGCCAGCTTGGTTGTTCACGAGTTATTTAGCGAAGTGATATGGCTTTAGAAGAGTCCAGCTTATACTGAAGGTGTAAAACAAACACTATTTTTTGGGTGCAAAATTGGTCTGATAATGGCACACAAGTAAATGCATTGGTCTTCTCTGCCACCTTACATGCTGTCATATTGGCCTCCATATACTGCAAGAAGAGTTTATCTGTGACATGCAAATCATGGACAAAAATATTTTGCCTGCAGTAGATGTTGGGCTCTTCTCTTTAGTGCTCTAACTTTAGTGATAAACATTTCCTCCTGTGTTTGTGTATTAATGTGTATTAATGTGATTTTTCTTCCAATCTGCTCTGTTCTCTTTGTTAAGTCTCTCTAATCAGTCTCTTTTTCCAATGTGAGGCTGATGTGTCTTTCCTCTATGTCCTTTTGAAATGTTCGCACACACTTTGTAATTGTTTTGAAAAATTCATAAAGGTAAGTCATAATTGAATTGAAGCTAAATGTTTGGGACTTATTAGGTCAATTATTAGGTCAATAATTAGGTCTCTACAAAAGTCTTTTCGTCCACGTAGTGATTCAAGGATTTTTAGGTTTTTATTTTCAGTTATCTGATCTCTGTAAGAAAATAACCTTTACACCACTACCACACAGCTGCTCATAATGATCATTAGTACCCTAATATGATCAAAACATAGATTAAATTGTTGTAGCTGATGTAAATTCCATTAACACATGATAAAATAGCTCATTTTGTCTTTCTGCTTTGTCGTTTAATTTTTACCACTGTGATTGGCACCGCTGTTAAAAACGTATGAAGCTGAACAACCATACTGGCATTAGAATGCTGCACGTTTATGAAGAAAAATATCAGGTGTGACCTGTGGTTAACAAATGTGCTGTTATAATGCAACTGTATGTCCCTTACTTAACATGACCTAAATTATCAGTTCAGTAATTTGACAGGTATGACTCATATCATAGTATCATAGTCATATTTAAAAGGATCCATTTTTGAAAATGGGAAGATTCATTCTTGTTAATAGTAGTTTGACACAACACTCTTAACTTTGTTTTCAGACTTTTAACCACTTATCATGGTCCTCATCAGCAACTTGAATTTGGCTCAGTTGTTGTCGTCATATGATCAAAGTGTGCCATAATGATGATGAAGATCATGAAATGGCATGGGAAAAGCTTGTAAATTGGCCTTAAGTTAAAATTGTTCAAGTACATATTGTAAACTTGAAGTCATGAATTAATTGAAAAAAATAATTATTCATTTGATTAAAAAAAGCACAAGTGCTCAACTGTTAAGAATGTTTTTTTAATAATCATTTTATAGAATGAATCATCATTCCATTTGAAACTAATAAAAAAAAAAAAAAACAATAATGCCATTGTTAGTTGACGTTGTCAGCCCTGGCCTTGTATTCATTGCATTAAATACTGGCTGGGAGGGTGGAAAATGAGCACCAGCTGTCAGCCAAATGTTGATAAATATGAAAGTGACATATCGGATATCAGATACAAAATAATTCTTTACCATTGAGTGGCTGGTGAATTTGAACGTTTATCTATCAGTAGCTGGTAGATGTTCACACTTTAAAAAGTTAATTTCCCACCCAACTGGCTGGTACTGCAGACATCCTCAGAAAGGTGATTGGAGTCATTTTTGTTTTACAAGTGGAAAACTCAAAATCATCTGCACAGGTCCTAAAACTGTTCTGTGTAGATTTGTTAAGTTTGAGCAAGGAACCTGGTGATCTGAATACAGAGAGGCCCTTGGGATCCCGAGCCTTAGCTGTTGTGGTGATGAATGGAGGATTCTGTGGTTTATGTCCATGTCTAGACTTGAGTGTCCCATGTCCTCCCCTCTAGTGTTCACTTGTCCAAACCATGTAGGTCTTTGACCCTCACAGGTAAAAGCTGTGAGAAGCCAGGGCAAAGGCCAAGAGGGAAAGAGATCAGTTCAAAGTGGTGGAGATGCCCCTGTGTCCAAGAAAGTCAAGACAGACCTCCCCTAAACCCCCACCCTGTCCAGAGGACAAGCTGACAAAGTACAGTCCATCATTCTTTATTCTGTTTATAACTGCTTCTGTTGGCATGGCACTGTCCAGACTTTTACTTCATGTTTCACATTTCAATCAGACGGCTTTTTTTTTTCTTCAGATTTTTTTTTTAATTAT
Source organism: Chaetodon auriga (assembly GCF_051107435.1). Lineage (NCBI taxonomy): Eukaryota > Metazoa > Chordata > Actinopteri > Chaetodontiformes > Chaetodontidae > Chaetodon > Chaetodon auriga. The sequence goes on along the minus strand of NC_135095.1, from coordinate 1,173,600 downwards.
TTGAATGATTTGCACTGCAACCTCTGTTGCTGTTGTATGGCCTAATTAGTTTCATGGTGACACTGATTGGAAGAAAATATAAGATCAAATAATCTACTTCACTCTGCTAATGAATGCAAGGAGGTCAATACTTACTAGCCACCTAGCTTGCTGCTGCTATAATTATTGCTGTGGTCTTTTTTAAGATTCAGGACTTGACGAAATGTTGTGCAGCTGTATGTGGCTGCTTAAAATTAAAATGAACAGATATGTTGTGTTGCTCTGTGGACATGGGAAACAGATCCAGAAATCTTGATCTTCAAATGCCCGGTTTTGTTTAGAAAACATCTTCAAAAGTCTTCGCTTATAGCATGCTAGTCACCAATTGTCCAAAGATGCTGCCTGTTCAAAAATGGATTCACAGTATTATGATTGCAAATGTCCACTGCACATTAGAACTGTATATACGTAGCTAAATTTGAATGTGACTCAGCAGCATCTCTTTCCTTATGTGGACTTTAGATTCTTCAGTGAAGCCGTTTAAACTGGTGCTGTCACTTTCAAAAAGATCAATCAACATTGAAGAAGAATTTACACGTTATCTAATCCTGATCTACATAGTAAAGTTAATGTTGTTCATTCATTCATGTGGTCTCTGCTGCCTCACTTGAGTAACAGGAACAGTGGGTCAGATGGACAGTTCAGTTAAGGAGTGCAAGGCAACACTTATACACAATGAATTTTAAACTTTAACAAATCATAAATCAAATACTTGTTTTGATGTGCAAACAGTAGTTCGGATTTCGAATAAACAATGACAGACTTAATATAAATCATTGTTGACAGTGAAATTAAGGCTGTCATTGTTTCAAAAAATAAAAATACATTACTTCATACTTTTTTCGCACATTCCAAAACATTTTTTTAAAGTAGAATTTTAAATGGCAGCCCTACCATCTGACTCTGACAATGCTGACACTTGTAAAATTTGAGCCTTGCCCAAACTTAGTACTCATTATCACTGGTGCTAGTGTCCATACTAACAAGCATGCTGCTATTGTCATCAACATTTCATCACATTGACTCTGCGAATATGGTTGATTTATTTTCACTGGAGAAGTAAGCTAAACTGTACATCATCTATTCTGTTACTGTATGTAATTTAGCTGCATATTACTCTAAAAAGATAGATAGTGACTAAACTAGCCAATTTCTCTTTATAAGCACTTCCTCTGGGTTACATCAGGATGATGATTTACTGTTCACTCACACTAGTTTTCATGGTTATAGGACACAACTGCCACTGCCATTAAAGCCAATGAGGAGGATATGGATGTGACCTTTGACCCCACAGTCATGGACAATAGCTATCCACCACAACCCAAACAGAAACTATTTAAAGAACAGAGAAATCTGTCCAGGAAACTAGATGTGAGAACAACCAGCCAGACAGACGAACAGAAAGAGAGAGAAAGAAAATGGCTGGCAGACAGACAAGGAGAGGAAGTGGAGGATAAAAGGAGGCCTCAACATGCAATTGAAGTTGAAATTAACATTATAGATAACAGTGATGATGCAACACCATCATATCCAGTTAAGCCTTGTTCCAAACACAAATCCACCACCCCTCACAGAATGAGGAGGAAACCCTGTGCTAATGTAGCAGCTGCAGGTGTTCCATCTCCATCCCCACGTGGTCACACCTCCACCAACACTGTGCCCAGCTCTCCATCCCACGCCTCAATCATCTCTGAGACTGCGGTCGAAGAACTGTGTAACCTGAGGAACTACTACAGCAAACAGCTGAAGAGAATAAACTATGTTTCCCATGAATACCTGGGGCAGCCCACAGAGCCAGGAGTTCTGGCATGTATCAGGGAGCCTCTGAGGAGCCTCCGTCTGCCCCGCAGGGAAACCATTGCCCAGACGGCCCGCAGTCTGTGGACACGAGTCAGCGGCCGGAACAAGCTGGTTCACAGGTGACATCACAGAAATTCAGTCAGCAGTTAGATGTGGTGTTTCGAGGATGTATTATCACAAAACATTTGCAGCTGCTGTTGGAATCACAAATATTTTATCTGCTGTCAAAGTTAAGAAGCCAATATGTGTAGGATTTAAAAAATGTCCTGCTGGCTGCCTATCACCCCACAAATCTGACCTGGGGAACTTTGATGAATGGACTGAAAGCAGCATGTGATTGTCATATTTTTGTACAGACAAAAACAAATGCTTTGAGAATAATTTAAACTATGATTTGATAGAAAATAAAAAAAAAAACAGTCTACACAAAGTGGCTTTAAATGCCCTTCATAGGCTGATAGCCAAGTTCAGTGTTTCATACCTCAGCTGCTGTTATTCGAAGAATGTCGTAATAATTATAATATGAGGTTCTGCACCTAGATTTAAAGTGATACTTCTTTTTTCTGTTGTCTTTGTTAACAAAATCCACTGACAAACTAAATAATTGAAAGTCTAAAAGGGGAAGGATTTTGATTAGATCGATTTTGGCCATTTAAAGGAGTTGGGATGAGTTCACATACATGCAGTGCAATTATTGAGAAACCAGTACATTTAAAGTCTGAAACTAAAATTAATTGGCCTTTTTTTTTTTCCTGCTACCACACACAGATCTGTAAATTACATGTCCTGTGTTGTTGTTGGAGGAAATCAGAACCCAAAAGGAATGAACCTATATGTTATAGTTTCATAATGACATCTCAGCCTACATCAACCATAAATGCTGCTGTTTTCTGCCAAATTAGATGGCAAACTTCTTTTTATGCAGCCCAATCAAATTATTTCATTTTAAATTTGGTGACTTTAAGTCACTAAGAGCTACTTGCCAAACATCCACTGCCAAAAATGCACTGCTAACACTAGTTTGTGGGCAAGTTAGCCAGCATCCATCAGTTGAGATGCTAATAGTGTGCTCCTTATTCTACAATATGACAGCTAACAAAAGTCTTCCTTGGCTCATAAGGTACAATTAAAGTTTTTTTTGCTAGTTGTGACCATGCTGGCTCAGCTGTTAAACACAGCCCACCCCTGATCAGAGAGTAAAGGAACATTTCTAATATTTCCTCATTAAGCCTTTTTCCTTCTTTTTTGGTATAAAAAAAGTTTGAGAATCGCTTTGATTTGAAAATTAGTTTTGACTAAAAACGATGATGATAAAAAGATGACTAAAGAACAAGTAATTGTGATTACAGTTGCACATTGCAAAAAACTGAAGCACAAATGAATGATTGTATACTGTCCTTGAGGCCTTTTTCATGTGTAGATTAGGTCCTCATACCAAATTTTGTGACGTGCCAGTTGCTGAAGAACAACATCAGAGCTGCCAGGAAGACAACATGCCTTTGTATATTATTTATTATTTCCAGATTTGTAAGAGTTAGTGTGTTTAATCAACCTGTGAAGAATGATTGTTAAGGTTGGATGTGGATTTCTTCAGTTACATTGACTATACACTGTTGGCAAAATCTTTAAACCCCTCACATTGCATCAGAGGTTTGAAGTGTAGACAAAAAGTAGAATTCAGATGTAAGGGTTAGGGTTTGAGTTAAAACTTTGTGCCGAGCCTTATCTGATGTTTTTCTGTAATGAGTTTCTCTCTGTTTATTCAAGAAGTTTCCCTTCTGGGAATTCAGTGACAATTAACTGTCACATTGTTTATTTTAATTTTGGTTCATTTTATGGTTGCAAAAAGAATTATTATTTGGAAAAATACTATATTCTCTTTTTTTCTGTTGGCTATTATGTAAAAATAAAATAGATATTTTGACATACATTACATCTGTTATGTTTTTATTTATTTATTTATTTATTTATCTATCTATCTATCTAAAGGTTTCAGCTGACAGTTTTGTACCTATTTCTGTATTTGGGTAATTTTCAAAGAAAAATAATAAACTTTTAATTATATAGCAAGAACAGCAGATAAAGAGAATACAAATAAAAACATCATGCAACATCGGACAATACAATTAAGTTTAAAAATGTTAAATGGCAATCTAAACAACTGTTATCAGGTATACAAAAAAGAAAGAATGATTTCATGGATATTGAATTGTCCTGAAAGGGGACCAGAAAATTTGGGTCAATTGTTATTAAGTTTAAAAAAAAATTGTAAAACATCACACTGAGAACACTTCAACAACATCCATATAACCAGAAATGCTCTCTTTATGCATGACAAAACATTTCATAAATAAAGCATAGGTTACATTTGTTGTGTTTTATTTTAAATGAAATAATTTTGTGCTGTTAGATACATTTATGCAAATATTATGGACAGCATTCTGTGAATTTATTGAAATAAAAAGTCAATCAAAATGAAGGTCTGTGTAGACACTTTAATTCTATGCTGTCTCTGGGTTTTTAAGTTTGGTTTTCCCTCATTTTGTTTGAGTCATTTTCAGGCCTGAAGAGGTAAAATTGTCAGGTCAGTCACAGGGAATAAGCAAAGACTAAAAAGAAGGCCCTGAGAAATAAGATTTTTTAATTTTTTAATTAATTTATTTATTTTTTTTATAAATAGTGCAAATATGTTTCTTTTACTTACATTTGTTACTGTGAGGGACAGTCACCTGTATGTGAGGATTTATAGGGCAATATATTTCTAACAATATGTTTGAATCAAATCAGGACATTAAAGCATACATCTATGTTTATTCTATTTTGGCTTATACTTTTTTTTTTTTTTATACTTCCTGACTTCATGTTTGTAGCTCTCACTTCTGAGCCCACAGAAGACATCATTGTAAGAACAACCTCACAGATAAATATATAGATGTTTGTTTTTTTTAAAAAAAAAAAAAAAAAAACCTCAGTAAGTCCTTAAAACAACTGGTGGCTGTAGTTTTTAGCAAATATTACTCATACAGGAGGAAAGTGCATTTGTTGGAAATAGTTTCAGTGAATTAATCCACATTTTGTGCTCTGGTAAATATATGCCAGGCCCTGAATAGACATACAATAACTTCCTATAATTATATCCTATATCCTATAATTACTAATAAACAAGTGGAGCTGGAACTGCAGCATCCATGTTTCTGCCTGTTACAGTTAGTCTGCAGCACCATCGCCTGTGAGAGCTGTGTATCTGCAGTCTACCTGCCTTCTCATCCAGAGCCACTGCACAGAGCCACAGGTCTTTTCATCCTGCAGTAACACACTGACTGGAGTTCAGGCCAATGTGCAAACCTTGGTACGAATGTAACATGACAGACAAACTACAAGACAAAAGAAAACTGTCCATACACATTATCATTTTGTCATGTCACATATAGCACTCATCTAGCTGATAGTTGTGATGTTCTAGAGTTTACTGATGCCTAATTCACTCACTGTTTGGTTTACTGGTTTACAGGTTGTGCCTTTTGGCACTTTCGTCTCTTTCTCTCTGTCTCTCTGCATGCAGGCACCCCTGCAGGTTATGTGATGGGTTGAGTGTTTCTTCTTTTCCTTCTTAGAGTTCCTTTGTTTATTTTATTTGTTTATCAACAAAGGCGCTTGGGTGGACATTTTGATATTTGATATTTATCCAGTTTTAAGCCACAATTTTATGCTACACTTTGATCATGATTATTTTACCTCTATGTTTTAACAAGGTAAAATCAGATCTGGATTTTAAATTGTCAGCTTGTTACAGCCTAGCGGACTGGGCTGCTGCTGCTAGCCTTAGCTAGATTTGTTGATAGCCCGATGGCAAAGCTGATTATTTTTGTGGAGGCTTTCGAATCACTGACCTCCTGATCGGTGGATGACTGCACTACCTCCTGAGCCACAGCCACCCCATCTCCAAGTATGGTCACTTCCTCATTTATCTCCGAGATCAAGGTATAAGTTAGCTTCCATTGAGCAGATCAACTCAGTCTTTCTCCAGTGGCAAATGAACCTCAGTTCCAAGCTAGGCTCACTGGAGCAATCCTGAATCCACCAGTCTAACAGCGAAGGTAAAACACCCTGATACAGTTGACCCTTCTCCTGGCTCTCCCACCCAGGCCTCAGTAGTTAAGGGCAAGATGAAATGTTCTCTCCCCCCTCTATGATTCCCAGGATGCTGCCACTGATTTGGCACTTAACTTCTTTTCTCCTTTGGCTGCTCAACCAATGTCGTCTTTGCCGCTGCTGAGTAGACGTTGTACTGGAGGAAATTGTAAAGTTACATTTGTTTCAAAAGGCATAGATCTCTGTGCAGCAACTCTAGCTTCCACTGAAACGAACTGCCTGCAATTGCTGTGGAGTAAGCAGCAATCCAGAAATTTTGATAGTAGATCATTGTGTCATTAGGTATTTAAGTATCGGATGCAATCACCTACTGTCTCTATGGGGGCACAGTAGTTGAACAAACCGAGCTCATTCTAAATCTCACTGACCGGCATCTCACAAAAAACACCCGCTGATTGCCAATATTTTCATCAACAGCAGAGTGGCAGTCATTAGCAATAAGAAGTGAACAGCACTGCATTCTGTTCTGCATCTATAATGCAGGTCTTAGCAAACAAGCTGAGTATGTCTCATGTCTTTTAAATTACAAATCAAGTTTACACTGCACCAAATTCCAAGACTAGTTGTTGTGTACCACCTAGTAGTTATTTTGAAACTGTAAAAAGTCATCTTGTTTAAAACATTAAAGAAATGGGTTGTTTTTAACTTGACTATTCACAGAGACAGAAATTGTGACTAATTTTATTTTAGATTTGTTCCAAACTTTTTCATGTCTCCATATTTAAAAAATTGTTGTCATTTTATGGCTCATAGGCATTTTCTTGTCTTGTCGTCTCAGCATTCATCTGTTGAAAATCCTCATTCATATAACAAACTTCATCTTAGCCATAAAGATGACTGACTAGATCCAGACCTGGGCATTTTACGGCTCGCGGGCCACATCCGGTCCTTAGGGCATCCCTGTCCGGCCCCCGTGAGGTCAATCGTAAATTTGAACATAAATGAAAAAGTATTTAGGCTGTGCATGCAATATGACTGTGTTGCTTTTATTTTGAAAAGCCTGCCGTTTTTTTTTAAATTGACATAAGGACGCACATGCGTGGGTGAACAGCTAGAAGTGATGCTGGCCAGCTGAATGCCGCGTTTTCAACAAGACATGGACTGCTAAATGTACAGAACTCAAAGGTAAAGCCGTGTGCTTAGTTTGCGGTACACGGGTCACTGTCACAAGGAGAACTACGAGGAGTTGTCTGATTAAGAGCGTGCAAGGGAGTCGGATGCTTTGCCAGCTAAGCTGCAAAGTCGACAGGGACTTCTTGCTAAACTTTGCACATCCAGAGATGCAGCTGTCAAGACAAGTTATGTCATATCCCACAAAATGGCTAAAAAAAAAACTGAACTATTTTTGAAGAGAATGCAGACATTCTCAGACATTCAAGCACATATTGCTTTTTGTATAAAGTTGACCAACTGCTGATCTTTAACATACTGCAAAACACATTTTCAGTATTTGTGAAGATGAATATGTTAAAAATATAACGAAACACTGATGTAATTATTGATTTTGTTTTTACTGTTAATTACTTCTATATGAGTATTTTCCTATTTGACACCACAATTTCATATATTTATAGAAATATTTACAGAATATCCTTTTTCTTCTGATTACCAGTAGCAGCTAATCGAAATATATAATTTACTGCTTTTTGCAATTGGAGAAAATTAATATTGAGCAGAATTAAGTTCAAGTTATTGTTGGTTCGGCCCTCCAACACAGCTCAGGTTTCTCATGTGGCCCCTTGTAAAAATTAATTGCCCACCCCTGTTCTAGATTCTACTTTTAAGAGAAGGAGGCCTGAGTTTGAAAATATAACTTGCCTAAGCTCCTCCTCCTCAATGCATGATGGGGGTTTGAGTGTTTGAGTTTGAACAGTGTGTGGAGCTGCTGAGTGAGTTTGAGACATTTGGATTGGGTTTTATCATTAATCTGTGGATTTAGTGAGTGAGACATGGTTAATAATTACAATTGCAATTAGTCATTTGGCAGATGCTTTTATCCAAAGCGACGTACATATGAATTCACACAGTTTTGGGGTTCAGTATCTTGCCCAAGGATATTCAGCATGTGGACTAGTGATGTGTCGGTCGCGAACGAAACGGCTCTTAGAACCGGCTCTTTGAAGTGAACGATCGGAGCCGGCTCCTGCCTGGGTGCCGGAGTAGGAGCCGCTGTGGGAGTTTTTTTCTCGACTTTTTTCCGTTCAAGCCGCACGTGATCGGTCAACTACATGATGTGTGGTGGCTTCTGTGTGTACGCACTGAGCAGGAGGGGGAGGAGCGGGGGTTACAGGGGACACAGCGCGCACGCACGCACGCACAAACACACACACACACACACACACACACACACACACAGAGCCCCGACAGACAAAGCGCTGGAAAGGTGAGAAAATGAGTGACCGCAGGAAATGCAGTAAAATTTGATATAATAAATAAATTTAAGCAACAAAAAATCTGAAGAGCCACTTGGGAGCCGAAAGAGCTGGCTCTTTTATGAGAGCCGAGCCGAGAGAACCGGCTCTCTTAAAAGAGCCGGAATTCCCATCACTAATGTGGACTGCCGAGGCCAGGGATCGAACCACCGACCTCTTGATTGGCAGACGGCCGCTCTACCTCCTGAATGTATTATTTCACTGAGTTATAGTGTCCCAGTGAACCAGGTGCCCTGGAGCCTGATTAATGGGATAGATAGCAATACCAAGACTTGGGTAGGTTTTTACATGAAAAGGTCCAGGGTTTGTTTTTGGAAAAGGTTTATTTCATAAACTAAGTTGTTGCTGTTGTATTAAGGAGCCACTGTTCTGTTGAAGGTGGGGGGGATAACTCAGCTGACCAGTTCCTTTTCAGAGAGGTATCAGGCAGGGATGTCCCTTATCTGGGATGCTATATGTGCTGCTATTAAGTCTCCTAAATCAACTCAGGCAGGGTCTCATAGAGTTAACCTTTACAGAAGATTAAAAAAATATGTATACAGTTAGCTTGTCAGCATATGCTGGTGATGTAAGTTTTCATAACTGAACAAAACTATATTCAGATTTTTGAACAGAAATTTCCATTATATGAACAATCTTCTGCGAAGGGTAACTGGTCAAAGTCTGATAATCTTATATTGGGGGCTTGGACAATGAATAACCAAATACCAGCTGAATTGCAGTGGAGCAGGGAGGAGATGAAGAGGTCAGGCATCTTTCTGGGGAAAAATTAAAAAAGAACTGTGAGGGTTTAGTTGGAAAGTGTCAAAGAAGGGCCTTGCTGAAGTCCTTGTACGAACCTAGAAAAACACAGTGCAGATCTCCAGGGGAGAATAAATATACACAGGGTGGTATGTGTTCATTTATTTTATTAATCTAACTTGCTTGTGGGTTTTGTTTTTTGTTTTTTTTGTATTGTGAATGAAAACTTGGAGCAGTAAAGGACTGGTTAAAGGTCAAAGTCACCTCTTCTCTCTGGTCTGGATGTGTAAGGGAAATTCTCTCTGTTGATCGTTGAGAGTTGCTAATTCTCTGAAAAATTACAGACTCAGTGTGATGAGTCAGGTCTGTTTAATACATGTGTAACATTCTGGATTGTTGTCATGTTGTTTCCTGTTTTATTTTGTAATGTTAACCTCTTGTGTCGTTTCAGTTTCCTGTGTTTTCCCGCCTTTCATCAACCACACCTGCGGCCACTCACTCACCTGTCCCTGATTATCCTATTACCTTCCCTGTGTATATATACCCACGAGCTCCTCACGGCTTTGCCAGATTGTCTTTGTTTCCTATGACCTAACTTCTAGGATTAGCTGTGTGTGTCCTTGTGATTTTGAACCTTGCCTGTTCAGTTTCTTATTTCAAGGATTGGCCTTTTCCCTGTCTGTTTTTGTTAGCCTTTTTGGATTCCTTGTTTAAATTTTGCCTTTGTTGGATACTCATAAAGACAGTGATTTTTGTTTGAACCTCACTCCATCTCCTGAGTTTTTCTCTGCGCCTGAGTCCAAGTTTCACCAGAGTTGTTACAACATGCAGCATGGAGGGAAGACTCATGTGGAGTGTTCCCTGCAGAAAGGACAACTGGTTGTCACACGACCCTGTTGTTGGGAAATTATTCCCCCAAAACAGTGACTATGTGAGGAGCACAATAATCCTTTTTTAGGATTTTATACTATACCATAAACTCCTCAGGCACAATGCATTTCACCCTAAATTGCCCCCTTCATTGTGTTTCCCTCATCTTCTGTCCTTTCCTTCACCTTAGGAAGAAAGGGCCACAAAAACTTGTACAATTCATAGACTGATTCCTGGGATTAATAAATCATCTAATAATTCCCACAGATTTTAGGGTTGTGACTCTGCTGAAACATTCTCCAGCTCCTCTTACTGATCTTGGGTCAAAGCCATCCTCAGTCTCAGATGATTGCTGCACTCTGCTGCAAACACACACATAAACATACACACACTCACTTATGAGTTTGGCTGCTTTTATTTCATTTATCCAACCATGATCTTATTTACATAAATATACATAATCACTATGCATTAGTCAGTTCATGCATAGCTAACTTCCCACACACTCATTTGCTTGCCGCTTTTTATTCATTCCCATACAACAGCACACAATGCAATTCCCCAAACTCTATTTAGTGTTGATGGTGCGTTCAGCATAGAGCTTCCAATGAATAACTAATGAGAAAGATTTTGGAATCAGCTTCAAAGAGAATCATCTGGGGCACAGGAGCAAACAGTGTGTTTAATAACTAGCTTAAACACACTTTATGTCTGTCTGTCTGAAACATAACTTGTCTGTCTGATTTTCTGTCTGTGATGTTGCATTATTCATGCCCCAAGAATATTGCTAGTATTCATAAGTTCTACTGAGTGTTCAAATAATTAATTAGTTGACTCCTGGCTGTTTGTTTGTTTACCCTGAACAGCCAATGGCCCCACTGTTCAGATGTTAGTAGTAAGTAAACTACAACCCTGATTCCAAAAAAGTTGGGATGCTGTGGAAAACATAAATTAAACAGAATGGGATAACTTAATCTTTTTTGACATACTGTACAGTATATACTCAATTGAAAACAGTACAATTACACCATATTTAATGTTTTACTTGATCAGCTTTATTGTGCTTATCCGAAATTTGATGCCAGCAAAATGTTTCAAAGTGAGACAACGGCAACAAAAAAAAAAAAGTCTGGGAAAGTTGTGGAATGCTCAAAAACACATGATTGGAACATTCCACAGGTAAACAGGTTCATTGGTAATAGGTGAAAGTATCATGACTGGGTATGAAAGGAGCCTCCTTGAAAGGCTCAATCATTCACAAACAAGGATTGGGCGAGGTTCACCAATTTATGAAACAGACAATTGCATAAAGGACATTACAAAATGGGCTAGGGAAAACTTTTTAAAACTTTGTTGTCAGTAAACAGTTCCTTTGCGATGATTGTGCTCTGTTTTTAATATATGTTTTACACAACTTTGTTGGAATCAGAGTTGTAGCAAAATACACACAGACCACAGGGGTGTGTCTGCATGGGCCAAAAAGACCAGAAAGGTTTGACTGAACAACTAAAAGATGAATTAGCTACATCGTGATTTTCCTCCTGACCTGAAGCCAGTGGTTAATTTAGCAAATTTAACTAGTTAATCGACTGAGAGGGGTAGAGGGAAGGAAAAACCCTCTAGCTCACCTGTTTCCTCCACTCACCCAGCAACTTCTTCCTCTCCTCGTGTCTGAGGAGACATCCTTCGCTGTAACTGTTGCTGGAGAGGAAGCCATGCATGTGGGGAGAGTCCAGCTCGTGAAGAGAGACAACAAGGCCTAGAAGCAAGGGTATGCTTGTAGATCAGAGCAGATCAGGTTGTGCATCATATTTGTATCTCATATCCCTCTGGCCCTTGGTCAAACATCGATAACCCTCTGATTGACTGGTCAAATAATAAGGTCTCTGAATTCTGTTTGTCTCATTGTCTGCAATCTACTTCATTTCCAGAGAGAGTCTCCTCCATCCTCAGGACTGTTAAACCACCAGACCTGTCCACGGTGCCCCAGGAACAGTGGCGTCACATGGGTTGGGCATTCAGGGCTGTAGCCCCCAAGATTTTTTCTTACTCGTGTCTTACTGGCTGACAGGTCTGTCAGATCTTCAGTTGATGGGTTTACCACCAAACATTAGCTCAGTCCGCCAGTCAAAATGACAAGGAGAAGCTAAAGTTTGAATTTCATGGTGGCTCAGACTAAAAACACAAGTAAATTGAAACATCAGCAATTCAAATGGAAGAATTTTCTGTTGCTGTTTCATCAGCAATGCTTTTGTAACCAAATGATGAAAGTTTACGCAGTCACGTATTATGGGTTTTGAGGATTTTCCATCATGTAGGCCCAGTAATAATGGCTGTAGGTATCTGATATGACGCTCATTTTGGTTTGAGACATTCAAGTGTCAAATATTTATATGCAGATTATATGATAAATCAAATCCAAACCTTTCCTTCTCCAGTTTTCATATTTTTACGCGATATGTAGCCCCTCACAAACAATTGATTGAAAAGTATGTTTCCAGAAGTTTTTTGATTGAGATGAATCTGGGCTCAGCCCCTGATGGTTAGCAGTCCAGCCAACACCCCTGCCCAGAATATCATGATGTCAGTGAGGTGTTTAGCAAGGAGCTAGCCATCTCGCTACCCCCTCGCCACCCATACCACCCACCAGCCCCCTTACCGACCAGTCGCTTCTACTATTGGTCATGCCCTGAAAGGGAAACCATGGAGGCATACGTCAAGGAGTCCCTCACAGCAGGTATTATTCATCCCTCCTCTTCACCTGTTGGTGGTGGCTTCTACTTTGTTTCCAAAAAAGGTAAGTCTCTCCATCCCTGCATTGGCCTCTGTAGCGTTAATGCCATCACCATTAATAATAAGTATCCTCTACCTTTAATCTCATTTGCCTTTGAACCACTTCAGGGAGCTTCTGTCTTTACCAAACTGGACCTTCTGAATGTGTACCACCTAGTGAGGACAGTGAGATCAAGATGGCACCACGGACGGCTGCCCCGGTGTGTTGGTGCGCGTTGTTTTGTTTTGTGTTTTAAACCTGTTTTTTGTGACGGTACCCGGAGCTCTTTCACCAGAGAAGAGCTCATGAACATCAGGGGAGCAACACCAGAGGATTTATTTCCTAAATTTCTGCTCCCAACAGTGGAAATTTTGGACATACTGGTCAAAGGTACGCTCACCCTTGCTCACGCAGTGAAACGCCGGAGGAGAGGAAAACGGGCCGGCGCGCTCGTGCACCTTCGCCAGCGCGGACTACGTACAGCGTTACCGGGAATATTTCTCTTTAACGTGCGTTCACTGCCCAACAAACTGGAGGAATTGCAACTGCTGTTGGGTAAAAACAGGGACTTTTCTTCATCTGCGGTTTTGTGCTTCATCGAGACGTGGCTCTGTGGATTAATACCGGACTCTGCGCTGCAGCTGGCTGGCTTCCAACTCCACCGCGCGGACAGAGACACGGAACTTTCCGGCAAAACTAAAGGTGGAGGAATCTGTTTCTACATCAACAGTGGTTGGTGCAACGACGTGACAGTGATCCAGCAGCACTGTTCTCCTGACCTGGAATCTTTCACCATTAACTGTAAGCCTTTTTATTCACCCCGTGAGTTCGCTTCATTCATTCTGGTTGGCGTTTACATCCCGCCGCAAGCCAACATGCAGGACGCACAGTGTATGCTCGCTGACCAGATACTGCGTGTGGAGTGGACCAACCCGGACTCTTTAGTTATTGTCCTTGGCGACTTTAACAAAGGTAACCTCACTCACGAACTCCCTAAATACAGACAGTTTATCAAATGCCCAACCAGAGAGGAGAGCATTCTGGATCACTGTTACACCACCTTCAGGGATGCTTATCACGCTGTCCCCCGTGCTGCACTGGGCCACTCTGACCACGTCATGGTCCACCTGATTCCTGCGTACAGGCAGAAACTAAAGCTCTGCAAACCTGTAGTGAGGACATCAAGGAAGTGGACAGCGAGGCAGTGGAGGATATCCAGGCGTGTTTGGACTCTACTGACTGGGATGTGTTCAGGACTGCTACCAACAGTCTGGATGAGTACATGGAGACTGTGACGTCCTACATCAGCTTCTGTGAGGACTGCTGTGTTCCATCACGCACCAGGGTGAGTTACAACAATGACAAACCCTGGTTCACAGCCAAACTCAGGCAGCTAAGGTTGGCAAAGGAAGAGGTCTTCGGGAGTAAGGACAAAGACAGATACAAAGAGTTGAAGTACAAGTTTAGCAAGGCGGTGAAAGAGGCTAAACGGCTGTACTCTGAGAAGCTCCAACACCAATTCTCAGCTAACGACTCTGCGTCTGTCTGGAAAGGGCTCAGGCAGATCACTAACTACAAGCCTAAAGCCCCCCACTCCATCAACGATCGACGCCTAGCCAACGACCTGAACCAGTTCTACTGCCGCTTTGAAAGACAAAGGGACAGTCAAGCAACCATCCCCCACGACACCTCTGAACAGCTCCAGCTCCAGTCACCTCCACCAATGCCCACCTTAAAGGACCCCCCCTCCCCCTCCCCACCCACCTCAGTGACGACTCTTTCCATCCATGAAAGGGACGTCAACAGACTCTTCAGGAGACAGAACCCCCGGAAAGCAGCTGGACCGGATTCTGTCTCCCCATCTGCCTTGAAGCACTGCGCTGATCAGCTGTCTCCAGTATTCACAGACATTTTTAACACCTCATTGGAGACATGTCACGTGCCAGCCTGCTTCAAGTCTTCAACCATCATCCCTGTTCCCAAGAAGCCAAGGACCACAGGACTTAATGACTTCAGACCCGTCGCCCTGACCTCTGTGGTCATAAAGTCCTTTGAGCGCCTTGTGCTCTCACACCTCAGAGACATCACTGACCCTCTCCTGGACCCCCTGCAGTTTGCCTACAGAGCCAACAGGTCTGTAGACCATGCAGTCAACTTGTCCCTCCACTTCATCCTCCAGCACCTGGACTCCGCAGGAACCTACGCTAGGATCCTGTTTGTGGATTTCAGCTCTGCCTTCAACACCGTCATCCCAACTCTGCTTCAGGAGAAGCTCTCCCAGCTGAGCGTGCCTGACTCCAGGTGGATTACAGACTTCCTGTCTGACAGGAAACAGTGCGTGAAGCTGGGGAAACACTTCTCCGACGCTAAGACCACCAGCACCGGATCCCCCCAGGGCTGTGTTCTTTCTCCTCTGCTCTTCTCCCTGTACACAAACAGCTGCACCTCCAGTCACCAGTCTGTCAAGCTCCTGAAATTTGCGGACGACACCACCCTCATCGGACTCATCTCTGATGGCGACGAGTCCGCCTACAGGTGGGAGGTTGACCATCTGGTGACCTAGTGCAATCAGAACAACCTGGAGCTCAATGCTCTAAAGACAGTGGAGATGGTTGTGGACAACAGGAAGAACTCAGCCTCACCTGCCCCCATCACCCTCTGTGACTCCACTATTGACACTGTGGAGTCTTTCCGCTTCCTGGGAACTATCATCTCCCAGGACCTCAAGTGGGAGCGGGACATCAGCTCCCTCATCAGGAAAGCACAGCAGAGGATGTACTTCCTACGGCAGCTGAAGAAATTCAGCCTGATAAAGACAATGATGGTGCACTTCTACACAGCCATCATTGAGTCCATCCTCACCTCCTCCATCACTGTCTGGTACGCTGCTGCCACCGCCAAGGACAAGGGCAGACTGCAGCGTGTCATTCGGTCTGCAGAGAAGGTGATTGGCTGCAATCTCCCATCTCTTCAGGACCTGTACGCCTCCGGGACCCTGAGGCGTGCAGAAAAGATTGTGGCTGATCCCTCTCACCCCGGACACAAACTCTTTGAGTCACTCCCCTCTGGCAGGAGGCTGCGGTCCATCAGGACCAAAACCTCACGCCACAAGAACAGTTTTTTCCCGTCTGCTGTCAGCCTTACCAACAAGGCCTGGAACCCCCCCGACACTCTTCACATTCCACCTCGGACTCATTCTGTCACATTGATAAATATAACTCTATGCAACTTGGACTTCTTTCTGGAAAACAGACTGTGTTTCCGGAAAATAGCAAACAACAGAAAACAGACTTGTGTATATATATTTAAATTGTTATATTTTATGCTCTTATTTTAGTAGATGTGTCATGCACCAATTTCACCACAGCAAATTCCTCGTATGTGTAAAAGCGTACTTGGCAATAAAGCTTTTTCTGATTCTGATTCTGATTCGGACAAGAGAGGGGGATAAAGGGAAGATAGTGTTCAACACGCTGCTGGGGCATTTTGAGTACCTGGTGATGCCTTTTGGACTCTCCAAAGCCCCAGCAAGGTGGAAATATGTGAATTTCATGTTGGCTCTGTTAGTTTTCTGGGTTTTGTGGTTGAGAGTAGACAGGTGAAGGTGGACCTGTGGAAAATAAAGGCAGTGGAGGACTGGCTGGTCCCCAAGAATCAAAAGTAGTGCCAGTGTTTCCTAGGATTTGCCAACTTGTACAGGCAATTCAGGACTACAGCAGGGTTCTGGCCCTGTTGACCAGGGTGACTTCACCTTCCACCCTATTCACCTGGTCCTCTGAGGTTGCCACTGCATTCTCCATTGTGAAGGGTTTGTTCACATCAGCTCAAACCCTCGTCCAACCTGACCTTACCCTTGAGTTTGTGGTCGAGGTGGATGCATCTGACACTGGGGTTGGAGTGGTGTTGTCCTAGCATTCTGGTTCTGATTAGAAGCTTCACCGTTGTGCTTTCTTTTCAAGGAAAGTGACACCTGCCAAACGAAACTATGATGTTGGGGACCGGGAACTTTTGGGTGTGAAGATGCCGTTGCAGGAATGGCGCCACTGGCAGGAAAACTTGGAAGAACCATTTGTGGTTTGGACCAACCACAAGAACCTCTCCTACATCCAGTCTGAACCCAAGCCCAGTATGAACCCAACCACAGTAACCTGGAAGATTGAGGCAGTAGTCAGAAAAGCACAACAGCTTCAGCCTGATCCAGGTAATGGCCTGCCTAACCATTTATTCCTAACAATCTCCATTCCCAGGTTTTGCAATGGGCTTACACATCCCGGTTAGCTTGTCACCCTGGCCTAAACTTCGCTCTGCCACAGAGGCAGCAGATGAATTAATCCGTCATGTGTTCTGTCTTAATGGCATCCTCACTGACATTGTCTCTGACAGTGGCCCCCATTCAGCTCCACCTCTGCCATTGTGGATGGATCCGGAAGAAGAATTGGACTACCTTATAAGATCAGCGAAGGAGAATAAACAAGTACCCAACAGACATTGCAGGGAAGCACCCAACTATGAACCTGGTCAGAGAGTTTGGTTGTCTTAAAAAAATATCCCTTCAAAGACAGAGTCCAAGAAACTCTCTCCTCTTGACACAACATGTACAAGGGATGAACTGGCAAAGATTAAGGGAAACACATGGACTTATATACACTGGGGAGGTAGAACTAATGACACAAGTGAAAACATTCAGACAATTACACAGGCAGAAAAACACAGGAAGTACATAAAAGATGACACATGAGGTATATTTTCAACATAAAATTGGAAGAAACAAAACCAAGCCTAGCCACTGGCTAGCTGACTCAGGGGTTGGAGCTGACAGTAGGCTAGCAGGCCAGTGGCTGGCCTGCTTGGGAGCTGGAGCTGGCAGGAGTTTAGCAGGCCTGTGGCTGGCTGACTCAGTGGCTGGAGCTGACAGGAGGCTAGCAGGACTGTAGCTAGCTGACTCGGGGGCTGAGGCTTGAGCTGATAGCTGGGAACTTGGAACTGCAGGAGGGCTAACAGATCCCATGCTTGGAGCGGAATTGGAGCCACTGGAAAAATTCTGATTCTCCAGCCTGGCTTTAAGAAGAATAATTTCCCATCAAATGTGTCTGGAAAATATCTGGAATGTTCCAAAACCAGTGCTTAGAATAGATGATGGGTTCTGAGGAGGTTATGGCTCTCAGCCTATCCTTAGGGTTCAAAGCATTGTTCAAACAGCAGCCCAAGTAGCAAGTAGCCCATAATGGATGCAAATTCTTTTACCTCCTTCAGGTGAAAACTAATGTCTGCTGGGTTCATATTTGACCAGTTCGTACTGTTTCAATTGTGAAAAATTATGGAAAAAAATGGAATTGAACCCAAATGCAGACCAAACACACAGAGCTGGCACAGTTCAATAAATTTATTTACAAAAAAAGGCAACCACACAAAGACTTAAACGAGAGTAAGACTGGTGAGGGTAAAAAAAAGCAATGTGTCCATAAGGCAAACAAAATCCAATTAAAATCGCACAAGTTCAAGTTCAAATATCATAAAAATAAACACAGGGGGAAAACAAGGCAAAAGATTTTGATTTCAAAACACATGAAAATATAAATGAATGGTCTTTTTTTTTTCTTTGGTGAGTGACCATGGTATAAGTATGATTCCCATCGTCCAGTAATTGCTGATAATGGACACCTCGTTAGGCATTATCCCTTACTTAAAGGAAATGTGAAGGTATATCATGCTGTGTTGCTTGTTGGGACAAGAGTGCCATCTTGTTATGACCACAATCTGTTTACATCTGTTTACCTGTGACTGCTACCTTCCCACCTTTTGTGTCAACCCAAATCTGATGGAGGGAAAAGTTAAAGAAAATGGACCCTATTGGGATAAATTGAATGCCAGTGCCATGAAATGGTGTGTTTTTATTATGGTGAGACCGACAAAAGGACAGATTTGAAAACTTGTGCCGGGAAGGTCACTATAACTATGCCTACATATTAGTATCTAATATGATTTTATGCTTATCTTCATAAGCAGGTGGAAGATCTGCTATACTGAATGTGCTGCCACATCACTGTGAGGATTTGAGAGCTCCTATGCATCCTGTCACAAATCTAAAATCCTTTCTTTGCCGACATGACACCAGACTTGATGGATGTGATTTTCAACTTTGGAACAGCACTTCCAGGCACTAAAAAAAAAAAAAAAAAAAAAAAAAAGGTCATGTTTCAGAGGACCAGGCTGTACATATTGAAAGGAGGACATCGCAACAGCAGAAATTGACATATTGGTTTCTTGCTCATGCAGGCCGGATCACGGCTTCTAATATGCATGCTGTTTATGCTAACATCAGGTCACAAGCGCTGACAACTGTCAACAAAGTATGCTATTCTAAGGAAAGAAAATGTATCACAACTGATGTCACTTGGGGCATAACACAAGATGAGGCATGTTTGATCAAAGACAACAACCTCTGCCTTGAACTTGTTGATGGAGAGATACAATTGAAAAAAGGTCACAAATATTACACAGAAGGCCAAAGACAAATATTTGTGACAGACAGTAATTATTGCAATTTTGTCGCTTGCGCATTCAAAGACTGTGTTGTTCTGTAGGTACAACCAAATCCTGCATTTTGGAGGAAGCACCCTGTATTTAAAGGAAAGTTTTTATAATGCTCTCATATAAAAAGTTGAAGTTCAATATTATCAAGATGATGTGATCCATGAACTCTACAACAGCATTATTTTCATATTCAACAAAATGCCTTTTAAAACTGGGGGGAAAAGATGACCTTTGGTCACAGATTTTTATACCTGTGTAATTTCAATATTTTCACTGATTCAAAAATACACCTGTTCTATTATATACTGTGTGTTTAGGTTAAAACAGGAAAACCAATCAATGTAAAACCAAAACAAATGCACAAAGCTGTAGTGTACTTTTTAGAAATCACTGCACAACACTTGGACACACATGACACACAAACTGCAACAGTGTTGTCTAATTCTCACCTTTGCATGGCAGAACCATATTGATTGGAATTTTTCAAGACAATATTTTGGATTTGTTGCATGCAAGAATGATAATTATCTCCACATGCATTCTGAGATGTGTGTAATCTTGTTTCCTCCACATCCTTTGCAACTGATGGTGACCCTTTGTGAATGGTAGTATCGTCACTTCAGCACACAACATTCCCACACTCTCCTCAATGTCAAAATCTTGATCTGATGTCACCTATCAATGCTTGGTCTAGAAAACCAATGTTCTTTGTATGTTCTGTGGAGATGAAAGGAATAAGTCCTTGTGGAGTAATGCCTGATGAGGTATTTAAGTGTTTGATTGTGTTTGTAGTTGTTTGTAGTTGTTTGTAGTTGTGTTGTTGCCCTTGTCTGAAGATTCGATGGCCTTTTTATAAAAACCTCAAAGTAGTCCTAAATGGCTGTGACATAATTTTCCAAAGTCTCCACAAACTGATGCAGCATACTGATGCTGAAATTCTGTCTGGCCAGTGCACCAGTGGAGACAGCCATAAGTTTAAAACACTCACTGTGTCCTGAAATGCAGCACTAAGAGTAGTTCACACCAAATAAATGGTTGATGTGCTGGATGAATTTCATCACGCCTAGACCTGCAGAACACACATTCCTCCACACTCTCCATCAACATTTTGTGCTTTGTCCACCTCATGTTCTGCCACCTCCTCCACGTCCTGCTGTTCTACCTCCTCCTCTTCTTCTTGTGCCTACTTCCTGCTGAGCCCTCCTGTCTTCCTCTTGTCTTACCCACTTGTCCACTTCCTGCCCTGCCCTGTTCCCTGTTTCCTCTCTTCTCATGTTTTGTTGCAATTCCTCAAAGTTGCAAACCTTTCACTTCTTTGTGGCTTGTCCTGGTTGTCGTCCAAATGCAGCAATATTTTAGGTTATGCATAATGACGCAAATCTTTCTATTTTAAATCTTTGTATTTAACCCCTCATGCTGGCAGTAGAGCTAAATGAAGTGCCTTTGCAGCACAGAGAATAATAAGTAGTCTAAATAATAAACATGGTCCATCCCTCAGCATTTGCGCCACACACTCACCGAAGCTAACACGCACGCACGCACACACACACACACACACACACACACACACACACACACACACACACACACACACACACAGGGCACAAAATAAGCAGCCCTGGGCCCTGACAATATACCTGGACGGGTGCTCAGAGAATGTACAGATCAGCTGGCTCACATTCTAACAAACATTTTTAACACCTCATTGTATCAAACCAAAGTCCCATCATGCTTCAAGTCTTCCACCATTATCCCAGTGCTAAAGAAACCTCAGATCACAACACTCACTCCCATTATGATGAAGTGCTTTGAGAGGTTGGTAAAGGAGCATATCATCTCCAGACTCCCTCCCATGTTCGACCCCTTCCAGTTTGCCTACCGGCCAAACTGCTCCACTGAGGACGCCATCTCCACAGCACTCCACCTGAGCCTTGCGCACCTGGAGCAGAAAAACACTCATGTGCGGATGCTGTTTCTGGACTTCAGTTCAGCGTTCAACACCATCATTCCACAGCATCTGGTAGAAAAACTGGGACCCATGGGCTTCAGCACCTCCCTGTGCAACTGGCGACTTCCTCACCGAAAGACTTCAGTCGATGTGGGTCGGACAGAACACCTCCCGTGTCATCACCCTCAGCATAGGCTCCCCCCAGGGCTGTGTCCTGAGCCCTCTGCTGTTCACCCTGAAGACACATGACTGCGCCCCCAGAGCTGCCACCAACCAATTTGTGAAGTATGCAGACAACACAACAGTGGTGGGCCTCATCAGGGAAGACAATGACCTGGCCTACAGAGAGGAGGTGGAGCAGCTGGTGGGCTGGTGCAAAGACAATAACCTGATCCTGAACTTGGATAAAACCAAAGAGCTCATTGTCAACTTCAGGAAGAACCAGCCGCTCCACTGCTCCTCAACAACTATGGAGGTGGTCAGCAGCACCAAGTTCCTGGGGGTGCACATCACAGACAACCTCACCTGGTCTGTGAACACCGCGTCACTGGTCAAAAGGGCACAGCAACACCAGCACTTTCTGTGCAGGATGAGGAGAGCCCACCTGCCCCAGCCCATCCTCATTACATTCTATAAAAGCACCATAGAGAGCATCTTAACCAGCTGCATCTCTGTGTGTTGTGGAGGCTGCAGTGCTGCTGACTGGACGAATGTGAGGAGAGTGGTGAGGACAGCAGAGAAAATCAGTGGGACTTCTCTCTCCTCCATTCAGGACATTGCACCCAAACGCTGCATGTGCCGTTCCAGAAACATCATCAGGGGACTCCTCACACCTCCACCATGGTCTGTTGTCCCTGCTGGCCTCTGGAAAGAGGTTCTGCAGCATTCGGTGCAGGATGTCCAAGTTCTATAATAGCTTTTCCCCCCAGGCCATCAGACTGCTGAACTCAAAATGAGTATTTTTGCACCATTGTTACCAACTCAGGTCACTCTTCACAACTGCACTTTAAATTAACCTTAGTATATATTTATGCTGTTTATTTTTAACTTACTGCATATTCCTGCTGCTTTTTTCAACTTACTGTATATTCCTGCATGTCATTCTACTCACTGTTCTATTTCACATACTGTATATATCACAATTCTCTGCTGTTTATTTTAACATACTTTTAACATACCTGTTAAAATATATATATATATATATATATATATATATATATATATATATGTGTGTGTGTACATTAGGGGTGGGACTAGGGATGGGAATTGATAAGATTTTTACGATGCTAATCAAACTGTTTGTTCTCCTTTTTCCCCAAATTATAATCGATAAGAGAATCGATAAAGAATCGAATCGTTAAGCAGTATCGATAATGGAATCGGAATCGTAAAAATCTTATCAATTCCCATCCCTAGTCCTGGTCCGAGTACGAGCAAGCGGTGCCGGCAACCCACACTGGAGCAAATGAAGCAAATTGTGGCTTCTTGTGGCAAATATTGTTATACCATTAAACTGCGATTAATTGAGATTAATTAATCACAAAGCCTCTAATTAATTTTTTTAATCGAGTCCCACCCCTAATCACAACGCGTGTAAAAAACGGTGTTTTTCTAGTATGATCATAATCTCCACCCTTCTTTTCTCTCAGCCACTGAACTTGAAGTGTCTGCGCCCAATCGCTGATCAAGACAAGCAGACCAAATCAGTTCAGCAGCACAGATCTCCTTTGTGGCAAAGTTTGTCTAATTTACCTTGTAGTTTCTCGCAGGTTAATATTTTGGGTGATAGGCAGGAAAATATCCCATAAATTAACTTTGTCTTATTTTAAATTCCTCTTCCATGCATCGTTTATTTATTTTTTTTGGTCAATGCTTCTATGTCATTGTTGATTTTTACTGGTTTACTCTCTGGCCAATGAAGTGAGGAAGTGGTACAGTGTTTACAGCTCTAGACTTTGAAACAGAGACCTTTTAGCTTGCAGGCGTGAATCCCGCATTGTTTACTTGAACCCTTTGAGTTTTTTTTTGTGTGTTTGTTTGTTTGTTTGTTTTTTTACTCTGTCATACACCACGTTGCTATATTGTGATGTATTTGTTTGGATATAAACCCACTGACTTTGCAGCCCTGTGTTAGTAAACAAGATGGCAGAAACCTGTGTGTACTTGTACTTCCTCTCATTTCTGTCGTTGTTTAAACTCTTCTTCCATGCATTGTTAGGCTATATAGACATATATTTTGGCTACTTATACATATACATACATATGTGTGTGCGTGTTTTTTTTTTTGCTCTGATAAGCCTTCTGGTAGAATCAGGAGGGGAGGAAACACGGCTAAGATCATTATAATGCTTCACCTATCTGCAATTAATGACCTGCATATCTTAAGTTCATATCTTAATTCATATCGGGATTCACACCTGCAAGCTAAAAGGTCTCTTGTTGTTTGGGTTTATTCTGTCAAATGAAGGATAAAAACACCATTTTTTTTTTTTTTTTAAAAAGGGACTTTTTCTGGTTGGTGCAGCTGCAGTTTGGTCACAGATGGTTTAGAGGTCTCTTACTTCTGCCATCATGCAGCCAGGGCAGAGAACCTTTTGCCTATCAGTGCTACTTCAAGTTTTATAACATCCATCAAGAGCAAAACTAAATTATTGAACGTGCTAACCTCCGCAATGGCTGAACTGGCGATGATGTACACTTACTGTTCATATAATTAAGTACATTGAATACATTTGCATTATCAGTGTGGTTTCTTTTGCTCCCAATTTGATAAAGTGGCCCCCTGCATGACTGTCATATCGTCTTATTGTGACCATTGTACTCAGCCTGACCAGCCGTCTGTCCCAGCCGTATGTGTGCACACAACCATTCGGCCTCGAAGGCATCATGATGACACAAGAACGGACAACAGCTGCCAGCATGTTGTGTTTGTAGAGACTGACAGTGTGTGTGAAGGAAGCTGAATCCTTCAACTAGCTTTGTGCTCTTTTCTCTCTGCTGTGACACCAAATGAAGCCGCTCAGCCTTAAACTCTTAAACCACCTCAGACTCTTAGTTCACCT
This sequence comes from Chaetodon auriga, assembly GCF_051107435.1. NCBI lineage: Eukaryota > Metazoa > Chordata > Actinopteri > Chaetodontiformes > Chaetodontidae > Chaetodon > Chaetodon auriga. The sequence continues at coordinate 1,149,249 of NC_135095.1, read as the reverse complement.
GTGAAATGTTGCTGAAAGAAAAGCTGCTTTTCATTCCAGGGTTTTCTTTGGATGAGCAGAAATGCGCAGGCTGTAGGCTGCAGACGAGAACTCCTCAGTGTCTGCACCTCCGTATCTCGATCAAACAAAGCTTTGAACATTACACCAACGTTGTACACTTAGAAAATTTTCAACGACCAACAAAGAAAAACAAACAAACATTATTTCTGCTTATTTTGATTTGATTTTTGTTCTTTTTATTTTTTTAATCCAATTTTTGTTCTTTTTATTTTTTTTAGCCCGATTTTTGTTCTGTTGATTATTTTTGTGATCCTAGTGGGGCAAGAGGAGGGGGTTGGTTGGTGTATCACCAGAGTGTCCGACAACGCCACCTGGGGAATTGCACCCCAGGAAATGCTAAGCTAAGATTTTAACCAGACAAGGTCACGCAGGTTCAGAGATACCACGAGGGCGAGACGGTTTATCATTTAAAAGGAAACAAACTTTATTAACCAAATTAAAGGAAAAGAACAAAATAGCACACACCACACAATAAAACAGGCACCTGGGCAAGAAGGGGGGGAGATAAGGTCAGGGCTGGCGCTTACCATGCGGCAGGAAACCAAAAAGGGAGAAGGGATCCAAAATAAACCACCCGTGACACTGCACACACACACATACACGACGGCAAAGCGGGAGGGGACTGTGAGGAATGCACCACCACCAGGGGTTAAACTGCCGCTGTCAGCAGCCAGCACCTGAAACAGAACAAGACACAATTAATAAAACATGCCCAGGGGCTTCACCACAGTGGTGTAGGTGCAACGAAATATAAGAAATGACAAAGAATAAATTTATGGAGTAATTAAACAATCTGAAAAGGAACAGAAATAACTAAATCGATCTAACACAATAAAGAACACAAGAAAAGGGATTACTTAAACTAATCAAATAATACCAACTACGGAAAACAAAAGAGACAAATGAATGAAGGATTTAAAATATATCCATCACGTGGCGTGGGTCATCAATTAGGCCCCATGACAGCCCGTGAACTCGGTCTCGGAGCAGGACAAGGCGATGGTCAGCGTCAGGCCCCAAAACGTAGTCTGCTACGCCGGACGATGCAAAATAAACAAAAGGGAAAAGAACCGAAATGAAGAAAACCAAAACGAAGAAACGGGAACCAACACAAAAGAACGAAAACTAACACAAAAGGAACGGAAACCAAAACAGATAACGCAAAACCAAAACGAAGAAAAGAAACCCAAAACAGCAGCACCGCTTCCAGGTATGACGACTGTGGCCGGCCGCTTACAGGGCCACTAAACAAAAAAGGAAAAAAACCCAAAACCTGATGTTAAATAAATTAATTAAATGGATTGATGCCAACTGAAAAAGTAAATTAATACGTACCAAAATAGTTCAGCCTATGCAGCAACCCGGAGGACAGGATGCAAGCCTCACAGGCGCGGCTCTAATGCACCGCCTGAAAAGTAGGCATTACGGGCAGATCAGCTGAGCGCTGAGCGGCGGATAAACAAGACAGGCAGACAACGTGCGGACAAACGTACCAGAGCGGACAGGTAAGCTGGACACCACAGGGCTCCAGCAGGCCACTCTCGCCTCCCCTGGACCAAGCAGTCAGACACGCTGCAAGGAGCGGAGACCGTTACTAATGGTGCTTTTAAGCACACAGCCGATCAAAGGGGGAAGACCGCATAGCGCTTACCGGGGTAAGGGAGATCTGGGTGCCTCAACGGCTGTTGCAGACACCAGACGGGCACACCGATGACGGTTGCAGCGAGGGATCAAGCTGCCACGCTTAACACACCACGCTGGCTCGACAGGCCACAGCCACCACGGGAGCAGCGAGGAGCAGAACAGAGACTGGGCGTGGCCACACACACCTGTATATAAGGGTGCGCATGGTGCCGCCCAGCAATCAGTGGCTGGTCGGTTGGCACAGTGCCAAACAGTGACCAGGAGGGAGACAGCCTCCGGCTACACTAGTCTATTTTGGTATCTTTGAATATTTGTGCAGCTGATTGTGTTGCTGCAGAAAGTGAAGACATTTCATTCTCACTCCTTCTGAGCTCCCGGAGCCAGCCGTTTGAAGATTCTCCACCACTTCTTGTTCTTCTTCTTCTTCTTGGCGACATAGCTCTCAAGCTCTTCCACCTGTGACTTCATGGAGCTCTCCATCATCTCCCACTGCTGCACCTTGTCTTGCATCATCTGCTGGAGGCCGGTGATGGTCTGAGAGAGGAATTCCTGTGCAGTGTCTTTGTCTGAAAGCTGCGCCTTCAGACTCTGAGTGCCCGTCTCAAGTTTGTCTTCAGCTGCTGCATGGGACTGCTTTTCGCTGAGGAGCTCCACCTCCAATGTCTTGATCTGCTTTTCAAGGCTGGCGTTTGCTTCCTTCAGGCGCGTGTCGGCAAGGAGCTCCACCTTCGCTGCCTTGAGCTCGTTTTCAAAGCTGTCCATCGCTTTCCTCGTGTGCTCCAGTTCCACTGAAAGGACCTTGTTCAGCTCATCGACATAATCAACATGATCAGCCTTTTGCTGTACAGCTTCCATGTCTGAAAGCTTCTTCTTCAGCCTCAACGTGTTCATTTCAAGTTTGTCTTCAGCTGCTGCATGGAACTGCTTTTCTGAAAAGAGCTCCATCTTCAATGCCTTGATCTGCTTTTCAAGGCTGGGGATTGCTTCGTTCGCATGCTTTTTGGCAAGGAGCTTCACCTCCAACACCTTGTTCTGCTTTTCAGCAAGGAGCTCCGCCTCCAATTTCTTGATCTGCTTTTCAAGTCTGGCGTTTGCTTCTTTCAGGCGTCTATCGGCAAAGGACTCCCTCTTCGCTGTCTTGAGCTGGTTTTCAAGGCAGTCCTTTTCTTCCTTCATGTGCTCCAGGTCCCTTGAAATGGCCTTGTTCGGCAGATTGACATAATCAGCCTTATGCTGTGCAGCTACCAGAGACTGAGTGCACATCTCAAGTTTGTCTTCAGCCGCTGCATGGAACTGCTTTACGGCAAGGAGCTCCACCTTCGCTGCCTTAAGCTCGATTTCAAGGCTGTCCTTTGCTTCCCTCGTGTTCTTCGGTTCGATTGAAATGGCCTTGGTCAGATGATCGGGATCATCAGCTTCAAGCTGTGACCTCAGACTCCGAGTGCTCATTTCAAGTTTGTATTCAGCTGCTGCACGGGACTGCTTTTCGGTAAGCAGCTCCACCTTCAACGCCTTCATCTGCTTTTCAAGGCTGGCGTTTTCTTCCTTTGTGATCTTATCTGCAATGAGCTCCACCTTCGCTGCCTTGAGCTCGTATTCAAGGCTGTCCTTCTCTTCCCTCGTGTGCTCCAGTTTGATTGAAAGGGCCTTGATCAGCTGATCGAGATCATCAGCCTCAAACTGTGGACCGTCTTTGTCTGATAGCTGCGCCCTCAGACTCTGAGTGCTCATTTCAAGTTTGTCTTCAGCCGCTGCACGGGACTGCTTTTCTGTAAAGAGCTCCGCCTCCAACGCCCTGATCTGCTTTTCAAGGCTGGCGTTTGCTTCCTTCAGGTGCTTGTCGGCAAAGGGCTCCACCTCCAATGCCTTGAGCTGGTTTTCAGGGCTGTCCTTTGCTTTCCTCATGTGCTCCAGGTTCATTGAAATGGTCTTGTTCAGCTGATCGAGATCATCAGTCTTATGCTGTGCAGCGTCTTTGTCTGAAAGCACAGCTTTCAGACTCTGAATGCTTATCTCAAGTTTGTCTTCAGTCGCTACACGGGAATTCTTTTCGGCTAGGAGCTCCACCTTCGCTGCCTTGAGCTTGTTTTCAAGGCTGTCCATCGCTTTCCTCGTGTGCTCCAGTTTCATTGAAATGGTCTTGTTCAGCTCATCGACATAATCAACATAATCAGCCTGTTGCCGTACAGCGTCTATGTCTGAAAGCTGCTTCTTCATCCTCAAAGTGCTCATTTCAAGTTTGTCTTCGGCCGCTGCACGGAACTGCTTTTCTGTAAAGAGCTCCACCTTCAATGCCCTGATCTGCTTTTCAAGGCTGTCCTTCGCTTCCCTCGTGTGCTTCGGTTCGATTGAAATGGCCTTGGTCAGATGATCGGGATCATCAGCTTCAAGCTGTGACCTCAGACTCCGAATGGTCATCTCAAGTTTGTCTTCAGCCGCTGCACGGGACTACGTTTCGTTAAGGAGCTCCGCCTTCAACGCCTTCATCTGCTTTTCAAGGCTGGCGTTTTCTTCTTTTGCGAGTTTTGCGGCAAGGATCTCCGCCTTCGCTTCCTTGAGCTCCTTTTCAAGACTGTCCTTCGCTTCCGTCGTGTGCCTCAGTTTGGTTGAAAGGGCCCTGGTCAGCTGATCGAGATCATTAACCTTAAATGGTTATATACTTTTTAAAAATATTTTTCAACCCTGTGCTGAGCTTGTTGCAATCGAAATTTCGTTTGGTGTACACTTGCTGTCTACTGAATGACAATAAAGAAAGTCTAAAGTCTAGTTCTCCTCCCCTCTCTATGTAAGTCAGCGTGTTCCCCTTGTATTTGTTGGTTCATCCCTTGAATGTGGCGTTCCTATTTCCTGTCAGTCTGTAAGAGTATGAATATTCTTTGGCTCATCTGTTTGTTGGATCTGTGCCTTGTTGTTCCCCTGGACCTCACTTTTGTTTTTTGACTATTGGATTCCCTTTTGTCCATTGGATTTTTGCTTGTTGTATGGACATCATGCTTTGTTTTGACTCTCGCCAGCTTCACCTACCGGTAAGTCCTTGGTTGCCTTATTTTGAAAATAAATTATTTGAACTGCTTCCGCCCTGCCTTTTTGTTTGGTTTGCATTTTGGGTTCACTTCCTGTTTTTCCTGGCCCTGTTGTAGGGGGCAGGTACAAGTGATGTATTTTGTTGATTAATTTGAAAGACCATAACATAGCAAACAACAGCCAAGGGCTAACTCACTTGTACTATGGTCACAGTCAATAGCTCTAACTGCTGTTGGAGCTAAGGCTTTCTCATAAGTTGTAGTGTAGTGCAAAAATATTGTGAGTGAATGCAAAAATTACCCAAAGGTAATTCAGTGTTTGAAGAGCAGGGCAGCTGATGGTTTACCTATAAAGCCTATATCATGTTGTTCTTTCGCATCTGATAAAATAATTAAAAATATTAAAATTGAGACATGATTTCTGAACTTAACATGAATCTATCTATCAAGAATGGTAAGAGGGAGAATCTTGCTGGGAAAAAAGAGTGCAGATGGTATAAAACAGATCCTGTCACAGCCCAGCCCAACACTTACCTGTTGCTGCAGCTCCTCAGCCACGCCCCACACCTGCTCATCTGCCCACCTGGCCTATACTCATCAGGAAGATATTTAAGCAGTGCTGGCGCTATTTCTGTTGTTTACGCATCATGGCGGACTTTCCAGCGTTCCTTGCCTGCTTGATCTCCAGTATTCAACCTCGCCTGATCCTGATTACTCTGTCTCTCAAGACCCTGTGTCTATGTTTTTCTTCAGGCATGTCTTGCAGCTACTGATGTTAAGCAGGGTTAATACTGTATATGCCATCAAAATTGTTTTATAGCTGTTTTATAACCTGAGATGGAAATTACCTTTTCTGAGAATGTAGGACCATAGTCAATGGCATTGTGAATGTCAGTAACATATAACCAAACTTCCTTTGGATAACCCTGACCTAACATACCTTTAAGAGGAAAAGAAGGGAAATGTCAACCAACAGGCTTGCACATGCCCACACAGTCCTGTGAAGTGTCTACCAGCCCATGTGTAGAGGCTTTAAGGGTGTGAACAAACAACTCTGGGGAGGAGAGCCTCACCTATTGCCATGCTGATTCTGACAGCTGATTCTTGCAGCTGACACACATCCAACCTACAACTCTGTTTATCTAACTGGCTTCAAAGGATGTGTGGATTAACATTCACACAGTTTCTCTTGACTATCTCTCAACATTTTTCCAGTCACACGTCCTCGGATGATGGGTGTGGATGAAGAATTTTATGTTGGTTCTTGACATGTGTTGCACGTTGTGATACCTTCGCCTTCCATTACATGCTGTGGTGGTAATTAGGACTCAAATGCAGACTCAGAAGCAGAGTGACCGGTAAACCATTTATTCCAACACGTAGTGGTTTCCAGATACTTGGATGAATGGCAGGAGTGAGGTTTCTGTGAGCGGCGAGGAAGGCATGGGATCCAGGGGTGATGAGTGGATCCGGAGAGTGTAGCTGTGATCAGTGTGGAGGTAGATGCACTAACTTCAGGAAAGAGATGGATAACCTTCATGCCCAGCTCTCTTTCAATTAAGTTGACTTTTGCTGTCTCCTCCATAGCCATACAAGGGCCAGACTGCAGCTAAACCCATGTGTGGTCTGTGGTATCTTCCTTTGGAAATCAATCACCATCTCTTCCTTCTTGCTGGCATTTATGTGCAGGCGGTTCAATCCATACCAGTCAACGAAGTTGGTTATGACTTTGTTGTATTCCAGTTTGTTCCACTGTGATACATATCCAACGATGGCTGGATCATCGGAGAACTTCTGGATGTGACAACTGAAGTCTGAACTGAAGTCTGATGTGAAGAGGAAAGGAGAGGGCACTCAAAAGGCCTGATGAGAGTTAAGATGTGAACAAATAAAAATCATTTATTTACAAAATGAGTAAACAAAAGCACACTCTCAAGGAGCAGATACAGAACACAAAACACACTCAAAAGGAGTGGATGAATACAAGGAAGCACACAGGATGGGCTAAGGCAAAGTAACACTGGACATGGCAGGTCAGCACTGAAAGAAAAGAGGACATGTGTGGGGCAGTCCAACAAACAAAATCAAACTTAGACGTTCTAGCACACACGAAGAAGAGACTGGCAAAATTGTCTTAGCGATACTCACACTGCTGATATCTCGGCATGGATGAAGGAGCGACACCGTCAACTTACCCTGTCAAAGACTGAGCTCCTTGTCATCCCAGCCGGTCCCTCTATACAACAACAGATTAATATCCAGCTTGACTCAGCTCTGACACAAACTTGTCATGATTGAGGACACCCAAGTGCCCGCATCAAGTATAAATCCTTGATGCTTGCCTACAAAATTGCCACCAAAGCCACTCCGACCTACCTGAACTCCCTCATTCAGGTTTATGCTCCCTCCCGCTCACTATGCTCTGCCCAGGAACGGTGCCTGGTGCTGCCACCTCCAAAAGGCCCCAAGTCTCTAGCTAGACTCTTTTCTTCTGTGGTTCCCTGGTGGTGGAACGAGTTACAAAACAGCATTTGTTCTGCAGAGTCCCTCTCGATCTTTAGAAAAAGACTAAAGACCAAGATCTTTACTGAACGCCTTGTTCTATTAAAAAAAAAAAGAAAAAAAGAAAAAAAAGAAAAAAAGAAAAACCTCTCTCGGTCAACTCTATGCACATTGTGCATTACTTCGTAGCACTGTTTCGTAGCACCTTTGTCCAGTTGGACAAGAAAGTTGCGCTAGGGCACTTACTCTTGTTGTTCTCCCCCATCTAGAACCTTACTTGAGATGTGTGAAAATCTCATATATATGTCGCTTTGGATAAAAGCGTCTGCTAAATGACAAATTGGAATTGGAATTGGAAAACACTCATAAGTCACGGAAGAAGAATCTGAGAACCGACCTTAAATAGACCAGCCCTAATCAGCCTGATGCACCCAAGGTGCACTGCTGATTAGGTGGAGCGAGCTGAGTGGAGAGACACACCCAGCTTCAGACAGACAGGGGAACAGACAGACAGACGAATAAGAAAGAAGAAGAGACATACTTTATTGATCACTCCACACAACCACATGCACTACATGCACACTCCATGCTTCTGTGAAATTAATTCCTCCACGTTTGACTCATCCTGGTAGTCCTTCCTCTGCGGCAGACCAGGAGCGGTGGGCTGCCAGCCGACAGCGGTGCCCAGGGACCCAGTTCCCTCCTGTCTCCATTGGTCAGGTGGTGATCTTCTTGCATGTTTTTAGTGGGTTTTTTTATGGAGGATACCCCAGGTGAACACGGGGAGAACATGCAAACTCCACACAGAAAGGCCCCTTTCCTTGAGCAGCCGGCACCGAAAGCATGGTGGAGGACACAGTGCCCCACGTGGGAATCGAACCTGGGACCTTGTAGCTGTGAGGCAATAGTGTTACCGCTGCTCCACCGTGCCACCAAATAATACAAAGTGAACAGAGAAAAGAACAAGACCGGTTAGCGGATCCTAATACCACTGGGCCACTCCAATCACAATCTGGTTTACCTGTTCCCTGCATACATATCTCTGGTGAATAAACAACCACCAAAACAGCCATGCCCATAATTATACATAAATTTAAGCCTTAATATAATTCAAATGAGTGAGTTGGCAAAAAATTCCACCCCCGTACAGTTGTCATAAATGGGGAAATTAGCTATTGAGAGTTTGTGCTTGGCTGGCTCATCTCTGCATTCTTGTTTTGGTATTGCATGCCAAGAGCACGATGCAGGTTGGCACCGAGCAGTCTGCAACCACTGATACTTAGATGTATCCCATCAGGCTTAAAGTAGTATTTAGATCCAAAAGATATTGAAATTGTCAATACATTTTATTCCATGGGTGAGGCATGCCACTGTGTTAAGACCCTGAGTCACCCATGTACAGGAATTACCATCTCTGTAAAAAGGGTCCAATTCTTTTTTTATTTTTTTATAACTGCGAACTATTTAAGCTGGTGGCGAGAAGACACACCTAGCCTCTTGCTACCTACATCCAGGCCGCCTACACTGTGTCCTCTGTCCAATTGAGAGAGGGAGAGAGATTGGTTATTTGGCTTGTACAACTTGTCTCTTCCTGCACAGGTGTGGAAACAAGAAGTAATCCATGACTTTGTCCAAAGTCCTAAGTCCCTTTAAAGACCCATCCTTTATTGTCGCTGAGTGAGTGAAGTGCTTAAAGGTCCCTTATTATGAAACTTTTTCAATAAGTTACATAGGTCTATGAGTTCCATAAAACATGTTTTTGAAGCTGTTTGCTGGAAATAGCTTTTAGGAAAAGATTCTTGCCTCCCTCTATTTTAGTGATGGGAATTCCGGCTCTTTTAAGAGAGCCGGTTCTCACAGCTCGGCTCTCATAAAAGAGTCGGCTCTTTTGGCTCCCAAGTGGCTCTTCAGATTTTTTGTTGCTTAAATTTATTTATTACCAAAATAATGTAAAATTTTATGTAAAATTAATTACTAATGTGCAAAACATAGTTTATATCAATTTTTACTGCATTTCCTGCGGTCACTCATTTTCTCACCTTTCCAGCATTTTGTCTGTCGCAGCTCTCTCTCTGTGTGTGTGTGTGTGTGTGTGTGTGTGTGTGTGTGTGTGTGTGCGCGCGTGCGTGCGTGCGCTGTGTCTGTACCCCCCACTCCTCCCCCTCCTGCTCAGTGCGTACACACAGAAGCCACCACACATCATGTAGTTGACCAATCACGTGCAGCTTGAATGGAAAAAAAGTCAAGAAAAAACAAAAAAAAAAAAGCAAAGCGGCTCCTACTCCGGCTCCCAGGCAGGAGCCGGCTCCGATCGTTCACTTCAAAGAGCCGGCTCTAAGAGCCGTTTCGTTCACGACCGACACATCACTACTCTATTTCCCTCTGTTTCAGTCCAATTCAGAACGCGCTGTTTCTGGTGTCTGTAGCTTTAAATGCAAATGAGTGGCTGCTGCTCCATCCATGTTACCGTGGTAACGGGGAGGGCTTAGACTCTACCCGTGTGAAAGTAGCAGACATGGCAGCAATGAACAGACCGAGTGCTTCAGTAGTTCAACTGTACATGTTAGAACCTAAATGGGATCCTGAAGGGAGGGGAGGCCCCTACAGAACCTCAGACTCAGAGAATTCAGCAGGACGCTTCTGAATGATTTGTCAAAAAATGTCTTTCTATTTCTTTTCTCTTAAATACGAGCGCCCCCTGTACAGGATGAGATGCCCGCAGTTCAGACAGTCAATGCTCACACTAGGAAGCACCAATCCTAACTTTTAGCATACCAGAATGACGGGGAGAACTCAGCTAGCCTCTACCAAGCATTGCCACCCAAACAAAACATTTCATACAGCAATAATTTATATGGGCATGTAATGATAACACCTCCACCTAATAATAATAATAATAATAATAATAATAATAATAATAATAATAATAATAATTATTATTATTATTATTATTATTATTATTATTATTATTATTATTATTATTATTGTTATTATTATTATTATAGTAATAATAACAATAAAAATAATAATACTTTTTTTGTAGAGCGCTTTTAACAATGCTCAAAGACGTTTTACAGGAGAAGGGTCAGATAAAAACAATAAGACCATATAGGATAATTAAGACACAATCAATAAAAGCAAAGCAGAGAAGGAAAAAAAACATCCAAACAATTCAAACATTAAAAGCTAATCTAAAGAGGTGGGTCTTGACGAGTGATTTGAATGTGATGAGGTCGGTACAGTCACGGAGGGATTTAGGGAGTGAGTTCCAGAGTGTGGGGCCAGCAACTGAGAAGGCTCTGTCCCCCCAGCTCCGTTGCTTGGTCCTGAGGGGGGTAGAAAGGAGGTTGGCATCTGCTGAGCATAGGTTACGGGGGGGATTGTATGGGTGGAGCAGGTCAGTGAGGGATTTGAAGGTGAGGAGGAGCAGTTTATATTGAATGCGGTAAGGGATGGGGAGCCAGTGAAGGTTCTGGAGGGTGGAGATGGTTTTGGTGGAGATGTAAAGTTGTATGTCATCAGCGTAACATTGGAAATGAAGGTTGTGGCGACGGATGGACCAAGCACCAAACCTTGAGGGATACCGTGGGACTGGGGGACGGTAGACGAGGTGCAGTTATTGATCTTGATGAATTGTTGTGAGGGCGGTGCTAGTGATGTTGAGGGAGGATTAGAGACAGGAGAGGAGGATGGAGTGGTTGATGGTGTTGAAGGCTGCAGAGAGGTCAAGGAGGACGAGGATATTGAGTTGTCCAGAATCTGAGGAGATCATTTGCGACTTTGAGAAGAGCTGGTTCTGTGCTGTGTTTGGTGCGGAATCCAGACTGAAAAGTTTCGTAGAGGTTGTTGGAGGTGAGATGGGTTTGCAACCATCGACCATCCAGGTTTAGAACCTGTTTGCCTAAATGTGTTTTTGCTGCACAAAGCATGCAGCATTTACAGGGCTGACTATGGTTCTTTACAGCTATGGGGGATAGAGCAGTGAGTTTTATCTATAATAACCTACTTAACTTCACTGTTCATACGCCATAATAAACCAATGCCACAAATTCAGATCGTATTTTTTCTTGAACATATGGCCGCGCAAGCAAGTACTGTATATGACACATTTATTCACATGAAACATTTTACAGATATACAATAAAAATTTATTGACCGCAGTCGTGAATATTTGTACATGGAAATACAGTACAAGTGAAGGATTCACTGAATCCAAATTAAAAAAATATTGAATACAGATGTTGATATTATAGAACCTGTTGACTAACAATGTTCAATTTCTCAGTTGTTGCAGGTATTTAGCCTATCGGAGTTTTGTGAGCTGGTGCTGGGGCTTCCTTGGGCAGAAGATATGTGTAGTCATCCCATCATGTGTAGTACTTTGGATACGCTGGAAGTCTCCTGATGCCCAGGGATGATACGGAGGCTTCAACCGCCCTGACACGTAGCTGTTGATGACCTCCTTGTCTGGATGTTCATATTCTTATGACACGTCCGGCAGGATGTTTATCTTCAGAATCTCGGCTCTGTACGATGATGGGTCGACAAAGACCTTTTCCGTGATCATGTCTTTCAAATCATCAATATAACCTGTGCAATACACAGACACACAAAACAAATACATAAGTGAATCATTAGTATCATTTACTAGATTATTCAACAACTGTTAATATAGTGACATTTTGCACTCTGAATTTTGTAGTTTCTCTGGTATTTAAGTGTGTTGTTTGGTTTATTTGTTTTGTTGAAAGTAAAGAGTTGCAGTACTTTGTGTCATGTGCAATATAAATGTTTATTTTTTGAGTGAACGAACATGGCCTCAGTCTTCACTGGTTTGGCTCTGCACTCTCCCCTCATGGACTTTCGAAATCTCAGTTTGAGAGGATCCCCTGATGATTTCGTGGCTTGTCCTCTGTCAGCATTCTTGCTGTAATGCAGTGCATTACACATTAATCCTTGCAGGGCACAGTAGCCTGGACAGCTGTGTCAAAAGTATATTGTTACGATAACAGGGCATACTTAGGAGTAAAACATGACAGCACTGTTACTGTATAAATTAACGCACTAAAGGCTGCAACAGCTCACTGCTACACTGGATCAACAGCAGGTAACTGTAATGATACACAGGCCTATATAAAAAGAGAGAAGTGACATCAACTTTGTCTTGCATGTATAGCTATGTCAACAGCTACATACAGCATAAAAATCACTCAGAAATAAACTCCAAGAGAAAAACTCATTGCACAGAATGGTTGGCTTAGAGTGTAAGTTGTGCTGTGACGTAGCAGTCTCAACCATACACTCGTTTTGCCATGGGCTTTTCTAACATACTCCAGTTTAGAAAATATTTCCAAATGCATTATTTTCTCAAATTCCCGAAGCTTAGACCGTGCGGAGCGTCTGTGTATGTGTTGCTTACCGACTGGTTCACTAGGTTTGCATATGGAGACCATGCTGATTGCTAACTAGAAGCTAGCGGTGTGGTGTATTGAAACCGAAGTTCCAAGCCACATGGACCAAAAATCCAAGTTTCAGCTGTGTTCAATTGTTCAGAAAAATCTTCTTGTGTTCAGTAAAAATCAACAGGAGTCAGAGGTTTAGAAGCAAAGACTTTAATGCCAGGCGATTAAAGGAGCAACTGTCCAGGAATACACAGGTAGAAGAGTACTGGTTTGAGATGATTTGGGTGCTGTCTTTTATTCAGTTTTTTTTTTTTTTTTTTTTTTTTTACCACGCCTTTAAGTATTGTCCAATAGTTATGATTTAATACACCATTAGGTAATCTTTTGGCAGCTGTCCAACCACGTTTTTCCTTTTTTCCTTATCTTAATGCTGACTCAGCAAAAGGACAGCCTCAGGGCACACTCTTTTTCTTTTTATCAGTTTCCTCACAAATTACACCATTATTTCTCAACCGTCTTCTATGCCTATTACATCTCATTGTAAATTTTATCTTGGAATAAACTAACTGCTACGGAAGCTCTGAAAGGCAAGGTGGAAAAAAAAAATAAAACGGCCAATGTTTAAGTTTATCTCGTACGTATGAGTTAGTATCTCGTACGTATGAGTTAGTATCTCATACGTACGAGATAACTCGCAATTATTATTTTTTTTCACCTTGCCTCTCAGGGCCACTGGCTCAGTTATTTTGGAGGAAAAAAAAAAATCTGAAACGAGAGGTTTAACCTTCTCAGTTACTTTAACTACAAATATCTGCTGTAAACCACAATAGGACTGAGAGATTTCTCCATAAAATATTTATATCACATAATTTTATATAGAATTATGAATGAAAGCTCCATGTGACAACACGTAGTTGTTCCGCCACTGACAGTATGCCACGTCATCCAGACTGACCTGCCATGCAAAAGTACGTTGCTAACGTCAGCTAGTCATCACAATGAACTTTACAAGATGCCTGCATAATCTGTCAAAGATATCTATCAACGATGTTCATCGTATCGTGGATGCCCACTCCCCTGCTCCGAAGAGCAAACGGGAAAAAGGGTTTTGTCTCTACATCTCTAGTTACGTTCACCAGTACGAGGATAAGTGATTTATTGGTGACGTTAGCTGACTAGCTGACGTTAGCAACGTGCTAATTTTTTTAGTTTTGTGTTTGCTTCGTATGTTCTTTACTGTTACTTGTTGTGCTAACTGTGTTGACTTTATGTCCATTTCAGTGTCAGACAAAGATCAGGGCACAGGTGATGTTTCTGGGCTTGATGTCAGTCGAGGGCGGTGATCCCAAACACCGGTTCTTGTCTTGGTTGCTGTGTAAGTGTTCCATTCAAACAGTGTTGGCACTGCGTTTGCTGCTAAAACCCGTCTACCTTTGGGGGTATTTCGAATTTGGGCATTTTCGAAATGTCGGCTGCATACCTTCGTATGCTGAGTTACCGAAAATCCCGTCCTGCATATTTTCTGCAGCCACTGTGCACGAAGTTCGGTGTCCTTCGGGAAGCAGTGGAAGCTAAGCTCGCTGTTATAGCGACTTGAGCCGGCACAAAGTGGCACACAACAGTGCTCATTAGAGCCACTCACCGTCTTCTGGAACTTAAGTCCCTCTCACATTATACTTCGTCTTCTTTCGTGGATGTTGATTCATTTTTCATTCCTTGTATTTATTTTAGCGCTGTTTTGACTGGAGAGGGAAGTAAACCGGAAACTGGTTTGCCGATTTCAGGCGGAATCGGAAGTACGTCACAAGGCTTGCGCACAGAGCCTATTGAGTGGTACCATAAATTACACAAACTGACATAACGCAAATAAAAAGACATTCTCAGATAGATAGATAGATATAGATTGCATCTCCACTCAATCAGAGCACGCCACTTAGTTACCACAGTAAAAAAAACAAACAACAACAACAACAAAAAAAAAACCGAATCGACCACGATCTGAATCTAAAATCTGTTGTCGCAAGAGTCAGTAGGCTACATGACGTGCATTAGCCCACTACTTTAAAGCATCGATTGAAAAAGACAAACACCTGATAAAAATGATTACAAATATGTTTGCGGCTCACTTTTGCATGGCAGGTCAGTCTGGATGACATGGCATACTGTCAGTGGCGGAACAGCTACGTGTTGTCACATGGAGCTTTCATTCATAATTCTATATAAAATTATGTGATATAAATATTTTATGGAGAAATCTCTCAGTCCCATTGTGGTTTACAGCAGATATTTGTAGTTAAAGTAACTGAGAAGGTAAAACCTTTCGTTTCAGATTTTTTTTTTCTTCCAAAATAGCTTGGCCAGTGCCCCTGAAAGGAAAAGTGAAAAAATAATAATAATTGCGAGTTATCTCGTACGTACGAGATAGTATTTCGTACGTATGAGATAAACTTAAACATTGGCCGTTTTGTTTTTTTTTTTCCACCTTGCCTTTCAGAGCTTCCGTAAACTGCTGTAATTCTGTTAGACACATTTTTTTTTAAACTTTTCTCAACTTGAATTTCTGATTCAGTACAAAGTAATTTTTAATTATACCATAATCAATATATTCTCTTTAGTCACAAGCCAAAGTATTACTTATATAACGTTAGGTAAGTTTTATAATATTTTATAATATATTTTTTTCCTTTTTAAAAACTGAGATATCACCACATACAAAATTTCATTCCCTATAATATAAGACTAGAATTCACTGAACTGATTCACTTAAGATAAAACTTAAAACAGTAAAATTCTCTTCAAAAACCATTTATTTTTGATGACTCTGTAATAGACATCATCTTTAAAATAAAAAAACCCCCCATCAAATTAATAAAAGTTGCAATCAGCAGCCAGTAAAGTATGTCTTTTACACAAAAACACTTGAAAAAATACTTGTAAAATAAAATAAGCTGTGGTCTTTTCATCATGTTATTTTTTAAACCTTACAAAACACATCAATTTACATGCACATCTTAACACATATAACTGGTTGTACTCTTCTCTAAAGCTCGAGTTGCAAGGGAACAGCCATTAAGTATAAAAAAGAGTTTCTAATAGTGTTATACTATCTTTTGACAAAATGATCAGAATGTATGAATATCATTATTTTGAACCATTATAAATGCAAGGAAGCCAAAAAAAATAAACCAGGGATAAACACAGTTGCTATGGATGCAATTATGAACAATGGCAGTTCAAGAAAAAAAGGAACCATTACGAGCGCTCTTGCTGATCATTCTGAATTTAGCATCAGTCACATTTTCAGTGTTAATATTAGCGCTAATATTTGTACAACAGAAAGAATTCCGTTAACCGAGAATATCAGAAATTAAAGCCCATTTTAAATCAAAGCTGTTTTTGCTCTCATTTATAATGACCCCTAACATTATGCTGGAATGTATTTGAACTAGGGATGAGCGAGTACACCACTACCTGTATCTGTATCTGTATCTGTTCAATCATCTAAATTATCTGTATCTGTATCTGTACTCGGAGCGGGCAGGGCCTAAACCGGAAGTGGGCATGGTAGTAAATCTGAAATCAGAAATGGGTGGGGCTTAAATCAGTACATTATTTTAAGTCTGAAATTGATATACATTGAAAACATTAGTATAGGCTACTTTGTGTGTTCAGCTATATGTGTGTATGTGTGTAAGTGGTCTGTAAGACTGTTTATTTTTTAATGATCTGTGTGAACTTGGTGATTCATGCAAACATCCAGTGATGGCAAACAGGGAAATAATATGTCAGCCTTGTTCATTGTATTCTTCTCAAAAGCACCGCGTTCAGTACGAGCAAAGTTTTCCAACTGACTTTATATCACCAGCCAAACTAAGAGCAAGCAGACGGTAAAAAAAAAAAAACCCGACCGGAGTGGAGGCAGTGACCGACGCGACATGAGCCGTTTTCAGCTCTGTCTTGTCAAATGCACAAATGTTACGAAACAAGTCGTGAGAACAGATCAGAGCGTGAAGACAGTCAGTTACCCAATGAGGATTTTCCTTCAGCATGAGCATGGATGTTGACGAGTTTTACTCGTATCATGCTCTTACTCGTCAAAAATGCTTTATCCGTACCGGATACTCGTCTGAAACCGAGTATCTGGCTCAACCCTAATTTGAACACAAGTGATTAAAACAGAACCACATGCTGTATCCAAATGTCTTTCGTTGAACAACCCCATATTTAGAGCTTGACACTCAGACTGCACCCTCTGCGTGTCATTTTCTTTGGCTCTATCTCCATGAATATTTTCTGCAGTGCATCTAAAGTGTGTTTGAGCTCACCTGGATAACTCAAGTTTAGAGCATAGATGAGGCCAAATAAGAGGGCACATCCATGTGCAATTGATGGCAGTTCATTAAGCATCTCCACACCTTCAATAATGAGGCTTATGTCACATGGTGGCTTTAATGGATCCTCCTCCTCTCTGATGACAAATACTGCCATTGTGTAGCAGGAAGTGACGTAATCATACAGCAGAAGATTGAAAGACTTCTCTCAGCTGTAGTAAACTTGTAGTGGACAGTTACTCATAGTTTCTGCCTGTGGTTTTAGTCATTTTCCTCTGGGAGGGTGCTCTTGTGATATTCTGAGTGTCAAGTGAATAAAGAAAAGTAAGTACCATTTCTGTTGTACTTACATCGTGTTTATTGTGTCGCATCTCATTAAAGCTGCAGTAGGTAAGATCGAGAAGAGAGCAGACTTGAAAAATCTGAACCAACACAAGTTCCACGTCACTCCCCCTCCCTCTCCGCTGCACTCATGCCCTGCCTCCAAGCCCCTCCTCCCTGCGGTGTCTGCGTGGCTGCCGTGACAACTAGTAACGTTAGCCTTAGCATCGGAAACAAGCTAACGCTGCCCAGTCACTACATCACAGTCGCTAACATACTGTACACGCTGCAGAGTGTTACTGTAACAGTCACCATATTAGCTTTATGGTTATTTGTTGTCTTAGCCGTATATGCTGTTGTTGGCAGTGGCGGTATGGGAAGTTTCTCCTTTGTGGGTGGCTGTTGCTCCGCCATAGCTTTCACTAGCCTCCTCATGCCGCTCACAGAGCTGTTTGACTGAGCGGCAGCCGGCAGCATGAGCGGAGGGAGGCACAGTTCGCAGCTTGTGTAAGTAGTGATTGAAAGATGTCAGACACTCCCTCAGACGTTCCTTGATTGGTTGTTTTGTGTCAGGCGCGGTGGATTCTTGCAAATCGCAGTAGGAGCAGTAGGTGGGACTAATGGAGCCATTTTTTTTTTTTCAGATTACATGTTCCATGTACTGCTGTCTGGGCAGAGGGACAGTTTTAGCAACTATGACAAAAAAATCACTTTTATATAAGTTACCTACTGCAGCTTTAAATTCCGTACTTGTATTTCATCAGTGCTGGATAACAGATATTTGTTATCATTGCATAGTTTTATGATTATGAGATTATGATGATGAGTGGCTTGTGTGTTTGGTAAGGATGGATGGTCAGTAACTCAGGTGTTAATTGCTCCGTGGGCAGCAGATGCGCACTTTGAGAGCACTTGTTTGCTGTGTTTGACCAGCGGATGGTGCTTTTGGACCATATAACTAACCTTTTTGACTAATATTTGTTGATATTGGGTTGTTAACCTGGTTACTATTGCTGTATTTGCACATATGAGAACTGTGTATATGTCTGTTCTATGATTATGTTATCAGGATCATAATGTTGAATAATGTGATAATTATTGAATCTAGCACCTAGCAGCTAGCAACAGCTATCCTCAAAAAAGGTTATAACAACTGCTGTGACAGAAAGAAAAATAAATATTATAGTCACACACATATTTCAGTTAGCATTGTCTATAGCTAAAGTTATTAACTGCAAAATGTCTTACCAGAAGCTCCCTGATGAGTTTTTGTACATCTTCCCCAAGGTACAGGATGAGGCACTTCAATATACACTTTCTCCTTAGGCTCACATCAAGGCTCTAGGTAAGAGTGCAAACATAAAAAATGCAAAATCATGCTGTTGAACTGTGCAACTTGACTGAAGATGCAAACATGAAAATGCATCAATGGGAACTTAGACTTACAGTAATTGTACAGTAATCAAACAAATGGTTTAAGCAAACCAGTCAAAAATGCCTGTCAATCTCAGAAGATACACATTGTACTTCTTCCAACATGTAATCTAACTCCACAATCAAATGTGATGACAATATAACACATGAACAGTATTGCTTCTATTTACAATGTTACTATTTATGTGATGTAAGGCAGGTTTTGCAGTATTAAGTACATACCTGATCAAGAACTTTCAGCACATCCCGGGTCTTCTCTGACAGCTCCTCCCTTGTTCCTGATGATCTCGATCAGCTTGCTGTGGTGCTTGTTCAAGGAAGCCAGGAATCGTGATTGAAGTGGAACAGTAGTAATCCTCATAAATTCAGCGTTGATCTTTATAAAACAAAATATCACATATGTAAGTTATTACATTACATATTGCATTAAAACTCTGTTGTGTAAGATCTTTTAGTGACATTTTTGTGACTGCTTTGGCTAATTTTTTTCACAGGTTTCATTTAATAGGGGATATTAATATATATTTAATTCACAGGCCACCACTGACTTATTGGTATTGATTGAAAAAATCAATTACCTCATCCACTGTGAACAATGCAGGCCATCTCTCTTTCACCTCTTCCACTCCTGATTCCTTTGCCACAATTTCCTGTCTTCATAGTGAAAAGGTCTTGTCCATTTTGTTCTTTATCACTGCACGATTGTTTCACTTCCTCACTTCAGTAAAAAGTGACATCTTCCAAATTATCTGAGGTCTCTCCAGTTGCAATGTCAGGTATGTGGTTGGCTTCTCCTCTCCTAGGTCTCTTGATTTTTTTTTTTTTGCAGGCAATGCATCCTCTCAAGCTTTGGATTTCAGCGAATTTGCAAGTAATTCAGCACATCCAATGCCCTTCAGCTGAGTACAGTAGTTGCCTCATTTATAAAACTTGCTTACGCACAAAACGGGGCTTGAAAGTTGCGTACGCAACTTCCTACGCAAAGGTTGTGATTTATAAAAATAAACTTAGCGTGAGAATGTGCGCACCGGTACGCCAACTTTGATGCTTGCGTACGAAGATTTTGGAGACGGGGAAACTGGCGGTGCAGATGGTGAGGTGGTGAATTGAAGCCAGATTGATCTCATACATTTAATGTCATCACATATCAGACTTATAGACCCGCGTAATCATAAACACCCAAGTCTGCAGTGTTATAGATGTGTTCCTTTAATGAGCCGTTAGGCCTACTACTGTATGCACAATGTTCATATATCATACTTCCATCTTCAAATGATGCAGTGCGGTGGATGGCACTGATGGATTAGTAGTAATTCTGACAAGGTGTGTAACAATCATTCAATTTGCTGAGTAAGCATATAAATAGTGCGGTGACACTCGTGCGTAATGCTGCACAATGGATGCGCTGGCACTGCTGGAAGATCACGCAAATGGTAGGATCAGGATGGAGAGAAGTTTTAGGGACCACAGAGATTCCCTGGCCCATGATGATGACTGGCTAATAAGCCGATTTAGATTCCCTAGAGCGGTGCTCTTGGATCTATGTGCTGAACTGGGCCCAGTGTTAGATAGACCCACCCGCCGGAACCGCGCCATCCCGGTGCATATCCAGGTGCTGACCACTCTGGGGTTTCTGGCGACTGGCTCCTTTCAGTGGGAATTAGCCGACAGGTAAGTGTTTGATATGATTAATATTATATAATGTTACATTGTCTGTCTAAAGCCCCTTTTGGGTATGATATAATTCAGTTAAATTATGTCCTTAGGTCTGGGATATCGCAGCCATCCCTCAGCGCCATAATGCCAGCCGTTTTGGATGGCATTATAAAAATGACCAGTCGATACATCAGGTTTCCTTACACTGTGGGTGAACAGGCCAACATTAAAAGGCAATTTGCAGCAATGTCTGGTTTCCCCAAATATAATCGACGCAATTGACTGCACTCACATTGCTATAAGGGCTCAGAGTGAAAATGAATTTGCTTATGTGAATCGAGAAAATGTGCATTCACTCAATGTACAAATTATTTGTACCTCGGACATGATCTTGACGAATGTAGTGGCACGGTGGCCTGGGTCAACACATGACTCATTCATCCTGACGCACAGTAGTGTAGGGATCTGTAATTTCTGCCATAGATCGCTCTGTGGCACTGGAACTATTCACTGCAGTGACGACGTGCCGCCACTCTTTTTTTTTTTTTTTTTATTGTATTCGTGACGCCACTACTGTGACCACCAAACAAAATGTCCTTTCTGGCCTCCACCTCACCCACAAGCACCTCGATTTCAGTCTCCGTAAAATTTCTTTTTCTTTTCTCTGCCATGATCGAACATAAAATGCCATTGATCAGCAGGCATATTTATATGCAAAGCCATTCATGAGGTACTTTGCATTGACCATGGTAAAATGTGGGTGTGTCGGGGGCGGGATGTGAGGTGAATCCACCTGCGCAATCTTCCAGGTGGAGCGTGATTTATAAAGGGAAAATTGCGTGCAGGTGTGAGTATGCACGGTTTTATAAATCCGAATATTTTTTGGCGTACGCCATTTTCAGCTTTTGGGCGTACGCACACTTTTAGTATGGATTCTACGCAATGTTTTATAAATGAGGCCCCTGGTGTCAGGATTCAAGATAACCCTCAGCTTAGGTGGCCTTCTCTCCATCATGTCAGTCCACCCAAAAGTATCTAGTAAAAACAAGAAGAAAAAAATAATAGTATAGTTGTAGTACATAATTGGCCACAACATAGATCTAATTCACAATTCTGGTGAAAAGAATGAGACATTCTTGGCAAATTGTATGTATTTTTCTGACAATTAAATAGACTGATAAAACAAAAGCTAATTTTAAAAAAATCTACATTTCCAAACCTATACCCATTCATATACAACCTTATGCATGTGTGTATCTCTTCAGAGAGATGATGCGCTGTTCACTAACCATGTAGTGAGCCAGAGGGTAGGGATCAGTCAATTCTTG
Source organism: Chaetodon auriga (assembly GCF_051107435.1). NCBI lineage: Eukaryota > Metazoa > Chordata > Actinopteri > Chaetodontiformes > Chaetodontidae > Chaetodon > Chaetodon auriga. The sequence continues at coordinate 1,127,548 of NC_135095.1, read as the reverse complement.
CACCCCAACAACACTGGAAACAAGATAGATATGTTCAAGCTTCAGTAAGTGTGAAGCAACTTTGAGCCCTGCATTATGTGCCAAATCATTTAAATCAAAACTTGAATCATCCAGGTCCTCTCCATTTACATCTGAGGGCTCAATATCAGTCTGGACACTGTCATGACTTTCAACCGAAAGATCTCAGATTGACCCCTGTGTTACAAGTATTTTCAGGCTTTAAGTCACTGTGTGAATTACTGTGTAATTCTTATGATTTCTGCTTCTGTGAGTTCTAAATGAACCATAGATACCCTTCTGTACGAACACCTTCAAACACACAATCAGCTGTTTCACTGTTTTTCAGATGTTGAGCTATATGGTGAAATTAGTCTGTTAAAGTTGAACGTTCATTGATGTGGCATAAGAGACATTTAAATGTGGTCAGGTCAGTTTGTGAGGATAGCTGATGAGATCTTGACAAGTGGGTCAAAAGTGCCTTCCAAATTTTGCAGGTACATGGGCAGTTTAAAAGGATGCATGGATAGGAATGGTGGTATCCATAATGTCTGTGCTCAAGCTTGTAATGTTTAAGAAGCTCAGATCTTTATGAGACAAAGGCACCACAGTCTTTGCATCTCCACATTCATTGAAAGACTAGAAAAGAAAAACAAGAACCACCTTACCCATTTACCACTTAATGCAATTGACAAAATGCCACATGGTAGACGGTTCATTTGCATATAATCTAATGAAACAGCTGTTTGTTATCAAGTTACTTCTTCAGCAGGAAAGCAACACCCCTGAAAGCTAGGAGTTAATCATTTCATTATATTGATTCAGAGTATTTTAAAAGTTGTTTTGAAATGTAAATCTTATGAATTGATCACACCATCCTGAAAATCTGCAGATACTGGAATAATTCAAAAACTGGAGTAAGTGGCCATAATGTATGAGACACAGAAAACAAAAAACAAACAAACAAAAAACCTATGATTTATTTCTTGGCACAATAACTGCAATCACTCTTTTAACTTAAATATTTTACTTCCATTTTTGACATTTTTACGGAAGCCCTGAAAGGCAAGGTGGAAAAAAAAAATAAAATGGCCAATGTTTAAGTTTATCTCGTACGTACGAGATAGTATCTCGTACGTACGAGATAACTCGCAATTATTATTTTTTTTCACTTTTCCTTTCAGGGGCACTGGCCAAGCTATTTTGGAAGAAAAAAAAATCTGAAACGAAAGGTTTTACCTTCTCAGTTACTTTAACTACAAATATCTGCTGTAAACCACAATGGGACTGAGAGATTTCTCCATAAAATATTTCTATCACATAATTTTATATAGAATTATGAATGAAAGCTCCATGTGACAACACGTAGCTTTTCCGCCACTGACAGTATGCCACGTCATCCAGACTGACCTGCCATGCAAAAGTGAGCCGCAAGCGGCTCAAACATATTTGTAATCATTTTTATCAGGTGTTTGTCTTTTTCAATCGATGCTTTAAAGTAGTGGGCTAATGCACGTCATGTAGCCTACTGACTCTTGCGACAACAGATTTTAGATTCAGATCGTGGTCGATTTGTTTTTTTTTGTTGTTGTTGTTTGTTTTTTGTACTGTGGTAACTAAGTGGAGCGCTCCAATTGAGTGGTACCATAAATTACACAAACCGACATAACGCAAATAAAAAGACATTCTCAGATAGATAGATAGATAGATAGATATAGATTGCATCTCCACTCAATCAGAGCACGCCACTTAGTTACCACAGTAAAAAAAACAAACAACAAAAAAAAACAACAAATCGACCACGATCTGAATCTAAAATCTGTTGTCGCAAGAGTCAGTAGGCTACATGACGTGCATTAGCCCACTACTTTAAAGCATCGATTGAAAAAGACAAACACCTGATAAAAATGATTACAAATATGTTTGAGCCGCTTGCGGCTCACTTTTGCATGGCAGGTCAGTCTGGATGACATGGCATACTGTCAGTGGCGGAACAGCTACGTGTTGTCACATGGAGCTTTCATTCATAATTCTATATAAAATTATGTGATATAAATATTTTATGGAGAAATCTCTCAGTCCCATTGTGGTTTACAGCAGATATTTGTAGTTAAAGTAACTGAGAAGGTTAAACCTCTCGTTTCAGATTTTTTTTACGAGATAAACTTAAACATTGCCCGTTTTATTTTTTTTTTTCCACCTTGCCTTTCAGGGCTTCCGTACATTTATTAAAACTGTATGAAATTATTTTCTTTTTTTATTGTTATGGTCTGATGAAATTGAAGTTATTTCTGTTTGCAATTAGTGAAATATAACAAATAAAAAAATGTCAGTGACACTAATGTTACTTAAACATCCATTAAAATAATTTCCACAGTTGTTCATTTAGAGACTTACCAACTGCAACCTTTTCAGGAGCAAACCTGTAAACAGAAATGAAAGATTTCACATTTAGCTTTCTGTTGGGACCGTTAGCATTGTCCATGATTGTCACTACAGACTCCAATTTATTAGACCTTAGGCATTCTGGTAATGTACTATGCTGGATTATACTGACAGATGAGAGAATGGAATATAAACTCTTGCTCTTCTGTGGATCCTTTGATTCTGGGTCACACTGAATGACTAAAACATTAAATGTCTGCAGTTTATTTACGTTTACTCTGCAGGCTATTTTATTTTGGAAAAAATATGGCTTCAAATATGCCCTGCTCATACACTGCCCATCATATCCTTTGACAATGGCATGACACACAACCAATCATCTAACAGAGACCCATGTGTGCTACCTCCGTGGTTCATTCTACAGCCTATCATATCCCTGGATGCTCCGAGTGACAGGCAAACAGCCAATCATCTTACAGCTGTGAAATACGGTTGCAGTACCATAGCCATGTGTGTTTGTTTACAACAGAACAGTGAAAACATGAGCGTTGACAGAGAGGAAACAAAAAAGGACATCTGGCGTTAAATGTATTAACGGGTAGACTTCTATTCTTGGTCTGCCCCAATACTGAACCAATGACGGCAATAATTAAGAAGTGCCTAAAACTGAATCATAACACTAATCTCACAATAAACTCCCTCACATTATCACACTCTTTCTCTGTCTCCCCCGCCATTTCTCCGCTCCCCCTCCTGCAGGTACCTGCGTTCACACCGACAACATGTATTCACTGTCCGTCGCAAATGTTTCACAATTACTCAACATTCCCCTTAACCATCGTGGAGTTTCACCGTCTTCGCCTCACTCTCCAGCAGAGACAGCGCTATATGCTTGTGTGTGTGTGTGTGTGTGTGTGTGGCGGGGACCTGCCTACAGCCCACCTGAAAAAAAACATGGCTGGGCAGACCCACTCCAGTTTCTAGTTTACCGTATTCAAGCCTTATCACAATATCTCACACTTATTCTTTCATAATGCGACTGCACAATAACATTAGCGACAACATTAACTTTGCACTTTTTAAACAGAAGCAACAAACGCATAGTTGTTGCTAATGTTTCTGCAAACGACCTGGTTTAGCTAGTGCTAGCGTAGCACACAAAATTCAAAGCCAGTCTTTAAGATAATGTCAGTTTTCCATTCTGCCACTGATGATAAATGTGCATGGAAAGCCCATGTTGCACTAAAACAGCACAATTTTGAATTCTCACCTTGTCTGCGAATGACAGAAGGTCCACACTTGATGCGAGGAAATAATAATGGCGGACTTCAACATCAAAAAGAGCGGTCTGACATGACATCATAAGGTCACATGACAGGAAAACCTCTGGTTTGAAGTGAAAATACCACTTAAGTAGAAGAGTTTCTTTTAATTTTGTCAGCATGGAGTTTCATTAGCTTTGAAGCAAAATGAAAACATCAGGTTTAAACATGAAACCATAATTTTTCATTAGACCAATTTAAAAATACACTACAAAGGAGTGACACAGTAGTTTCACTTTTTTCAGTGTGATTATGAGTCATTAGCTTGTGATCTTAATGTGCTCTTTAAGTTTTCACACAGTGCTCAATATATGTTTCGGTTATGTCATACTCTCACTATGACAGTGCATCAATTTCATCACATAGCTATCGGTCAGAAAATTATACTACAGCGGTTAGCCTTAGCTTGTGCTATATGGCAAAACACGGTACAACATGCAAAAGTTTGCGCTAATCTACAAAAGAAACACACAGCTAATTATTCGTATACTTACATGTCCCTCGTCTGCAGATATTCTGCACAAAGTTGGAAGTGACCCCTCCTTTAGAAAAAGTCTCCTGGCTAATCCTGCCACATACTGACCCAAGTTGGGGAAACAGTCAGCCTCAACATGGTTAACACACACCAACAGGGTTTTGGCCAATTGTAGCGGGGACGTTACCTTCAAAAATGAATCACTCCATCGGCTCCCTCTGTGGCTGGGAGCCGATGGAGTGATTTGTGCTCGTCTTTACACCTAACAACAGAACACTGTGTGAGGCGCCACAACATCATGATTCCTCACACGGTGCTTTCGATAATAAAATGGCGGATCTGTGAGAAGGTAGCGCTAGGTGACTCATGCGCGCTGCTGGCCAATGGGGTCAAATGTCTGCGCTAGTGGCCATCTTGCCACAGGCAGCTCGCTCACTCATAACATTATGTTGTAATGGTACATGTACTTTTTAAATAACCATAACTTGCTCAATTTTCTACCGATTTCCAAATGGTTTGGTTTGTTATAAACATCAGAGATGTAGTTATGACACTGCATACTTATGAATAATTATAACTGTGGACTTTCATATGAAAATAACATTAAACAGATAGGTGCAATGAATATGCACACGCAAAAGGGGCTCTATTTTCGTCCCCGCTGCTGGCAGAGCGCAGAGTGTGCACCCCGCGCAGTGGTATTTTTACGCCAGGATGGGCGTTGCGGTGCAGTAGGGGGAGGTGTCAGCAGGATCAGCCGGTGGATTTGGATTTTCGGTCCATTTCGGTCCATGCCATGGCGTAAAAGTGCGCTGAAAGCTTGTCACCCCAGACCTGGTCAACTCTGTGCGCCCGCGGTGCGCCGCTGGGCAAGTGGATTTTTGTAAACCAGCAGAGTCGTGTGCCCTCGTCACCAATACCTCACAGGCAGGTTTCCCCAGTGTCTGGCATTTCACTGCGATCAATAATTAGCAACAGCCACGGTTCAATGCAACTATCTGAGTCAGCACATACAGTCAGACCTAAATTTATATATTTTGATCAGTATCTCATCTGACCACATCGCAAGAGCGTTTGGCACGTGTAATGGTCACTCAACCTGACCGAATGTACACAGGTGAAACAGGGATGCAAACTAATCAATTAACATCGCTGTGCCAACCAGAACAGCCGTGGCATCCTACAGAGCATATATACTGCATCTATCTCATGCTGGAGAAACAGAGAGAGACAGACACACGGAAAAAAGTGATGATCATTGCCCGCTATTACCCATGTCATTTCATACCAAATACAAATGTTATCATTGTAACGCTTAACGTTATCTATAAAGATGGAGTACATCATTGCTTTGAGGAGGATGAGAAGGAGGAGGTGGAGGCCGAGGATTTACCATCTAAGGTGGGCCACGAGAATAACGCCTTCAACACTGTAGGCTATGTAATTTTCTTTAATCATCTACTCTTTTGCATGTCACAGGAACAAATTACATCTGCCAAGGGAGGTCATCGGCGTGACCCAAGCCCACATTTATGTGAACTGAAGGGGGGTCCATTCCATCAATATGTAGGTGATCTGTGACTCAAATTGCCTGGTGACAAACGTGTATGCCAATTTCCCCGGGTCGGCACATGACTCGCTCATCCTGGCGAATTCTAGCATCCCTACAATCTTTCAGGGGGACACTCCTCTGGATGGGTGGCTGCTAGGTGATAATGGCTAGCCACTGAAAACATGGTTGATGACGCCATATATCATTCCTTCAACAAGACGGCAGCGTGCCTGGACCTCCAGGACCAGAATGTCAGTCAGGAGAAGTTTGAGCGTTGGACAGTTTCCTGTGTGGGCTCAGTCATCCTTGAAACTTGCCATGCGCCTCGCCAGCAGCGTTTTTAAAGGTGAGGTGAGGAGCTGGTGTGATTGGTGAAGATTGGACTGTGTCAAACCCACTCCACGCCTTCTCCCCTCCCTCCTTCCAAGTTGCTGTGTGGGACTGAGATGAGAAGGTGAGAGGTGGCATGGTGGCAACACTGTCGCCTCACAGCAAGAAGGTCCAGGGTTCGATTCTCATTGCGGGCACCGGGGGTGTGTCCTCCACCATGCCTTCAGAGGGCCTTTCTGTGTGGAGTTTGCATGTTCTCCCCGTGTTCACCTGGGGTATCCTCCGTAAAAATATACCCCCACTAAAAACATGCAAGAAGATCACCACGTGACGGCGAAGATGGGTCCCTGGGCCGGTCTGGCTGCCCACTGCTCCCGGTCTGCCGCGGAGGAGGGATGACCAGGATGGGTGAAATGAGGAGGACACACGCACAGGCAGTGCGTGCATGTGCGTGACAAATAAAGGAGAATGTCTCCCCCTCGATTCTTCTTCTAAAAAAAGCATGTGCATGAAAATACCAAAGTCTGCACTGCCGGTATATAGGCTACTAAAACTCAGTGTACAGAATGGCAACATGAGAGATTTTATATATATAATTGATGTACAATTAAATTACCCAACTTAAGATTTCACCATACACATACACAGGGCATAGCAGAGAGAGAGAGAACTTCAAACGAACACAAACACCCTTAAGCCTAAATCTACAGTATATCTACATCTAAATAATAATCGTACAACCTCTTGTGAAACAAAATTAACAAAAAAAAAAAAAAAAAAAAAAAACTTTGAAAAGGATTGTTTTGTTGAGCTTTTGGTTGTTGTCTGTAAGCTAAGTGTAGTCATTTTGGCGATGTGGAGCAGCCTTAGCTTAAAAAACCAGGACACACCTAATGTCAATATTATGATTCCGTAGAATCAGTAAATTAGCTGGACCAGTGAAGCGGAAGAACAGCCGGAAAACAAGGAGCCGTCAACAACAAACGGTTTTTAATAAAGACCCAAGAACAAGAACACAAAATCAGCCCAATAAAACAAAAGAGTCACTACACCGTGGCGAGCGGGTAGGAGAAAAAAGCCTAAGCTAAGATGTAACAAAAGGAAACAAAGGAACTCAAACATCGACTACTCAATCTGATCTCAGGTAACAGATGAACACAGAATCAGCCTAATACAACAAAAGAATCATTACACCGTGGCGAGCGGGTAGGAGAGCAAAACAACACAAAACTAATGAGAGTAGAAACCAAAACGACTAAACCTGAACTAGAACTAACAAGACAAAGACTAATACTGACAAGACAAGGACAAGCAAACAGACTAGCGCAATGACAAGGAGAGGAAAATGGCTGAAGAGTCAAGGCAAAAATGCTTTGACAATCTGGCAGCATGGCAACGCTGCCAAGCTGCTTAAGAGTCAATCAGTAGAGCCCCAGGTGTGTTGGGAACCCGCAACACCGCCAGGCCACACCTCCACTGCAGGCGAGGAGAGAGAGAGAGACAGCCCTTAGCCAAAACACGCAAAACATAAAAACACACATGGAAAAAAGTACAGACTATAACAGTCAACAGCGTATGGTGGTGACTGTCAATGCCATACTGTGTGTTACCAATGTGCTCCCCGAGCAAAACACATCCTCTGACCCTATCCTCTTCCATACAATATACACGACTTCTAGCAGTTTGATGGGCAGTGATCATCGGGAACTTGCTGATGTCTGGTGAGTGACAAACTCTGCTGCCCTGATGACCATTACTGTGCCTTCTGATGGAATCACTAGGCCTCGATTGTTTTTTTTGGTCAGCAGGTGGTAACTCTGGTCCTTGATGACAGATGCAGCCATCACAGGACAGCTTCTTCAGAGTTGCACAACAAATCCTGAAATTTGAGTTAGACCAATTAATATATTAATATATAATAATATATATTATATTAATATAGAATATTATTACATAATATTATGTAACCCCTATGAAAATACAGTTTTGGGTTTACTTACCATAATTTAATTGTGGCTTTAGTAAGTGTAGTTTTAATGTCTGAATGCATGATGAGAACTGGTATAAGATGATTGTAATTGCTTGAAGCAACCACTAGATGGCTCTATGTGCGCTCAGTGTAAGGATTCTACCCACCGCTCCTGGTCTGCTGCGGAGGAAGGACATTCCAGGATGGGTCAAATGCGGAGAGATAATTTAACAAAGCATGGTGTGTGCATGTAGTGTGTGCATGTTTGTGTAGTGATATTAAAAGTATGTCTCTTCTTCTTCTTCTTCTTCTTAATGTAATTTAGTGTAAAATTAGACATCATGAAGAATACCTTTGCAATGAACTGGGATGTCGCAGGTGAATATGCAGAGTATCTCTCAGGTAGTGATATGCCTTTGGACCATGCAGATGGAGCGTAAGGGCAAAATCTCTCTGGGCCTTGGTGTACTCTACGCCCTGCCTCGACATGAGATGAACCGGAAGATCTGAAATTCAATTAGCAAAAATTATTCAGTAGGTCTCCTTTTAATAGTAACTAGGAAGTCAACATAGAACATAAAATATACAAAATATTCAATGTAATATTTTTATTTTACCTGAGTAGCATTCAAGCTTGTCTTTCAGTTCTTCATTGATGAAATTTTTCTCCTTCAGTTCCTCCAGAAGAGACGTTACACCATGTTTCACCCATCCATACACTCCTAACATGACTGATACCCTTCCTACTTACACATGCCATCAGTTATTTACTTTTGCTTATTGTTTGAGTTAAATAAATTAACTTTCAATTGATATATCTGTGTGTGGCCTTTGTTGTCGGCCTTGAGCCAGTTGGTAACAATGATTATAATTGTCTCATGTAAAGTATTTAAAACCTAAACGCTACTAGTCTCTAGATGGCAGTATGACTCCATGCTGGAAACTCAGACCAAGCCGCTTATGTAATTTAAAATCATAGTTTTGTCATTTTACAAGGTAAATAAATGGGAAAAACATTGATACCATAAAAATTGTAAGTTTAGTGCTGTGGGAACATCCAAAGTTGAATCAAACATATAGATAGCATTATCTTGATGTGACAGAAAAGAAAGCACACAGACACACACAGTTTGCTACAGGAATGTCTGATTTACAACATAGCAATGTTATCTGATTCTTGGGGTCTCTCTGAGGCCTGCAAACTGTCCATTCAGATGTTTTTAACATTAGCATCTGGTGTGGAGATGTAAAAAAAAAAAAAAAATTAGGATCTCCATCCCTTACAGAAAAACCACATGAATTTCACACGTGATTTTGCACATGTTAAACATGGGAAACATGTGGTTTTGGAACATTTTTCATAGTGTAATGTGTGAAACCCATGTAAATTCCTATGTGAAACCCATGTGATAACGTGGTATCATGGGTACCATGTTGTAAGACGTGGTACCACATGTGTCTCACATGTGGACACGTTACAACAGGCAATCCTTTGTAGTTGATCGCCTTTCGTTCCAGCTCCCCTGAAGGAATGGGGAGAGGGGTTCCAAGCCAGACATCCCGTCTCTCTCTGAATTAACACCTTCTGTAAACAGTCAAAATGATAATTAACTCCTTTCAGCTGGAACCGCAAGGGAGAAGGTCAGTTAGAGGTCTGGTTTTCCAACTGTAATTTTCCGCTAAGCTTTTGGCCCCTGGCATGGTTTGGGACTGGTCACTAATCACAGTCTACATGACTTCCTTATTTAGGTGCACGTATCTTCCTCATTTGGGTATTGCTTAGGGGACAATTACAGGCTTGATTCCACACCATGACCATAAATAGTTTTTCATTAACTTAGCTCATCTTACAAAACCTTGTACTTGATTCTATCTCTCTTTTTCCTATGATTCCATTGCATTATTTGGTTGCAATAACAGCAGCTTCAATTCAATCATTGTTATAACTTGTTATATGGCAAGAGTTTATGTGTATTACACTACCATACTAAGACTGGGTGATAAAAGTCCTCTCATTCACAGTTCTTATGTGTTAGGGGAACAGGGATCTCAACCTCTTTTGACAACTCTCAGTCAGTCATGTATTCAGGCCAAGGAGTATGCTGAGAGATTCAGTTCCTTTTCCCAAGGTTGGAATGAGGACTGATATGAATGCATGTTGTGACTGACAGTTGCTCTTTCTCCAATAGCAGGCAAAAGACTTTTTTTAGGACCTCAGACCCAGTTTTTCTTCACAGAATGATAAACCATCCAAGAAATGAATGATAACTTTCCTGTTATTTGGATGTGTAGAGAGGGTGACGGGCTACAGGTCTGTTACTCCCTGACTGATGTGTCAGCCATCATTTGATTTTCAGTCATTGCCATTGGTACATGCTTGGTTAAAGAGTCCCCACTCAGAATGTGGACTGGCTTTTCAGGTGTGGGGTTACTAATGTCTTCTCTTGGCCTTTGTTCATTAGGTGTGGAGTTAGCAATATATTTTCCCCATTTTTATTTGGGCTATTTCTTTGACTTTGATCAGTCTTATTGCTCCTAGTGTGATTAGCTTCCCTGCGTTCAACATCGTCTTATCTCACCATTCATCGTTCAGTGTCAGTGGGTCATACCTGTTTTTTCAATGGCTGTTTGGGTGGTTGAGAAAGTGTTAGTGATTATTTGATTTCTTGTTGGATTTGCCTTTGTGGCTGACTATGTCAGCCAAAGTTGTGGCAGGAGATGATGCTTTTGGTCTTGCCATTAAGATGCCTCATTCGGGAAGGCTGGTTTCGGCCTATAGCTGATCCAATTGAGTAAGGACATACCATGACAAAGTGTCAGACAAATCCATGACAGGAGGCTCTATAGTTGATGTAATCTTATGTATAGGAGTCAATGAATTGCTCATTCTCGTGTATTTGATGCAGTGTTTCATCTCTCTTATGTCTCATCTTCCACCGCTTATCCGGGGTCAGGTCGCGGGGGCTACAGCTTCAGCAGGGGACCCCAAACTTCCCTTTCCCGGGCCACATTAACCAGCTCTGACTGGGGGATCCTGAGGTGTTCCCAGGCCAGTGTGGAGATATAATCTCTCCACCTAGTCCTGGGTCTTCCCCGTGGTCTCCTCCCAGCTGGACGTGCCGGGAACACCCCCGTGGGGGGCATCCTTACCAGATGCCCGAACCACCTCAACTGGCTCCTTTCAATGCAAAGGAGCAGCGGCTCTACTCTGAGTCCCTCACGGATTGCAGTGTTTCAATCTTCAATCAATCAACAACAACTGCATAAAGGTACATATGACAAGGCTAAAGACTGCAAGTATTCTTCTTAGCCTCCATGTTTTTCATCATCTGATTATGAGAGGCTGTAACACTTTTTTATCAAATCAAACACATTACACCCCATCACAGTGTTTATTTTTTTTAAAATAAACTGCCTGTGCTTTATCCATGAACATACTTTGCTTTCATCTTCTTTGGAATTTCCCCTCGCAGGACTAATAAAGGAATATTGAATTGAATTTATCCAAAAGCTTCTGAACCTTCTTTTTCTTGCTGTAGATCATCATTGTTACTGCAAAAGAGTATTTTTTTATTTTCATGTAAATCATCACTTTTCTGCTTAAAGATATCCTTAGTAGCTCTGTCAAGTTCATTTTCAGCAGTCTGTTGAATAGATTCTTGAGCTGGCTGTTGTCTTTCAAGGTTTAGTTGTTGACATCAAGAAGCATTTTCTGTGCATACTCCACGATCTCCTCATCCTATCTTGATGCAAAAGACTTGATATAAATGGCACTACTACACTTAAATTGACAGTATCCTTCAACCTGTTTCCTTGTGTTTCCCTTGTTTCCTCTTCCTTGTGTTTCTTGTGTGTTCTCTCTCTCTGTCAGTGTGTTTCTGTCTGTGACTGAGCTGAGCTGGACGTGGTTCAACTGCTCCGCTCCTGCTGCAAGCCCACCTGCACACCTGAGGTTCATCAAGCAATCAGCACTTACTGTATAAACCATGGTCTTTCACTCCAGTCCACCAGATCAGTTAGGGTAAGTTATCCCATGTGGTACATCGTCTCTGCTCCTGTTCTACTGTTGCTAGTCTGCTCCATGCTCTGGCTCCTGACCTCACATCTGTGTATTGTCTCCTCTGCTTTAATCTCCTTTGATCACCCAGTTGGCATGGCGTCCAGCTGGTTGATGATGCTGAAAGAGGGCTCATGTAGTGTGGTACACTTCTCCATGGAGTTCCGCACCCTTACAACCAACTCTGCCCTCTGTACGTTTTTTTTTTGTAATGCTCTGTCTGTATGCCTCCTTTCTGGACTCGCCGTGTTCCCTCAACCGACAACGCTCCCTGCACCACTCCTGACGGCACGTTGCTGGCTCAGATCCCTCATCCGACTGCTCCTCTCATGTTGATTCCATCAGGCAACCATCATGAAACCCTCAGTCTTAATATGATCAGTTCCTTTGGCTCACCCAGCCCTAGTTAACTTTGCATAATAATAATAATTCCATAATTGACTGGGAGACTGGGAGAGTAGTTAGCTGGAGCTCCAGTTGTCACGCCACCTGTCTGTGGTCTGCTCCCCCATTCAGAGGGGGTGCAGCCAAACTACATGAGCTCCAGGGGTTTTTTCAAAAGGGCTAAGCAGTCTCCCTAACTCCACATTGAAAGAAAGACAAGACACTGCTGACCAAGCGAAGGGTTGGTGGTTTGATCCTGTCTGCATGTCAAAGTGTCTTTGGGCAAGATACTGAACCCCAAACTGCTCCTGATGCTCTGGCATCAGTTTGTTAGTGAGTGTGAATGGGTGAGTGTAGCATGTGTTGTAAAGCAGTTTGAGCAGTAGACTAAAAAAGTGTTATATAAATGCAGTCCATTTACCATTTCTCTTGAAGCTCCATATTGTCATGTTGAACAACATGAACCATGAATTCAACAACTGCAATTGGTATTACACAGTCAAACTGCTTTTGATAGTTTTTTCCTGCATAATTTAAATCTTTTCATTGCATTGGAATTATACTTATTCTAATCAATCATACATGGTGGAATGTAATTATAAAAGTGGGTCTGTGTGTCTGTGTGTGTGGGTTGAAATGGGAAAATCCAAAACCACAACAAATACATAGGGCTGCAGCACACTTTTTAGCAATCATGGCACAACACATACTGAAAAAATGGTATAGTTTTGAGGTCCAGTGCAATATTTTACCTTGCTATCATCATTCTTCAAAAAATTTTGCGCTGATTATGTTCATGCTTCAGATGCCATTTTTCCTCTGGCAGATGGTTTATGCAAATACCCATGTCAGCTGCTTCTTCTAGTCATGAACTCAGCCTATTTCCCTTCATGTTTATTCCATTTACAAGACGGAAAATGGATTCCATTGTTCAGTTTTCTCCCTGCATTATGATGTGACCTGGGGCCTCATGTACAAAGACTTGCTTGGATTTCCTACTGAAACATGGCATACGCTCAAATCCAGACAACGTCGTACGCAGAAAAATATCCAGATGTATGAATCGGTGCGCACGCATGAATCCAAGCACATTTCCTTTGTACATCCCAATCAACGTGGAATTGAGCGCACATGTTGGAGTATGCGACCCCCCCCTGTCCACGTCCCTATTTAAATACGCAAATCATATTTAAATGAGCCCTGCACCTGGGATTCCCCTCTCTGGAAAAAAAAAAAAAAAAAAAGAATGAGTAAGACGGGAAAGAAAAAGAATTTCACTGAAAGCGAATTGGAGGCACTACTCGCTGAAGTGGAGCTGCGCAAAAATGTGCCCTTTGGCACGCTGTCCTCCGGCATAAGCAACAAACACAAGAGGAGTGAGTGGGAGAGTGTGTGTGAGGCTGTCAATGTTTTGGGGCCAGAGAAGCGCACACAAGCAGAAGTGAAAAAGAAGTGGTCCGACATCAAGGTGGATGTGAAGCGGAGGATGGCTGCCCACCGCCAAAGTGTGGCCAAAACAGGCTGGGGGACAGTAGAAGAGGGGCCCACCCCGTTTGACCAGAGAGTCGCCGCCATTGTGGGTGACACTGCTCTTTCAGGGGTGGCGGGAGCACATGTGGGTGACTCTGATTACCCCCAAGGTAATACCTGTGTATTTGTGTAACTCACAACAAATACGTTCATACAGTAGCCTGCTCACAGCCCTATAAGATAGAGGTTCATGCGTATGGTATTATTTGGTTTGAAATCTTTTGAATTTAAATTTAAACATGGCAGCATATCAAAGAGGATATCAAAGACTTTGACTCATGTTTGATTACTCAGTTTATTATTTTAAAACACAGGAGAGGACATGCAGTCGCAGCCACATTCCACAGACTCAGGGGATTCCTCCACCGTCCCCGGCATCTCTGGCGTCAGAGACTCAGGGGATTCCTCCAGCATCCCCAACATCTCCGGCGCCAGTACGCTGCATCCACCAGCTACTGCTGCTGCTGCTGTCCACCCCACTGGCCGTGTCCTCACCCGTGCTGTGCTGGAGTCACAGGAAGAAATCATTAGAGCAATAGGCGGCATAAATGATCGCCTAGATCAACTAATTGTTGCGGTAGGTGAGTCAAAAACACGGCCAGGACCCCGGATGCAGAGACAGGATAAAAACAGTTTATTGATACGCACAAAGTACAAAGCAAAACCAACGAAAATCTCCACTACGTGGGAAAAAGGCAAGGCAGGCTCAAAAACGACAACTGAGGATCTCGAAACTATCTTCTACAAAAAACTAAGGCAAACACAAAATCACCACTGCCAGGAATACTCGAAAAATATAAGAAACCAAAAATCACCTAGACAGGGAAAAACGGCTCGAAACAGAAAAATGACAAAAGCACTTGACAACACACTGGAGCTGGAAGCGAGGAAGGAGGCTAGGCAGAACAGCGTGGCGAGGCACGTGTGCGCACGTGAGATCCAGGGGCGTTCTTCTGGGCCGTATCCCTCCCAGTCGACGAGGTATTGATAACCTCGGCCTCACCTGCGGACATCCAGGATGCGATCCACGGTGTAGGCGGGGTGTCCGTCGACCAAGCGGGGGGGGGGTGGCGGTGGCCCGGGGGGCTGGAGGGGGCTTTCGGTGACTGGCTTGAGGAGGGAAACGTGAAACACGGGGTTGACTTTGAGAGAGGCGGGGAGCCGGAGCCTGACCGCACTGGGGTTGATGATCAGGTCAATGGGGTATGGACCGATGTAGCACGGGGCTGTTTTGCGGGAATCTGTCTGGAGGGGGAGGTCTCGAGAAGAGAGCCAGACCTGTCCCACCTGGTAGTCTGGCGCGGGTGTGCGTCGGCGGTCCGCCAGCCGCCGGTTGTGCTCTGCCGTCCTGCCTAGAGCTGCCCGCGCCTCCCGCCACACTCGCCGGACTCTGCGGAACTGGGCCTGGACAGAGGGTACCGCTGCGTCGGATTCCTGGCTGGGGAACAGAGGTGGTTGAAAGCCTGACGTCACCATGAATGGGGACATACCTGTAGCGGAGCTGATGAGCGTGTTGTGGGCGTATTCCACCCAGGGGAGATGGGCGGACCAGGAGGCAGGGAGACGAGAGGCGACGCAGCGTAGAGAGGTCTCCCGATCTTGATTGGCCCGCTCGGTCTGGCCGTTGGATTGGGGATGGTAACCAGAGGTGAGGCTGGCGGTAATCCCCAAGGCCCAGCAAAAGGCTTTCCAGACCTGCGAGGTGAACTGCAGGCCCCTGTCCGAAACAATGTCTATGGGGATCCCGTGGAGCCTAAAGACATGTAGCACCAGTAAATTAGCGGTCTCCATAGCGGTGGGCAGTTTGGGGAGGGGAACAAAATGGACCGCCTTGGAGAAGCGGTCAACGATGGTAAGGATAGAGTCATTTCCCTCCGAAGGCAGCAGGCCCGTGACAAAATCCACGGCTATGTGAGACCAGGGGCGTGAAGGGATGGGCAAGGGGCGCAGGAGACCCGCAGGGGCCTGGTGGGAGGCCTTGCTGCGGGTGCATACGGAGCAGGAGGCGACAAAGGCTCGAACATCCGTGGCCATGGACGGCCACCAGAATCGCTGCTGGACCAGCGAGAGTGTCCGGTGGACCCCTGGGTGGCACGCTATCTTGGAGGCGTGTCCCTAGAGGAGTACTGTGGACCTGGCGGGGGGTGGCACGAGCAGCCGCCTGGGTGGACATCCGTCCGGCGCAGGGTGGTCCTTCAGCGCATTGAGGACCCTCCACTCCACCTGCGACCGGACCACTCCCACCACACAAGCGGAAGGGAGGATCGTCCCCGTGTTGTTCCCCTCCTCCTCCGGGGCGAATTGGCGAGAGAGGGCGTCCGGCTTCAGGTTTCGTGAACCCAGACGGTAGGTAAGGGTGAAGTTGAACCGGCCCAGGATCAGAGCCCACCGCGCCTGTCGGGAGTTTAGCCTCTTGGCGGAGTGGAGGTATGAGAGGTTTTTGTGGTCTGTCCAAATGATGAACGGGTGAGCCGCCCCCTCCAGCCAGTGATGCCATTCCTGCAGGGCCAGGACCACCGCCAGTAGTTCCCAGTTTCCAACATCGTAGTTTCGCTCTGCTGGCGAGAGGCGGTGAGAGAAGAAAGCACAGGGATGCAGCTTCTGGTCCGCAGGGAGGCGCTGGGAGAGAACGGCCCCCACTCCTGAATCTGACGCGTCCACCTCCACCACGAACTGCTGCTCGGGATCTGGATGGGTGAAAACAGGAGCATTCGTGAACAGGTCTTTTAAGTGATCAAAAGCTACCTGAGCACGGGGGGCCACGCGAAGGGAAGTTTGCTGGAGGCAAGTTTTGTGAGGGGGGCTGCAATGCGACTATAGTCGCGAATAAAGCGCCTATAAAAGTTGGCGAAGCCCAGAAAGCGTTGTAGCTGCTTGCGGTTATCCGGAACTGGCCACCCCCTGACTGCCTCTATCTTGGAGGGGTCGGCTCTGAGCTGCCCCCTCTCAATTACAACCCCCAAAAAATTTACCGTGGTGACGTGAAACTCGCATTTTTCCGCTTTAGCAAACAGCTTGTTCTCCAATAACCTCCTCAAAACCTCCCTCACATGCTCTTCCTGAGAACGAGAAAAGATAAGAATATCATCCAAGTAGACAAAAACATTCTTGTTCAAGAGGTCTCTCAATACATCATTAACCAGGCACTGGAAGACTGCGGGGGCGTTGGTCAAGCCGAAAGGCATTACTAAATACTCGAAATGGCCCAGACGCGTATTAAACACGGTTTTCCACTCATCCCCCTCTCGTATCCAAACCAGGTGGTAGGCATTACGCAGGTCAAGCTTGGAGAATATGGTGGCTTTGTGGAGGGTGCTGAAAGCGGAGTCAATCAGCGGTAGTGGGTATTTGTTCTTTATGGTAATAGCATTCAAGCCAGTGTAATCAATACAAGGGCGTAAAGTCTTGCCTTTCTTTTCAACAAAGAAGAAGCCCGCACCCAGAGGAGAAGAGGAGGGTCTAATTAAGCCAGCGGCCAGGGAGTCGTTAATGTCAATTTCCATTGCATCTCTTTCGGGTTTAGTCAAGTTGTATTATCTCCTCGTGGGAAGAGGGGCGCCAGGAAGCAAGTCTATGCCGCAGTCGTATGGTCTGTGTGGAGGAAGTGTGCTAGCTGAATCTTTGCTAAACACCTCTTTCAGATCATGGTACTCACCGGGAACATTACTCAAATCTATTACCTCCGGAGTGTGAGCTGGGTTGGTGATCCTCGCGGGTACTGCAGACTGCAAACAGTGTGCGTGGCATGGTTGCTGTGGACCAATCTATATGAGGGTTGTGTAATTTCAACCAAGGAATGCCCAGAATGACCGAGGTGAGTGGGGACGAAATAACAAAGAATTCAATGTGCTCGTGGTGATTACTGGAGAGTGTGAGTTTTAATGGTGCAGTTCTGTGAGTGACAGTCTGCCATCTACAGCTAAGACCTCCTTAGGGGAGGCCAAGGGGCTCACTGAGAGTCCGTTTGCTTCAACGATGGCTGAGTCGATGAAGTTATCATCAGCCCCCGAGTCTACCAGCACCTCCACCGGGAGGGACTGCTGAGAATTGTGTAGCATACCTTATATGCGGATTTGGGAAGCAGAAGAAGAAGAGATTCGGCTCACCAGCGCTCCCAGGTTTACTGGTGAGCCCCACCTTTTGGCATCTCGGTGCAACTGGCGAGGAAGTGGCCTCCTTGGCCACAGTAGAGACACAACTTCCCCTGCATGCGTCTCTGTTGCTCCGCCGGCGTGAGGCGCGCCCGTCCCAGCTGCATGGGTTCCCCGGATGATTCCGGGCTGGACCGGCGCTCGGGAGCGATGATAGGGGAGCGATTGGGTGAAGAGGCGGGGTATCTCGGGATGTGTGTGACGGCTGGGGTGTGACGAGCTTGGTCCGTCTTCCTCTCCCGTCGTCTCTCCCTAATCCTGTTGTCTATGTGGGTGCTCAGGTTAATCAGTTCATTAAGTGTCGTGCACTCTTCCCGTACCGCTAACTCATCCTTAATGTTGTCGGCTAACCCCTTACGAAATATCGCTTGAAGCGCAGAGTCCCCCCCACCCGCTGCTGGCTGCTAGGACGCGGAAGCTAACCGCATACTGGGAGACGGTTTGACTGCCCTGTTGGAGATCTAGCAGCTGGCCTATCGCTTCCCTGCCTTTCACCGGGTGATCAAAGATGCGCTTCATCTCATCGGTAAAAAGTTTGTAATCTTGAGTTAAGCCCGATTCCCCCTCCGTGACGGCTAGCGCCCAGGCTGCCGCCTCACCCGTCAGTAAACTCATGATAAAGGCTATCTTGGATTGTGTTGTAGAATAAGTGCTGGGCTGCTGACTGAAAACTAGTGAGCACTGTAATAGGAATTGTGAGCATGTGCCTAAGTCCCCTGAGTACCTGGGAGGAATAGGGATGAATGGCTCTCTGGCGGATGACGTCAGCGCAGCGGGTGGCTCGGCTGGCGGCGGGGGAGGTGCAGGGCCCGCGGAGGAAGGGGAAGGGAGCCGATCCCTTACAACGGGTTGGCTGCTCAGGTTGGCCACACTGGCGGATAATTGTTGCAGGTGATTCATCATTCTCAGCAGGGTTGACTCGTGTTGCCCAACAAGCGCTCCTTGGGTGGAGAGAGCATGCTTGAGCCTCTCTGTCTCTGCTGGGTCCATGTTTTCTCGGCCGGAAGATTCTGTTGCGGTACGAGAGTCAAAAACACGGCCAGGACCCCGGATGCAGAGACAGGATAAAAACAGTTTATTGATACGCACAAAGTACAAAGCAAAGCCAACGAAAATCTCCACTACGTGGGAAAAAGGCAAGGCAGGCTCAAAAACGACAACTGAGGATCTCGAAACTATCTTCTACAAAAAACACAAAATCACCACTGCCAGGAATGCTCGAAAAATATAAGAAACCAAAAATCACCTAGACAGGGAAAAACGGCACGAAACAGAAAAATGACAAAAGCACTTGACAACACACTGGAGCTGGAAGCGAGGAAGGAGGCTAGGCAGAACAGCCTGTCGAGGCACGTGTGCGCAGGGCTAGGAAAATCTTCCGGCACTGAGCAGGTGGATGGGCTGGCTGAAGTAGGCCGCGGCTGATTACCTGATGCCGCTCAGGTGTGTCTCCTGGATAGGGCACGGAGATCGGCCCCGCCTCCTTCCACACTCCAGCGCTGCAGAGGAGGAGAGTGAGAGGAGAAAGGAAGAACAGAGAGGAGAGGGGGGGAATACTGGCAGGAGACAAAACATGCACAGAACTCGAGACCACAACATTAATAGGCGTCCTCACAAATATTGGTGAATCAATAAATGCATTGGTGAATAAGTGAATTCTGCGTCCCTGCCTCTTTTACATGGTTGAAATCTAATGTTGCTGGGCCCGAATGGCCTTCTGGGTAGGATGCACAATCATGGGTCAAGCTTCTGGTTCGTCTGGTAGGGGGATATGCTGCTCTGGCAGTGGTATGGTGTGCCGGTGTACCACAATGTGGAGGACGCCACACGCCATCACAATGCGGCACACCTTCTCGGGACTGTACAGCAGCATACACCCGGTCCTGTCCAGGCAGTGCCACCGTCCCTTCAGCAGACCGATTGTCCTCTCAACGACTGACCGAGTGTGGGAATGAAGGTCAATGTACCTCCGCTCTTCGTCAATCTGAGGGTTGGTGAGAGGGGTCATCAGCCAGCTCTTAAGTGGATAGCCACAGTTACCTGGGGTCAATTGAAAGCAGACCAAGTAAACTGGATTTACAATTTCCATTCGTTAATTTTATACACTACTTACATGGATCACACACTATTGTTGCAGAAGTGCGCCGGGGAAAAGGTGAGGCTGATTATGACATTTCACACTTTACGCACAGGGTTATTAAAATGAGTACTTTGCACACAGAGACAGGGGCTTGTTAGAAAGATCTTAAGCTGTAGCTTAACCAGCAAGAATCCCATCATCATCATCATCATCATCATCCCAACTCTGCTTCAGGAGAAGCTCTCCCAGCTGAGCGTGCCTGACTCCACTGGCAGGTGGATTACAGACTTCCTGCCTGGCAGGAAACAGTTCATGAAGCTGGGGAAACACAGGGCTGCGTTCTTTCTCCTCTGCTCTTCTCCCTGTACACAAACAGCTGCACCTCCAGTCACCAGTCTGTCAAGCTCCTGAAGTTTGCGGATGACACCACCCTCATTGGACTCATCTCTGATGGCGACGAGTCCGCCTACAGGTGGGAGGTTGACCATCTGGTGAACTGGTGCAACCAGAACACCCTGGAGCTCAATGCTCTAAAGACAGTGGAGATGGTTGTGGACAACAGGAAGAACTCAGCCTCACCTGTCCCCATCACCCCTTGTGACTCCACTATTGACACTGTGGAGACTTTCTGCTTCCTGGGAACTATCATCTCCCAGGACCTCAAGTGGGAGCCGAACATCAGCTCCCTCATCAAGAAAGCACAGCAGAGGATGTACTTCCTACGGCAGCTGAAGAAATCCAGCCTGCCAAAGACAATGATGGTGCACTTCTACACAGCCATCATTGAGTCCATCCTCACCTCCTCCATCACTGTCTGGTACGCTGCTGCCACCGCCAAGCACAAGGGCAGACTGCAGCGTGTCATTCGGTCTGCAGAGAAGGTGGTTGGCTGCAATCTCCCATCTCTTCAGGACCTGTACGACTCCAGGACCCTGAGGCGTGCAGAAAAGATTGTGGCTAATCCCTCTCACCCTGGACACAAACTCTTTGAGTCACTCCCCTCTGGCAGGAGGCTGCAGTCCATCAGGACCAAAACCTCACGCCACAAGAACAGTTTTTTCCCGTCTGCTGTCAGCCTTATCAACAAGGTCCGTAACCCCCCCGACACTCTTCACACTCCACCTCTGCCTCATCTTACCACACTGACATAAATACAACTCTATGCGTTACATTAACGCTCAGATTGGACTTCCTTCTGAAAAAATAGACTGTGTTTCTGGAGAAAACAAACAAACAAAAACAGACTTGTGTATATATATTTATATTGTTATATTTTGTGCTCTTATTTTTAATAGATGTGTCATACACCAACTGCACCACAACAAATTCCTCGTATGTGTAAAATCATACTTGGCAGTAAAGCTTTTTCTGATTTCTGATGCACTTTCAATTGCACTTTAATGTTGACCTGTTCAGCTGCATTGTATGGGAATTGATATATGTGGCTGACATGCGGATAATTCCGTCCCACACGGCTGGCATGGCTCGGCTCAGGGTCAACTGGCTCCCGATCAGTCGGCCAGCTCCCTCTGGAATGCCCCAGTTGCTAGGAACCCCAGTGTGGTCAGCACCTGTATGGGCACAGGCATCGCATGGCTCCTCGCTGTGTTGTGCTCCAAGGCCGGCCGCAGCTCTGTGCACAGTTCCAGGAGGATTGCCCTCGGTAACCTAAAGCGGCTGATGAGCCAGTTGTTATCATGTGCCAGTAAATCCTCTCTGTCTCTGAACACACGCTCTCATCATATTGCACCATTTGCAATGTCTTCTAATACTGCTAAAGCAGCCATTGTTTTTTGCACCACCACTTTTTATCCACTCATGTAATTGCAGACACGTGGGCATGTTAATTGTTCATCAGTGTTAATTGTTCATGTGTCTCTGATGTGCACATCCCAGCATCACCTCTAAATGTCGCCAAAGGATCAACAGCTGTAGAAACGTGCGTATGCCAGCCATGAAGTTGGCGTGAGGCACCGCACATTTCCATGGTCATTTCACTCTTGGTACATCTGAACTTTGCCGTGAAAAAGAGCGTACGCCACGTTTTTGTGTGTACGCACCCTTTGTACATGAGGCCCCTGATCTGGCAGTTCTGCAGCATGCAGCAGCACTGACCCATCCTGGTGACGTTTTACAGAATCATGATTTTTTTTTTTTTTTTTTTTTTTTGGATAATTATGTTTTTGAAATGAAAATGATAATAACAACAACAGCAATAATTAAGATATTATTATTATGTACATACATGTACATAATATATACTTGGTGACATGTAATTACTGCTGATAAAATGTATTATCATAATAGAGGTTCCAAAAATATGAATTAGATTAAAATTACATGAAATTATGAACAACACTGCAGTTTACGAATGCATCCTGTGACTCAGATTACAGTTTAGAGGTAATTACAGACTCTAAATTCATTAAACGACTATTTTATAAAACATACCATATCATAAATAGTATAAAAATGTAGTATCATATCATGGAAATTTTATGAATTATACTTTTTTGTAATTTATCACTCATATGTGTGTTATTATGTTTATCTATTATACAAATGAGCTACATTTTGTATACAAAGTGTTATTCTCTTATTAATAGGAAGTGATATTTTTACATTATTCTTTAATATTCATACTGCAAGAAACCCAAATATTGGTGTCAAATTTTTAACTCCAGTGAGGTCTCCAGGCATGTCTAGTTCACTGTGAATAGGTCTTAATAGTAGACTCTTTGAAATCTTCTGTTGCCATTTACAAAGTTACTGACTCCAGCTTTAAAGTATTGATAACATTTTAATACTGAATCGAGAAAGCAGTAGCAGCAATAGCAGTTATAGAACTGAATGCTTCACACATTTTCCAATAGTTCTCAAAGAATAGGCTCAGAGAATTAGAGCAGAACATCCTTGAGTGAAAAAGGCACTTTGAGGAGCTGACCTGTTTTCACTCTGCAACACAGACAGTGAACAGTCTCTTCTGTCTGGACAAAGTGCTACTCACCCCCTGGGAGCTGAGACCTGGACTGTGTTTAAATGTGGAAGGGTGTGTGTGTGTGTGTGTGTGTGTGTGTGTGAGTGAGAGAGAGAGAGAGAGAGAGAGAGAGAGAGAGAGAGAGAGAGAGAGAGAGAGAGAGAGAGAGAGTGTCTTCATTCTGGTTACAGAATGTGTTACCTGCAGCTGTTGGTATAAATGACATCTTCTGTTTGCCTGAAAACACATAGTCTTAGTCACACAAACACACACTTGTGACTGCTATTAAACCAGACCTCATTAAATAATCATAACAAAGGGAAATGTCAGCTCTCTTTTGTTTATTTATTTACTATTTACCGTTTTTAACCTCCATAGACAGATGATCAAATCTTGTGCTTTTGAAGTGTATGTTTAGTGATTTCACTATGGCCACAAACAGTCAGTTGGCAGTTTATTAAGTCCACATAGCTAAAACTAAGAAGGTTTTAACAGCCGACACCTGGAGCTACAACTCAGAGCTCAAGTGTTACATGTCATCGGTGTGGAAAACAAGGGCATATAACTCAGGTCTGCAGAGCAGCATTCCCAGATCGCAATCTACCTTGGTCTTGCCAACCTCAGCCTATGACCACTCTAGAGGGAAACACACCCCACTCAGCTCAGCCTTAAACACTTAGAGCCCATGGTAACAGGGGCAACCATGGGCAAGCAGCAAAACCCCCCACCACAGGTGAACAAAACTGCCAAAGGAGGAGAGGACACTCCCTTAGTGGGTCCCAGGAATGAGGGAGAGGTGGAGGTAAATGGAATTAAATGCAGGGCCCTCATTGACTTTGGCTCTCAGGTAACCACTATCATGCACCAATACTAGCACAACCACTCGTCCTTCAAAAGCTGCAGTGTTCTAAAGGGTCCATAGAGGGTGCAGCAGGTCAGAGTGTGCCCTATTATGGTGTCCTGGACATCAAATTGAGAGTGCTGGGGAGAGAGTTCAAGACTGTGCCAGCTTTTGTGGTCCCTGACTCTCAGTACCGCTCCCCTGTCCCTCTGCTGGTGAGAACCAATGCCCTTTGTGCCTTCAGAGCCCAGCTCCAAGCAGCCTATGGCCAGCAGTTTCTTCACCAAGTGGTTCTCTGCTCCACAGGAAATTGGGAACACTGAACATGGTGGAACAGGTGACATGGTGGGCCCTGCTGTCTATAAAGGCCACAAAATATACATTCCTCCGGGAAAAGAGACGGATTTAACTAGAACATTAAAGCTGGCCCACAAAGAAAGACTTATACAACACTGATTGAAAGCACTACTCCCTGCAGCTCCATCAAGATCTCCTGGTGGCCAAATGTGGCAGGATAGCGCTGCACTCCCTGCTGGGAGGGGCAGTGTGGCAGATAATTGCGCGATCACCTATAAATAGACCAGGTCGGACCTGTCTCGTCCTTTTCCGCCTCCTCTTCCTCCTTCACGGAACCGACAGCGTGTGTGGTGGCGTCTCGCTGGTTTGCAGGTTAGATCTCAAAACAAAGGTATGCATGCTCTGTGTCTCCTCAGTCAGCTCGAGTTATTCTGTGTTGTGGGCCTGGCGCTTACCTCAGTTTCACTCCGTCTGGCAGTGCGGTGTTACCTGGAGCCGGACTGTCTCCCTCGGGTCAGTGTGTGTGTGGTGCACTCTCTGCGGAGTCTGGGCTGTGCGCTTCCTCCTCCTGCCGCTGTGACACCTCTGATCCTGCACCTCCGATCCTGCTCTCCGTGCGCGGCCGTCACGCGCCGCTGTGAGCCTCGCTGCTGTCCTGGCTCTTTTTGTGTCCTGGCGCTTCTTCTTTTTGTGTCCTGGCGCTTCCTTTCTTTTGTCTTGGTTCTCCTTCTCGTTTGGTTCTGTCTTAGCTTTGGCGTGTTTTGGCTTGTGGCTATTCTTCTCTCTTCCATTCTGCCGGTGTAACTGCTCCCCTTAGTGCGGCTCTTCGTGGGACTCCAGCCGCTTTAACTCGGCGCTCCGGTTCGGCCTGCACCCGACTCTCTGATCCGGCCTTGTTGACTGCAGCCAAAGACGGTGGCAACACAGCCTAGACAAAAGTTGCCGGCGTGCGCCCAGAGAGGCGTCCTAACTTTTATTGCCACAGAGCCATACCCGCCAAGACTGTTTTACATTAAATTAGAGTGGCAGACATTTATTGATTGTTTGAGTTTATTTCTTTTCTATTTCTTTTCATTGAATTATTATTGATTGAGTTTCTGTTATATTTGGTTAATTGTTTAGAAATATTTCTTTTTCCTGATTCTGATAATTTGTGATTTAGTATAGTTTCTTTTGGGTTTGGGGTGGTGATATTTTGTTATGTCGTGTGTGAGGACTGCCTTGATTTTATGGTTTTAATATTGTTTCTTTCTGTTGACAGGTGCTGAGGCCCAGAGCGGCAGCGGTTCCCCTGGTGGTGGTTCCTTTTCACTTTTTGGTTTGCAGTGTCACGGGTGCAGTGTAGTTTTGGATTCCTCCCTTTTTTGTTACCGCTGTCGTGGTAAGCCCCAGCCCTGTCCCTTATTTCCTTTGGCAGCTCCTCACATCACTCCTTACCATTATTATCATTATTTCGATTTATTTAGTCTATGGCTCATTATTAAATTGTTTAATAAAAATACTTTTATAATTGGAAATCACACTCTCGCCCTGTGGAATTTTTGAACCGTGTGCCTTGTTTCAAATTGACCACTGGTAGTTTACAGATCTTGTTATATCTTGGGGTGAAAGTCCCCAGGTGGCGTTGTCTGCAACCTTCCCTATACCGCTCGCCTTGCCACACAAAGTTCTTGCTGATTGTAGGTCGGCTGTAGCCAGGAGGTAGAGCGATTGTCTGCCATTCAGTAGGTCGGTGGTTCGATCCCTGGCCTCAGCAGGCCACATGCCGAAGTACCCTTGGGCATGATACTGAACCCCAAAAACTGCCCCTGATGCTGTGCCATTGGTGTGTGAATTCATATGTATTCATATGGTTTGGATAAAAAGCATCTGCCAAATGACTGTAATTGTAATTGATTTAAAGAGAGGCTGTGCCCTGGTCAGAGTTATGAACCATGCCATTATTATCAAATCACACACACCTGGCCAGTGGTACACTGATAGACAGTGTTGTGGAATTCTTAGAGGAAAAAGCAGGGTGAACACCATAATGGTGGGGACAAAGAGGTGTGCCTGAGCCTGGATCAAGTTGTGGCAAGTTGTGGGGTGGACTTGAGTGAAGCAGCAGTGGAGACAGAGCACCAGTGCTCTCTCCTTAAAGACCTTGTGGAGAGGAATGCAGGTATATTCTCCCAGCATCCCATAGACGATGGTCACACAAAAACAGTGCAGCATGAAATTCCCCTGGTTAATTCTAAGCCCTTTCAGCTCCCATACCAAAAGATTCCTCCTTCACAATATGAGGAAGTTGTGATGGAGATGGAGACAGCAGGAGTCATTAGGCCTAGTAAGAGTCTATATGCTTCACCAGTAGTGATTGTAACCAAGAAAGATGGGCCACTAAGATTGTGCATCGACTACAGAAAGCTGAACTCCTGCAGCACAAGAGACGCATTTCCCCTGCCCAAAATAGAGGAGGCCCAGGAGGGGCCTGATTTCTCACATGCAGTGTCTTTGCTTCTCACGTGCACACTTCAGAGAATATATTGAGGCTGTTTGGATTTGGCCTCAAGTTTGTGTATATTGGTATAATGTGTGTTTGTTTCTGCCAGTGTGCCAAATTGAAAGCAGATAACATATATGTTTCAAAAAATTCTGTGAAAAAGCCTGACAAGTGTTATTTCTTTGTATAGGAATGTATGTATGAGAAAAGGATGTTTGTCTGTGCATGCATGTTACTTTGTTGTATTACGTGCAATGGCCGCCACCATTCTCGTGTGTATTTGTATGTGTTCTTGTACCCTGCATGTATGAGAGTGGTGGCAGGTGAGTGGGTATGGAGACAGGACGGCGATTGGTGAGGAGCCAGCTGGTGCCCAATCGCCTGCAAGCGGTTATCTGCCGGCTACAAGAGTTGTCTCAGCCTGGCAGTGTGGGGCTGGCGTCTCTCATGACCAGTTGTCTGCACACGAGAGAATCATTTGTTTTGTGGTAGATTTGTCCGAGCTCATGCTCCTTGTGTCCTTGCTGTAACCAGACACGATCTGGGCTGGGTTTAAGACGGGGACTGATTCTACACCCACTTCCAGTCATATCGCTTGTTAGCCTCAGTAGACTTAGGGGTGCTATTTCCTTTGTATTTTGGTTCTTCTTTCCCACCTTTACTGTAGGCCTCATTTAGGAGGGTTTTATTTTCATTTCGTTTTGTGTGTGATTCAGGTAAACTCGTTTTTGAGAGTTCTGTTTTGGGTTTTTTTTTTTTTTTCATTTGTTTGAAAAGCACCCAACTGCTCTTTTCGTTGTCTTGGAATTCACCCTTTGTACCCAAACAATTTTATATCACTTGGGTTTAAATAAATAACCATTTTAACCATTTACATCTGTTTTTTTTTTGGTTTTTTTTCTTCCTTTTCCCTAGCAAGCTCGGTCATAACAAATGTGCACGAGGATGCACATACCGTCTGCTCTTGCAGATGTGTACAGCAATACAAAAATGTATTACATGGATCTGTGAGAAGCTCCTCAGTGCACTTGACAGCAGACCAGGGAGCGGTTATTTGATCAACAACAGGGCCTGCATTCACACCAACCCCAATAAACTGCAGTACGGGTAAATGCTCCAGTATTTGGTCCAGCCAGACTAAACAAGGCCAGTGTGAACTTGCCGTTACTGCACTTTCAATTCACCACTTTGGTCCAGACTGAAATATCTGAACATCTACTGGATGAATTACCATTAAATTTCGTAAAGACATCCATGACTGCACTTTTCCTTTAGCACCAGCACCAGTTAGTCTGGTCAAATATCTTTGATTGGCACACACTGGACAGACATTCATGGTTCTCTGATGAATCTATTTCCGTTCAGAGTGAAGTATCTCAACAACTATTTTATGGATTGCCACAACATTTGGTACATTCATGTTCCACTCAGGATGAATTATAATCATAATAACTGGGAACTTTGTGACGCAACTACTTCCCAACCCATCCAACATCTACCACAACCATTCAGTCCATTCTCACAGGACCTCACAATGTAGACACCCAATTGGCTAAAGTAGTCCAGTAAGGATTTATGTATGTTATGTATATATATGTTACTTTGTTGTATTACGTGCAATGGCCGCCACCATTCTCGTGTGTATTTGTATGTGTTCTTGTACCCTGCATGTATGAGAGTGGTGGCAGGTGAGTGGGTATGGAGACAGGACGGCGATTGGTGAGGAGCCAGCTGGTGCCCAATCGCCTGCAAGCGGTTATCTGCCGGCTACAAGAGTTGTCTCAGCCTGGCAGTGTGGGGCTGGCGTCTCTCATGACCAGTTGTCTGCACACGAGAGAATCATTTGTTTTGTGGTAGATTTGTCCGAGCTCATGCTCCTTGTGTCCTTGCTGTAACCAGACACGATCTGGGCTGGGTTTAAGACGGGGACTGATTCTACACCCACTTCCAGTCATATCGCTTGTTAGCCTCAGTAGACTTAGGGGTGCTATTTCCTTTGTATTTTGGTTCTTCTTTCCCACCTTTACTGTAGGCCTCATTTAGGAGGGTTTTATTTTCATTTCGTTTTGTGTGTGATTCAGGTAAACTCGTTTTTGAGAGTTCTGTTTTGGGTTTTTTTTTTTTTTTCATTTGTTTGAAAAGCACCCAACTGCTCTTTTCGTTGTCTTGGAATTCACCCTTTGTACCCAAACAATTTTATATCACTTGGGTTTAAATAAATAACCATTTTAACCATTTACATCTGTTTTTTTTTTGGTTTTTTTTCTTCCTTTTCCCTAGCAAGCTCGGTCATAACAAATGTGCACGAGGATGCACATACCGTCTGCTCTTGCAGATGTGTACAGCAATACAAAAATGTATTACATGGATCTGTGAGAAGCTCCTCAGTGCACTTGACAGCAGACCAGGGAGCGGTTATTTGATCAACAACAGGGCCTGCATTCACACCAACCCCAATAAACTGCAGTACGGGTAAATGCTCCAGTATTTGGTCCAGCCAGACTAAACAAGGCCAGTGTGAACTTGCCGTTACTGCACTTTCAATTCACCACTTTGGTCCAGACTGAAATATCTGAACATCTACTGGATGAATTACCATTAAATTTCGTAAAGACATCCATGACTGCACTTTTCCTTTAGCACCAGCACCAGTTAGTCTGGTCAAATATCTTTGATTGGCACACACTGGACAGACATTCATGGTTCTCTGATGAATCTATTTCCGTTCAGAGTGAAGTATCTCAACAACTATTTTATGGATTGCCACAACATTTGGTACATTCATGTTCCACTCAGGATGAATTATAATCATAATAACTGGGAACTTTGTGACGCAACTACTTCCCAACCCATCCAACATCTACCACAACCATTCAGTCCATTCTCACAGGACCTCACAATGTAGACACCCAATTGGCTAAAGTAGTCCAGTAAGGATTTATGATACGCCCGTTTGACAATTCCTTTTCCAGTGTTCCACATCAGCCCAACAGCTGAGATAGCTGACTCTCTGATAGAGGGTTTGTACTGGCTTCTGACTAACAACTACAGACTCCCTTACAGACTCACTCTTTTTTTTTACGATTTTCCAGAGATGGGGGGACTCGAGTGGATGACTTGACTCCAGTTGGACTCGAGTTGCCATATTTGTGACTTGTGACTTACTTGATCAACATGAACTTAAGACTTGACTTGACTTTGACTTGCCTCTCCTGACCTGTGACTTGACATTAAATCAATGTCATTAAAGTCATTAAATTCTTGTTAAATTATTTAAAAAAAAATCAACAACTAAATTATTAGATGATGAACATGGCTTTATTGTGCGTGAGTGCTCTTGACCTGTAGCATATCATCAAACCTGGCAACCCCTCTCTACAACGCAACAAGCGACGCACTTGCTGCGGACGGAGTGATCAGATTGGACAGAGAGCGTGGCAGAGAGATGAAAGGCACAAACCTCGTCCCGAAAATCGTACAGTTTGCTTTCAAAGATTGTACAACAACACAACACAAAAGAGGAGCTGTCTGACTTTAACATTGCAAAATCTGCAATGTTAGCGCTAGTACTGGTAGCTAGCTCTCACACCAGAACTGACTACGTTAGCATATTTGCCTTTATGGATACTAGTGTTGTCCCCCCTCTCATTTTTCCCAGAGTTGTTGTCTTTTTTCATCATCTGTCCCGTGAAGAAGACACTCTCTCCCAGGACACAATTTGTCCCATTTTTGGGGAGTAATGGAAAAAACTTGGTTTCCTTCGTTCTACACTGTTAGTAAGGTTCACATGCGTAAATATGATTTTTTCTAAGTCTCTTTTTTCTTCGCGTTTTTTTTCACTTGGTCGCTCACAGCATGTCACCATGAAACTCCTGGAGAGCAGATCAGGGGACATATTAGCTATGCATTGCTGTGTGTGGAAGCATTTTTTTTCCCTCAGCCAGATCAATGCTTCATCATGCAGCACCAGAAACACGGTGATCTATAAATTAGTGCGGCAGATTTCTCATCCCCCACCGGTTTAATTCAGAGTCTAAAAATATAGCTATATCTCCGCTTGTATCATAACGTGGACAGACAAACAGACACACCCGAGTGTTGACGTTCAAACATGAGATGGTAACAGTGGAAAGAAGAGGACAAATTTTGAGCAATTTTTAACTCAACCCCGATTACTGTCGGCTGTAACCACGCCGATCTCCCTCTCTCTCTCTCTCTCTCTCTCTCGCGTTCATGAACCGAACAGGTATAGGAATTTTCAGCAGTTCTGAACTTATAACAGCATAACGCAATATAACGGTGAAGTTGGTACACTAATTGTTTTAACAGACGTGTTAATTTTGTTATTTATTCATTCATGGGTTAAATAAATGTATTTCTATTCATCCATAAATTTATGTATTGTAGAAACTCTACTGTTATATTTGTGTCATGCTGTTAAGTGCAGAACTCAAAAGTTCCTACTGTTAGCTGCCATGCACTTGCCATTTACATGCAAAATATCTATACATGCCTGCCTAGAATGAGGCTGTACAGAATCAAAACTTTATTCTCAGATGTTTTGACTACTTTGTAGGCAGTAATGACAAGCTGTGCAATGAATACATGAGTTTAAAATGTATCTTTTTCTCCCTCTGTCCCAATGTTTAGGTATGAAGAATACCTTCACTCAAAAGCAACTACAACAGACTCTAGTCAGCCGCAGATCTCCCAGTTCATCACAAGCAACAAGCAACACTACACTTCGAGCCATCCCCAGCAGAATGCTATCACACGTTCAGCACCCTCAGACCTGGTTATTGACTGGAACTTACCATTGTCCATCATAGAGCACCCAAGTTTTCGTCACCTCTTGTCTGTTGTTGACACAAGGTACAGCCCTGTAAGCCAAAGAACTCTGACTTCAAAATTAGATGATGTGGTGCTGGACAAACAGACAAAACTTAAGAGTAGTCTTGCAGAAGCTGAAAATGTGTCAGTTATTGTTGACATCTGGTCGGATCGCAAGATGCGGGGCTTCCTAGGAGTTACTGGTCACTGGTTGGAACGTGGCGAAGCAGGAATCGTCCTGAAATCCGCTTTGCTGGCTTGTAACAGGTTCAGTGGTTCCCATACAGGTGAAAAAATTTGTGACGAATTCGAGCAAATATGTGAGGAGTACCAAATCAAAAGAAAGCTATTGCACATTATGTGTGATAATGCTGCAAACATGAGGAAAGCTTTCAGTACTTGTTTTCCACAACATGGAGATGATGAGGAAGACGAGGATGAAGGAGTTGAGGATGATAACTTGTGGACTAACTTGCCAGATGAAGACCAAGAGAGGGTAGAGCTTTTTCTCCAAACTAAATCTCAGACAAGACAGCAGTGTTTTGCCCACACGCTGCAGTTAGTTGTGGGGGATGGCTTGAGAGACACCATTCACACGTTGGAACTCAATGCTTAGACAACTGAAAGCAGTACTGAAATGTGACGCCACGAAGCTCACAGCCGTGCTTCGAGAGTCTGGCCACAATGAGACAGCATTCACATCCAGAGAATGGAGTCAAATTCAGGAGTTGGTGTGTGTCCTTGAGCCTTTTGCCCAGGCCACTGACCTCACTCAATGTGAAATAGTGGTAACCATAAGTGCAGTAGCCCCGTGTGTGCTCTCCCTCAACCATCATCTTGAAAAATTAAGAGGCAGCATGTGCTACTTGGGAAGCTTCATCAAAACCTTGCAGACATCTCTTCAAAGGAGGTTTAAAGGGATCTTTGTGAATGTGAAGATGGCAGAAAACTCCTCATCTGATAGCCAGCCATTGCCCTTCTCTGACCCCCTATATCTAAAGGCAGCCATGCTGGATCCTTCTTTTGGCAGCATGTGGGTGACACATGATGTTTTGGTTCCTGACCACACTAAGGAGGAGGTGTCAAAGTTGATCAAAGGTATGTTATAGCTTTACAGTAAATACATGAGTGATTTTGCCAGGTTAGCCCATCTAAAAAATGGGCTTTATAAAAAAAATTGTTAAGACTAGTAGTCTAAATATTTTTCCCTGTTCCCTCTTGCATTACTCTAAATGATGCATGCACTATGGAAATGCATCTGTGTCAACATTTCCTTTTCTTGGAATAGCATTTCCTTCTTCTTCAAAGAATTCACAACTCATCCTAAGGACATTGAACTTTACATGGACACAGCTCCTTCAAGAGAGTTCAAAAAACTTGACTCAGAGTCCTCTTTTCATTAATGTGTGCTTCATGAGCTGTACTCCGGTGTCATAGCTGCCATTGTTTGTGTCTCGGTGCCTTCAATCTCTTACCTGCTTCCATTTCCCTCATCTGTTCAGCAGCTCAGCCAGTACTTTTCCACCTTCACTTTCACTCTCGTTGCCAGCTGTGTCATCTGCAAGGCATCTCTGACCTCTGAGCAAGTTCAGTGCACCATTTTGCTTCTGTTAAACTATCTCCTGCTTGACAGATGCAGGAGAGACCTCCTGTCTCTGACTGTGTGTGTTTGCTCCACCATACAGTTCCTTGAATTTCCAAAAGGATTGGACTTAGCAAATTCCTGCAGCAAATATTCTGGGTGACTTTGTATTCAAAATGAAATTTGGTCTGTGTGGCTGCTTATCTGTTTCTGCCAATTCTGTGAGTAAAATCAGTCAAGGCTGTCTCTGTGTACTGGGGTTACTACATTTGGGTCCTGAACACACCCATTACAGTTTGAGAACATGCTCTAGGGCAGAGGCTCTCAAATTTGTTATTCAAAGGTCCACATCTGATTTTCAGAGGTCAGAGGTCCAGAACAATTGGCAATAACATAAAGCATTTAATTCTAGCCACATCTCTTGTGACTAGGTTAGCATGAAACTGAGGAAGACAAAGCTCAGACAGTCAGTAATATTTATTTCTGACTCTGATATAATTTTACAATTACATTTACTCTAACTGCAGAAACTGCATACTAGAGAAAACAAGACACTCTGTGCATCTGTGTCTTTAGTAACTGAGAGCAAATTCTCCACCATAACCTTAACCTTAATTTACCTACATGGTTCATCTGAGCAAAAGGTTTTATTAATTGGATGTTTGGATTTTTAACAATATGACTTGACTGCTGACTTTCAACTGGTGCTAGCTTAAGTTTGTTTTTAGCCTGGTGGCTAGTCTAGTCAGTTGCTTTTACTAAGACATCCTTTATTAGTCACACTACATGCACATGCTTTGGTGAAATTCTTCCTCCGCTTTTGACCCATCCTGGTCAGTCCTTCCTCCGCGGCAGACCAGGAGCAGTGGGCTGCCAGCCGTAGGTATTCTTCATACCTAAACATTGGGACAGAGGGAGAAAAAGATACATTTTAAACTCATGTATTCATTGCACAGCTTGTCATTACTGCCTACAAAGTAGTCAAAACATCTGAGAATAAAGTTTTGATTCCGTACAGCCTCATTCTAGGCAGGCATGTATAGATATTTTGCATGTAAATGGCAAGTGCATGGCAATGTGAAGATGGCAGAAAACTCCTCATCTGATAGCCAGCCATTGCCCTTCTCTGACCCCCTGTATCTGAAGACAGCCATGCTGGATCCTTCTTTTGGCAGCATGTGGGTGATACATGATGTTTTGGTTCCTGACCACACTAAGGAGGAGGTGTCAAAGATGATCAAAGGTATGTTATAGCTTTATAGTAAATACATGAGTGATTTTGACAGGTTAGCCCATCTAAAAAATGGGCTTTATAAAAAAATTGTTAAGACTAGTATAAATATTTTTGTGGGACCCAAAAAGGCTAAAACAAACAGCACTGGAACAAAAGGAGCCGTTGAACAGACAAACGGTTTATTACAATCCAAAAACAAAAATACAATTACAACCAAACAATACCTAGTCCAAACCAACACAAAATCAGCCCTAAAGTATCTACTACACTGTGGCGGGTGGGTAGGAAAACAAACAAACTCTAAGGATAAACTAACTAAGGTAGGAACCACTAAGGGAACTATGCAAGAACTAATCAACGCTACAAACACTGTGAAGAAATAAACCCAACAAAAACCTGCACAAGGTAACAAGAGCAAGAGCACAAGATCTAAGGGAGGCTAGGAAGACAAGAGAATGGCTGGAAAGTCTAGCAAGGACCATGACAATCTGGCAGCGAGGCGAAGCCGCCAAGTTGCTTAAGAGCAGGAGAAATTAGGGAGATGAGCCTCAGGTGCGCTGTCTGCCTGCTGCACCGCCAGGCCACACCTCCACTGCCGAGTAAGGAGGAGAAAAACAATGAAACGTAAACACAAGCACAATAAATAAGGCACATAGAAAACCAACTCATAACAAAAATGGCATACGCATCATGAGTGATTTTGTTTGTGCTTTTTCTTTCCTCAAGAATTGATTCTCCAAGAGGCAAGCAAAGCGGCACCAACTCCATGCGGAGAAGAGGAGGAAGAGGTCGAGGACACAGAGCCTTCGTCAGGCCTTTTTGCATCCTACCATAGGAAGAGGCAAAAGAAGGATTCGGCTTCAACACCACATATGCAGCTTACACACTTTTTGGACATTTGTAGTGGACAAGACTGCTGGCATTTCTGGACACTAAACAGACACACCCTTCCTTCTCTCTTCAAGGTTGTGGTAAGACTGTTGCATATTCCTGCATCCAGTGCACCAGTAGAGCGTGTTTTCACACACACACACACACACACACACACACACACACACACACACACACACACACACACACACACTCACTCTCTCTCACACACAGACACAGACAAACACATCCATTTTTGTTGGCTAAAGTACATTCTACCTCAAGTTTCAGTTCCGGTGTTATTTTTTTCCATATACTACAGTAATGTGGTTGTTTCATCTTTTTTAAGTAATAAAAAGCTATTCGAAATTCATTCCTGTTGAGCTGATTCATTAACATATCAGCTTACTTTAAAAATAAAAGATGTTGACTCGGAAAAATAGGATTGGTGAAATACAGACATTTGAAAAAAGTAATTAATTTGATAATGACTTGACTTGTGACTTGACTTGACTTGCTTGACTAAAGCTATGCTTGGACCTGACTTGCTTGATCCTCCTTAGAGGCAACTTGGGACTTACTTGAGACTTGAGGGGTAAGACTTGTGACTTACTTGGGACTTGCATGTATGGGACTTGCCCCTATCTCTGCGATTTTCTCATCAACACTCCACCATCCTCACCTCATCCTTGGGCTTACTATTTCAGAAAAACTGCATCCCTCTTTCTGAAGAGAAAATCTCAGGGCCCAGCCTCTCCATCAAATTTTTATGCATTGTCCTAGATTAGTTTCCTTCAAGGCATCTCTGACCTCTGAGAAAATTCAGTGCATAATTCTGTTTCTGTAAATCTATCTTCTGCCTGACAGATGCAGCAAATACCAGATAATATCCGTCTATTGCCACCTCAATCATGTAATTTGCATAATTCCAAAACTGAAATCTCTCCTGTCCAACCTTTCAACTACCGCTGCAGCTGTTCCCTCTTGCATTACTCTAAATGATGCATGCACTATGGAAATGCATCTGTGTCAACATTTCCTTTTCTTGGAATAGCATTTCCTTCTTCTACAAAGAATTCACAACTCATCCTAAGGACATTGAACTTTACATGGACACAGCTCCTTCAAGAGAGTTCAAAAAACTTGACTCAGAGTCCTCTTTTCATTAATGTGTGCTTCATGAGCTGTACTCCGGTGTCATAGCTGCCATTGTTTGTGTCTCGGTGCCTTCAATCTCTTACCTGCTTCCATTTCCCTCATCTGTTCAGCAGCTCAGCCAGTACTTTTCCACCTTCACTTTCACTCTCGTTGCCAGCTGTGTCACCTGCAAGGCATCTCTGACCTCTGAGCAAGTTCAGTGCACCATTTTGCTTCTGTTAAACTGTCTCTGTGTACTGGGGTTACTACATTTGGGTAATGAACACACCCATTACAGTTTGAGAACATGGTCTAGGGCAGAGGTTCTCAAATTTGTTATTCAAAGGTCCACATCTGATTTTCAGAGGTCAGAGGTCCAGAACAATTGGCAATAACACAAAGCATTTAATTCTAGCCACATCTCTTGTGACTAGGTTAGCATGAAACTGAGGAAGACAAAGCTCAGACAGTCAGTAATATTTATTTCTGACTGATATAATTTTACAATTACATTTACTCTAGCTGCAGAAACTGCGTACTAGAGAAAACAAGACACTCTGTGCATCTGTGTCTTTAGTAACTGAGAGCAAATTCTCCATGGTTCCAAATTCTACATGGTTCATCTGAGCAAAAGGTTTTATTCGTTGGATGTTTGGATTTTTAACAATATGACTTGACTGCTGACTTTCAACTGGTGCTAGCTTAAGTTTGTTTTTAGCCTGGTGGCTAGTCTAGTCAGTTGCTTTTACTAAGACATCCTTTATTAGTCACACTACATGCACATGCTTTGGTGAAATTCTTCCTCCGCTTTTGACCCATCCTGGTCAGTCCTTCCTCCGCGGCACACCAGGAGCAGTGGGCTGCCAGCTGACTGGCGCCCGTGGACCCAGTTTCATCTTCATCACCATTGGTCAGATGGTTTTTTTTTGTTTTTGTTTTTTTTAGAGGGGGGTTTCATTTTTATGGAGGATACCCCCAGGTGAACACGGGGAGAACATGCAGACTCCACACAGAAAGGCCCCTTTAAGGGGCAGCAGGCACCGAAGGCATGGTGGAGGACACGCCCTCAGCACCCACAGCGCCCCAGGCGGGAATCAAACTCGGGACCTTCTAGCTGTGAGGCGACAGTGTTGCCACTGTCCCACCGTGCCACCAAAAAAAAAAAAAAAAAGAGGAACGCTTCATGAATTTGCGTGTTTTAAGCAGGCTTAATTGTCCGCAGGCTGGAAGAGGGGAGAGTGAAACTCAACCTACCACAATAAGAAAACATTTCAACAGCAACTTTATCAGTGACACTTTATAATGCGGTTCACAAAAAAGAATTTACGAAGGAATGAGTGAGGAATGAATAAGGAACAACCTTATATTCAATGAATCATTAATGAGTAACTATTGAATAGCTTATTCAAGGAGGATATATAGCTGGTGCAGACAGACACACTATTTATCTGCAGAGACCTAACAATTCCCTTGTGAGTAAGCACTTGGCCACAGTAGTGAGGAAAAACTTCCTTTTAACAGGCAGAAACCTCAGGCAGAACCAGGCTCTGGGTTGGTGGCCATCTGCCTTGATTTAGAGAGAGAGAGAGAGAGAGAGAGAGAGAGAGAGAGAGAGAGAGAGAGAGAGATAACAACATCAACGTTCAAAGCTTCCTCCACCTTCCTTCTCCGGCTCACATACACCGCCATCTTTGCCTGTCTTAAAACAAAGTTCAGGAACTGACATTTATTCTTCTGCTGGCAAGTGTACTTAAAACTGAAGATAAAAACCTGCTGTGTAGAAATTTCCCCATATCTACTAAAAGTGGTTTCCAGCAGCACAAACAGAGCTGTGAGATCTCAGAGTGCCCTCTGAGTAGCAGTGAAATGCTATCTCTGTGGTTGCAGAAGGGACATTTGTCCTCTATGGTATTGTTAACCACAGAGATGAAGGAGTTAACTGCTAGAATCCCATGGAGGATCTACCACTGCAAGTGTGCATGCTTCCTTGTTGGGTTTGTGTAAAGACCTACAGATTTAAAGTCAGGATTTAACTTCCAGGAAGTCCTCCACGGGGTGTTACTTCCTATTCAGTTTGCTCTGGTTCAAAGTCTTTACCATCAGTTTATATACGTTCTTCCCTGAGGCGTCCTCCAGAGCAACACCTCTCAAGTAAAGGACCAGAAGAGTTTTTAAAACCAGGAAACAGTCAAGGACCAGGATTGCAGCAGTGCATGTCACAATTGTCAGTTAAGAGAGAACATTCATGTCCTGTCAGCTGTGTTTCAGCAGACAGTTTGCGACTTGTGTAGATCTTACTCCCAACTGAGCAGCCATTCCAGCAGGGTCCTCTGACCCAGGTCTAGTCAGCTGGAGAGAAACCAGATTATTGATGACCAGAACACGACCTCTGTAAGACATTTTGGGTAAAATCCATTCCCATATCTCTTCATCTTGGCACCTGTTAGTGGGTGGGATATATTAGGCAGCAAGTGAACATTTTGTCCTCAAAGTTGATGTGTTAGAAGCAGGAAAATGGACAAGTGCAAGGATTTGAGCGAGTTTGACAAGGGTCAAATTGTGATGGCTAGACGACTGGGTCAGAACATCTCCAAAACTGCAGCTCTTGTGGGGTGTTCCCAGTCTGCAGTGGTCAGTATCTATCAAAAGTGGTCCAAGGAAGGAATTGTGGTGAACCGGTGATGGGGTCATGGGTGCCCAAGGTTCATTGATGCCTGTGGGGAACGAAGACTGGCCCATGTGGTGCGATCCAACAGTCAAACTACTATTGCTCAAACTGCTAAAAAAGTTAATGCTGGTTCTGATAGAAAGGTGATAGCATACACCATGCATCAGAGTTTGTTGCGAATGGGGCTGCATAGCCACAAACCAGTCAGGGTGCCCATGGTGACCCCTATCCACCGCCGAAAATGCCAACAATGGGCATGTGAGCATCAGAACTGGACCACAGAGCAATGGAAGAATGTGACCTGGTCTGATGAATCACGTTTCCTTTTACATCATGTGGATGGGCCGGTGCATGTGCATTACGTGGGGAACACATGGCACCAGGATGCACTATGGGAAGAAGGCAAGCCAGCGGAGGCAGTGTGATGCTTTGGGCAAAATTCTGCTGGGAAACATTGGGTCCTGCCCTCCATGTGGATGTTACTTTGACATGTACCAACTACCTAAGCATTGTTGCAGACCATCTACACCCATAGAAACGGTATTCCCTGATGGCTGTGGCCTCTTTCAGCAGGATCATCTTGGTGCCAGATACCACAACACACCTTCAGGGGTCTAGTGGAGTCCATGCCTTGACGGGCCAGGGCTGTTTTGGCAGCAACAGGGGGACCAACACAATATTAGGTAGGTGGTCAAAATGTTTTGCTTGATCGGTGTAATTTAGCCTCCCTTCCTTCCAGACTAAGCCTCCAGGTAGCCTGAGCCGATTCCTCAGCCTGTCCCTTACCATGACCGCCTCACTTTTGCCCCAGCTTACTTTAGCTGAGGATATGGAACTGAACAGATTAACTGTATTCACCGGCAGATTGATATGTGACCAGCCATGAGAAAACCAGCAACAAGTCGGCCCGGCACAAGTTGTGTAAACAAAGAAAAATCGTAATTTTCGTTTCTTTGCAGAATATGTAAGTTGAAATCATGAAGAAGCCACTCCATGTTTCAAATAACAGTATTGGGAGCCCTAAAACCATAAACTTTGCATTTGAATTTGAGTTGTTTTAGAGGAAATTCCTGCTGGTAGCCCAGTCCTAGTTGGATGTGTGGCGATTCAACAGTAAATTAGCATACTTTCTTTCTTTGGCTATTCGAATAGAATACCTCCCTCGAAGGGGAAATTTCATTTCAGTTACATCCCATCCAAGAAACATAAAAAAGACAGTGACACATAACAGGGGGAGGACAGGAGCACTAGAACTGTTAGTTGCACGCACGAGCAGCGCCCCGTTTACTTAGATGACAAAAAGGAAAAACAAGAGGGAGGAAGAGGGTAAAAAAAAAGCAACTCCCAAACTAGGCTCCTGTGGGGGGGGGGCAGTGTGGGATTAGGAAAAAAACACCTCGGCACATAAGCAACATAAGAAGACATTACAACAAAGCTCGAAGACTTGCACGTGGGGGTGGGGGGGGGGGGTGTTAGGGAGGGGAGGTGTCACACCACTGACCCTCCATGCTACACTGCGACAAGGGAGGGAGGGGGGTGGGGAGCCACGAAGGCATTGAGTTAGAGGGGGTGTGCGTGTTAAATGTGTCTTCGTGTGTGCGTATGTGTAAGCCCGTGTACTTCATCTCCACTCAGTCCCAACCCATTGTCTCTGCTGTCTGATAACTGATGAGAAAGACACAGCCGTAGCCATGGAGACGACCACGGAGAGTTCTGATCCAGAAACAAAGTTCACAGGAGTAGGGGGGCATAACATCCAGGAGAGTGGAGAGATACCGGCCTTGGGAAGGCCGGCTATCTCGGGGAGCCAATGAAGATAAAAATTGTTTTGGGTCAGGGTGACGCTGCAATTTTCCGTCTGCCTTTGAGTCTCTCTGAGTCTCCAGGTGGCTTTGTTCAATTATATCCAAATTCGGTGGGCAATTTCAGCCGAGCCGAGCTGACAACTTCTCCAAATTGGCATCCATCCTGCTAAGGAGTTCAGGAATCGCATCAAGCACGTGATGACGCCGAGCAAGATGGCTGCTTAGACTGAGAGCTGCGGCACCACCAGCTCACATGTTGTGTGAATATATCGGCACTTGCAATTTTTTATATATCTTTTTGCTCATAATTCGTCGATTGTAAGCCTTTTTCACCACCGTCATGCTGAATTCCAGGAAAAATGACGCAAGTGCCCCACAACAACAGCAGAGCACCAGGGCTACCTCTAGCTCCAAGGCTAGCCAGGCCTCACCTGTATCGGCAGCGGTGCGACTCTCCCCTGGCTTCGGCTTCTGAGGTTGAAAAACTGAACGCTAAGTTAACTGAATAAGAGGACCGGGAAAGGCGAGTTAATCTACGCATTTACGGATTCCCAGAAAGAGTTGAAGATAAAGATGCTATATCGTTTTTGAAAGCTACTCTTCCTGAAATCCTCGGGGCTGATTTCCAAGGGGGCCTGGATTTGGAGCGCGCTCATCGTTCGCTACTACCAGCTAAACCCGGAGCCCCCCCAAGGCCTTTTGTCGTGCGTTTCCTGAGGTTTCAGCAGAAGGAGCAGGTGAGACGACTGGCTAGAGAAATCAGAGACGTTCGCTGGCAGAATCATAAGATAAGCTTCTATCAAGATTTCTCCAGGGCCACGCATGAGCAGCAACACTCCTTCCTGGAGTGTAATCGTCTGCTTCATTCAGCGAAAATCCCGTTTGCCATCGGCTATCCTGCTGTGCTTTCATTCACAACGGCAAGTGGGATAAAGCATCGTTTTGATGACCCTAAGAAGGCTTTGAAATGCGTCAAAAACCTCTAACTGACACTGACTTTTGCATCTGACCCCCGTGCGCTGAGTAAGACAACGTGGTTTATGTTTATGTTTATATCTCCACCCCCCGCTTTGATGGACATTTAGTTGAACATTTCTCTTTCATAACACTGAAGATGGGAATGTTTTTTTTTTTTTCTTTTTCCCGGCCTTTTGCTACCTGTAATTTACCTCATAAAGCAGGTCTATCACTTTATCTATATGATTGTTATTGCCAGCATTGAAGTCTTTACAGGCTTACACTCTATTATAATGTATAGACCATGCATGCATTTCCAACAGGTGCGTATTTATATCGAGGTCTAGGCTGCAAGTGATGTGTATTTACGCCATGTTTATCTGGGGTGGGGAAAATGTCCATAGGGCGCCATGGACTGTTGAAGATGTTTATACTGTTACAAGGCAGGCGGTTTATTGTTGAAGATAATGTTCACACTGCTGCTATTTTTTGATATTCGATAATTGGTGGTGTCGCTGCCTTGTTTGAGTGGCCTGAAACTCATAGTTCCTTAAGTTAGTTATCCAGTTGTGGATTTGTCAGGAGAGTTTGATAGTATTTTCCCTCTTCACCTTCCTTTGTCCTTTTTGGTATTTTTGATGTCCTTAGTTTTTTCTTTTATTGGGGTGTTTTTCTTTTATGGATCCAGTTCTCTCTCATGTTTTTGCGGAAGCTATTTCATTTTTTATTTTACTATATTTACCAGCATATGACAGCTCTTAATCTCATCTCAGTTAATGCCAGAGGTCTCAATATTCCTCACAAAAGAACCACTGTGTTAGATTTTCTCCATAAGAAAAATATAGATTTCGCCATGATTCAGGAATCACACTTATTATCTAAAGATGCGGGTCGGTTAGCCAAAAAGTTTTATCACCCTATTGCGACTTCTTCTGCACCTACAAAATGTAAAGGAGTAATGGTACTGTGTAAACGGAAACTAAAGTTTGATATGATTGACTCTTGGGCAGATGATGCAGGACGGATAGCCATTGCCAAGATCCGTATGGATGAGAAAAACATTGCACTTATCTCTGCTTATGCCCCTAATGCATTTGATGCCACCTTTTATGAACTACTGACTAAAGCTCTGCTTGATCTCACAGGATTTCATTTAGTCCTAGGGGCAGATTTCAACGCGGTGTGGGACAGCAGCATGGACAAAACAGGCGGTATGGAGACCAGAGATCAACGTCTAGCATCTGATGCGTTGCACCAGTGGGCAACTGACACAGGCATGATCGATATTTGGCGTATGTTAAACCCTGCTCTAAAAGATTTCTCATTTTTCTCAGGGAGACATAAATCATTTTCGAGGCTAGATTTTATCTTCGCCTCCAAAGATTTATTTCAAAATATACAAAATGCACATTATATTCCAGTTACCTGGTCTGACCACAAACCAATATATTGTTCAGTCACTGTTCGTCCATCTCCCTCTAAAGCCCCTAGGTAGCGTTTCAATTCACCTCTACTAAGAGATGAAAAATTCAAAACTCAGTTTGAAGGCAATTTTAGCAAATTTTTGGAATTTAATATTGGCTCTGTTTTTGATCCTAGAATACTCTGGGAGGCAGTGAAGTAGTGATGTGTCGTTCGCGAACGTAACGGCTCTTAGAGCCGGCTCTTTGAAGTGAACGACGGGAGCCGGCTCCTGACTGGTGGGGAGCCGGCTCCAAGACGCTTTTTTTTTTTCTCTCGCTTTTTTTCTCTTGAAGCCGCACGTGATTGGTCAATATGCGTGGTGTCGTCTCTGTGTTTGCGCCGCTTAGC
This sequence comes from Chaetodon auriga, assembly GCF_051107435.1. Taxonomy (NCBI): domain Eukaryota; kingdom Metazoa; phylum Chordata; class Actinopteri; order Chaetodontiformes; family Chaetodontidae; genus Chaetodon; species Chaetodon auriga. The sequence continues at coordinate 1,083,824 of NC_135095.1, read as the reverse complement.
GCGCTGAGCAGAGGGGGGAGGGGCGGCAGTTACACACACACACACACAGCAGCAGCAGCAACAGCACACGAACGGGTCAAGAGAGGAGAGAGAGTGCAAAACGGAGGACATTTACCAACAAAAAGTAAGTCCAGAAATGAGTGAAAGCAGGAAAAGGAGCCAAATCTGGACTCACTTTAATTATATTGATGGCTCCAAAGCAGAGTGCATTGTCTGCAAGACAAAAATTTCTTATCGAGCCGGCTCAACCAACAACCTCCACAGGCACCTAAGAACTGTCCATTCAACAGTTCCACTGGAGAAGCAACCAGGTGAACCTGGTATTAATGAAGGTGCCAGTGTGTCATCTGCAACTGTTGCTGCTGCTCCTGCTGCAACAGCATCATTCAGCAGAGTTGCATTGTTGCAACTTGCTCTTCTCTTGTGTGTTTTTCAGGGATCCTGTGTTTGACTTTAAATTTGTTAAGTATAAAAAAGCTAAAAGTTTGTTCTTGTATTTCATAGTTTATTTATTGATGCACTGAGAAGTAAATATTTTTAATTTACATTTTGTTGTGTCGTGTGTTTTTCAGGGATTCTGTGTTGCTTGACTTTAAAGTTGCTTACTATAAAAAAGTTAAAAGTTTAAATTAGTTAAAAGTTCACTGTAGAGTGAAAAAATAAAGGCATATTTATGATATAGTAGTATAATTTTTTTTTTTACATTATTCATTCATTTTGTGCATAATGTTACATTATTATTGGTAATATATCGATTAAAGCAACAAAAAAAATCTGAAGAGCCGTTTGGGAGCCGAAAGAACCGGTTCTTTTTAGTGAGCCGAGCCGAAAGAGCCGGTTCTCTAAAAAGAGCCGGAATTCCCATCACTACAGTGAAGGGCTTCATAAGGAGTAACACCACCTTATATGCTTCGACATGAAATAAAGAACGCTCAGCCAAATTGGAAACTTTAGAGTTAAAATATGCGACCCTTGATGCCATCTTGCAACATAATTTTAACGACCACACAGCCCTAAAAAGAGATTAACTCTCTTCTGAAACGCCGCTCAGAATTCCTCGTGCACAAAACAAGGCAAACTTACTATTTTAACTCCTCTAAACCCAGTCATCTACTAGCAATGAAACTTCGAACAGATGAGCACTTTGCTGATGTTTTCTGTATTAAAGATAAAGATGGCATTATACAATCTGTACAATACAATACAAATTCTTCTTTTGCCTCTTTTTATCAGGAGTTGTACAGTTCGGAAAGTTGCAATAATTTTTTAAATGACATTAAACTATCTCGCCTTAGTGAAGATGCCTCGGCAAAACTGGATGACCTTATTACATTACAGGAGTGTGAAGCAGCTTTTAAAGACATGCGTAAAGGTAGATCACCAGGGCCAGATGGAATTCCGCCTGAATTTTATCTTACTTTTTGGCCTCTGATCGGCCTGCTGCTAGTAGATATGATTGAATATTCAATTAAAGTGGGATCATTCTCGAGGGATGTTAATTTGGCTCTAATTTCACTCCTTCTGAAAAAGGGAAAGGATCCTGTTGAGTGCTCCAGTTATAGGCCTCTTTCACTTCTAAATGCAGATTTAAAGATTTATGCAAAATTACTAGCCAGACGGCTTCAAGGCCTTATGACAGAGTTGGTTCACAGTGACAAGACAGGGTTTATAAGATCTAGATTGGCAACGGATAATGTTAGAAGATTACTACACGTTATATATGGTGCTCAAAACTTAAGTTCCCCTGCTGCTGTCCTTTCATTAGATACGTTAAAGGCCTTTGACCACCTGGAATGGCCCTTCCTATGGTCAGTGCTCGAGTCTATGGGGTTTGGTACGCCATTCATTAATATGATCAAGGTGTTATATAAAAATCCAACAGCCGTGGTGCTCACAGGAACCACAAACCACAAAACCAGTTCTCCTCCCTTTGCTATATTGAGAGGATCGAGGCAGGGCTGCCCTCTCAGCCCTCTGTTATTCGCCCTTTCTCTTGAACCACTGGCACAGGCCATCCGTAGTTCACCCACAATCTTGCCAATCTCCATTGGAGGAACGCACCATCACATCTCGCTATATGCTGACGATGTCTTATTGTATTTAAATAACCCAGTGCAATGTATCCCACATGTTTTGTCAACTTTTGAAGGTTACGGCAGGCTTTCCGGCTTTAAAATAAATTGGCAGAAATCAGTTTTACTACCCTTGAATCAGGCTATGTGTAATGTTCCTATCTCTGCATCCATCCCAGTTTCTAAAAATTTTACGTATCTAGGGATAGATATCTACTCTTCCATACAGGTAATAACTAAAAACAATTTTTGTAATACGCTTAATAAAATCGTTGCAGATCTAGACAGGTGGTCTAACCTTCCAAATTCACTTTGTGGCAGGGTAGCTATAACTAAAATGAACATTTTACCCAGAGTCAATTTTGTGAGCTCGATGCTCCCTCTTCCCCCGCCTCCTCAATATTGGTGCAAACTACAATCAGCCATAACAAAATTTATATGGAGTGGTAAACGACCCCACATTAAGCTCACAACAATGCAGAGAGAAACTGTGCCTTCACACTTCGACCTTTATTAACCTGGTTCCAACCTGATGCTAAGGTATCATGGCGAGCTCTGGAGGAGCAGATGTTAGCCCCATATTCATTTGTTAACTTTTTGCATTCTAATATCTCAGTCCATCAGTGTCGTCTGAGGTTTGGTCCTATGATTTCTTATTTGTTATTTGCATGGAGGAAGCTGGAGAAATTAGTGGGTTGCTCTTCTGGGTAGGGCCCACATTCTCCAATATTTAACAATGATAGATTGTTGATTGGCGGTCATCCAATTCATTTTCCTGACTGGGAAAGAAAAAACATTTGTATACTTAATGATCTCTATGAGGAAGAGGGGTTACTTACTTTTCAGAACATTTGTATTAAATATGGTGTAACGTGTACCTCCTTTTTCTTTTATTTACAGCTGAGGTCTACTTTAAAAGACAATGGTATCTCCTTGCAAAGCCCTCTTGTACCACATCCAATCTGCAATTTGTTCGATTCAGTTAGTAGCACAAGTGGTCTTGTTTCAAGACTCTATCGGTTCATGTTGCAACACTCTTACAGACCTCTGGCATTAGACACAATATGGAGGAGAGATGTCCCAGACCTGAAAGCTACATTTGACTGGGATAGAGTTTGGGTTGACATGAGCCTAGCATCCAGAAGTCCGGACCATCAACAAATACATTACAATTATATACATAGAGTATATTTAACACCTAGGAAACTTCATTTGAAGAAAGTTATAAATGATCCTACATGTACTTTATGTTCTTCCCAAGTGATTGGCAGTTATTTTCATATGTTTTGGGAGTGTACCCCAGTGGTGGAATTTTGGAAGATGGTTGCATTTAACTTATCCAAGTTGTTTGAGATCAGGTTGCCCTGTTTGCCTGCCACACTAATCTTAAATGATTTGTCAGGGCTGGGTTTGACGTGGGACAAGAAGAGAGCATTGCTGGCGGGAATTACAGCTGCAAAAAAACTAGTTGCCACACGCTGGAAACCTCCACACTTACTCTCCTTCCAAGCGTGGTTTTTAACATACCTGGACATTGTTTATTTAGAGCTGTCAACAGCTTGAGTACATGGAGCCAAAGAATCCGCAATAAAGGCCTGGTACTCACTTCTGACTGCCCTCCATGCGTTCCAACTATAGTGTATGTTGGAAGCTTGGAGTCTGGATCCAGGGGGTGGGTGGGATGTCTGGGGGTAGTAAAAAAAAATTTTTCCTTTTCTTTTATGTTGTTTTTTTCCTGCTTTTTCATTTTTCTAGATTTGTTGTTCACTTTCCACACATTTGTACATATATTCAGGTATGGGTCTATGTGAATAGATATTTTTTGACTCATTGGTTTACTAAGGATCTATGCCTTTCTATATTTTTCTGACAACATCAAATAAAAAAGTTGATCACAAAAAAAAAGAATCGCCTCCTGCTTGCGACTGAGCTCACATATCGCTTGAGTCTGAGTGTTTACAGCCCTGCACATTCCCTCAATCATGACGGGCAGCTTCTCGATTGCCAAAAGTGCTGCCAATATCTTCCAGACTTTGCGATAGATCAGGAAGCTGCTATCTCCAAACACCAGAAAGCCTGTTATCATAATTCCAATTATGTAGATGTCTTCAACATCCTCAATGGAAAGGATCGACAGACACACGATCCTCCACTTCTCCCAGGAGTCCATCGTGTGTCCGGGAGCTGGAGCGTAAAATATCAGAAGCTTTATCTACTGTAACATTTGAAGGCGATAAAGGCAGAGAAATGGAGAAGATCTGTGACTTTGACTGCAAATACTACGTAAGAAGAAAGGAGATTTCTCTCCTTGGGACACAGTCGTGTTGCCGCAAACTTTCTCCAGAGCTTATGTACAACATACAGATGGATTCTTTAGCTGCCGAATGAGAATGGCAGGACATGAGAATAATTGGACACCTTGAGATGAACAGACATACAGTAGTTACTTCTGAGATGACTACATCCACCAAGAAGCCCCCAGTGAAAAGAAAGCACCCCCAAACCTCTTATTTGATCGGTGGCAATGAAGTCTGCAGGAATACTTTTCAGTTTCTTATGGGGTGAGTTTTCATTAACGTCCAAGTTATCTACCTTATGTTAGTGTTCATTTGAAGTCAGATACAGGGATCACAAACTGTTTTTTAATGCTAGATGCGATGGCTATGCCTTACATTGTTTTTAGCTAGCTCAGTATTATCGTTTTAAAATGCAAATAATATGCGCATCGAAACTTATGTTAGATCAGATGATGATATTATAAGCTGTAATGGGAGGTTTAGATATGGTAATGTGAGCATCTGCTGTTAATTTGAATAACACACCAACCTGATGATGTGCTTGAATAATGTGTGAGTACCACACCTGTGGGTGAATAACACACCTTTGGGTGCATGAATAAAGTATTGACTGTGATGCTAATGTGCCTGTTATCATGATCCATGATCTGAAACAAATGTTTTCTGTATTTTCCTTTTTCAGAATTGGCGAAGACACTCTGACTGACATAATCAAACACTTTGATGAGAATGGGGCAAGACCACGGTTAAGGAAGAGGGGCTCACAGCCATGGCCAGCCAGGTTCATCAGCCATGAACAAATCAACAGAGCTGTGGAATTTATAAAAAACTATGCAGAAGTAGGGCTGGGCGATATATCGATATAAAAATATATCGATATATTTTTAAATGTGATATGGAATTAGACCATATCGCATATATCGATATAGTTCAAATTTGCACTGTGATCCTTGCTCCATAACCTGCTGTGCTGACCCGGAGCTCTCTGCACTGTCTGCTCCCTGGGCCCCCGCCCCCCGCCCCTCGTCTTACATGCACAGAGGGGGAAGGGACAGGAACAGTTACTCTGACCGGCAGTCTTCAACAAACATGGAGGAAGTAACAACGTCTGCGGAGTGTGCAGAGGAGGAATTGGTTAGTAAAAGAAAAAGTAGTGGCTCAGTAATTTGGAGATGGTTTGATTCAAACTATATGATGAGCAACAACAAAACATTATATGTAGGGAGTGTCATAAACAAGTCACAGCCAGGGGTGGAACCACTACAAATCTTTTTCACCACCTAAAACAGTGGCACAAGCTGCAGTATGAAGAGTGTGTGAAACTCCGCACTGCAGAAGCCCCGGCCACAAGCCGTCCACAACCCGAAAAAGCTCCAAATGTACAATGTACAAATGTACACTGAAGTCAGGCAGAGCCTTGCTGACCGGCTCGCTAACGTGACCCATTTTGCGTTGACCAGCGATATGTGGTCAAGCAGGACGTGTGAGCCTTATGTGAGCATGACAGTTCACTTCAATCAAGACTGGGAGATGAAAACAGCAGTGCAGTGTTGTAAGGAGTATTCAGATATTTTACTTTAAACAAAAACATTAGTTTTTTCCGTATTTTCCTTGTGTGTCTGTCTGCAACTTTGTGTTTTATGCTGCTGTCTTGGCCAGGTCTCTGTTGAAAAATTGGTTAAATAAATTAATACAACACAAAACTTCAAGTGCTAAAAGTAAATCACTTACAGAATGGCCGATTTCAGAACCATATTTATTAGATTACTGGATTGCATTTATGTGTTTACCACTTTAATGTTACAGCTGGTAAAGGTGAGGTAACTATGACTTTAAAATGCTGGTTAGCCTGCTGATATCATCAAGGTAACATACATTTAGCTATTATGATAGACAATAGTTTTTTCTTTGGATTGAAAGAGCAAATTGCAAAGAAATAATGTTGACATGTAGGCCTGTAGGTCTAGTGACCAAAAGACCAGGCACCTTGTCCCTACCTGACAGGACTTAGAGGTCCTAGAAGCAGTTCAAAAGGTCCTGAAACCTCTCCAGGACTTTACTGTTGCTTTGTCAGGTGAGGAGTACGTCACTCTATCATATGTGAAACCTGTGCTGCACCTTTTTAACAAAAGTCTCCTGGCATGTGAAGAGGGTGATAGCGAGCTTTGCAAATCAATCAAGACCAGTATTGTTGAGTACCTCAACAGAAAGTATTCTGACCCAGCCACTACTGACCTGTTGGAGATTGCTTCATTTGTGGATCCACGGTTCAGGGCCACCTATATCCCAAGTGAAAAAGTCGATACATTGAAGCACAGAGCTGTCTTGGAGGTGGAGACGCTACTGGATGATCAGAGCAGCTGTCAGCTGCCTTACCCACGTGTGCCCACTGTGCCTGAGCCTCCAGATGGAGAAGCAGCAGTAGCACCAAAAGCTAAGAAGACACTGGCAAGCTTCTTCAAGCAGTGCACAGCCACCACCACTGCACCAACCAAGAGGGGGGCTATTGAAAATGAACTGTCAAGTTACTTGCAGTCAGCAAGTGTGGAGAGTGATGCTGATCCCCTCAAGTTGTGGAAGGATCATGAGGTTGTCTTTCCAGCTCTAAGCCACCTGCAGGGACGGACTGGCCATTGGGCAACGTGGGCAAATGCCACTGTGGCCGCCTGGTGATGCGGCCGCTCAGGCAGCATCACAAACAAATAAATAAATGAAAATATAAAGCAGAGAGGAGCGGCCGCATCAATAGGCGGCCATAAATGATTAGGCTAAATAAATAAATAAATAAAGCGGACCGGCTGCGTCAATAGGCGGCCGCAAATCAATAAATGAATAAATAAAAATAATAAAAAATAAAGCGGAGCTGAAGGCGGCCACAAAAAAGAGGGAAAAAAGCAAACAAACAAAACAGCCTGTTAACTCTGACAAATAATAGGCCTACTAAACTAAATAATAATAATGACGTTTTTTATTTTTCCTGTAAAGGACAAATAGCCTGAATTTATCTAATGTCTAATCTATTATAAGGTTTTTTGGATGTTTTTCGGTCGTCAGTGGATTTTCTCGCGATTGTTGACCTGGTGAGATGACGGGTCAAATGACAATTGAATGATGGGTAATGCGAGCAGGTCAACAACACGGAATGAAATAAAATGGATCGAGGAGGGAGAAAACGGCGAGTAGAAAAGGGTGGAGCAGAAAAAAAAAGAGAGAAGAAGCGTAAGGCTTTATTGGCTGAATCTGGGAAAAGCGCAAATATTGTGGAGTTATTCTCTAAAAAGCCTGTGCCCGACGATGTGCCCGGCGGCGCTCCTGCTGCTAGCATGAGTGATAAAGGTGACATGATGGCAGACAAGAGTGGGAGCAGGTCTGAAGAGAAAAAAAGAGAGGAGGAATTAGTGGAGGAAGAGTCAGCAACACAGACTGTAGGCCAAGAAATGGACGCTGCCGTCACACCTGTACCTGCTATTGCAGCCACAAGTAGAGAAACAGCTGCTCCAGTGACAGAGGTGATCCAGGATGAATATAATTATTTCAGACGTCCAAAATCCAACACACTTGAATTATTTTTCAAGTTTCACCCAAATCAGCCTTCTGATGCACAAGAATCTGTCAAGAAATCATACAGACATAAAGATGGATCACAAAGAAAATGGGTGAGTTATGATGCTGAGAACCACTCATTATTTTGTGCAGTTTGCATGGCATTTTCTAAAAAGACAGACACAAGTGCCTTCATTCAAGGATGTAAGGATTGGAGACACATTTATCAGAGGCTCAACAGTCATGAAAACACACATATTCATCTGGAATGTGTGAATGCTTATCTTTCATGGATAAGTAAAGAACACATCCCTAACCTGCTGGATTCAAATATGATGTCAGCTCGCAGAGAACAGGTGCGCAAGAGGCGACAAGTCTTACAGCGTGTCATTGATGTTACAAAATTGATAGGCAAATGCGCACTCAGTTATTGTGGAAGTAAAAATGAGGCAGCTCACTCATTAGCAGACATGTCTATGGATCATGGGAACTTTCTTGAAATTCTTCTGCTTCTCAGCAAATATGACAGCTGTTTACAGCAGCATGTTCAAGACTGCATCCAAAAAAGCCAATCAAGCACTGGCAAAGGAAGAGGCTCACTAGTGACATTAATGTCCAAAACTACAGTATGTTCTGTTTTGGAGGCTATCCGGCAACTCATCAAGGAAACAATTGCAACTGAAGTAATCCAGGCTGGAATGTACACTGTACAGATAGACACAACCCAAGATATAACATCAAAAGATCAGTGCAGTGTTGTAGTCCGCTACGTAACAGAGAGCAGCATTCAGGAGAAGCTACTTGCAGTTGTTGAATGCAAGTCATCAACAGGGGAGGACTTTCTTAAACTGCTCAAGGAGACGTTGGCCACTTGCAAACTTGATGTGAAGAACTGCATTGGAAACTCAACAGATGGGGCTGCAAATATGCATGGGCAATACAGGGGGTTTTCTGCCTGGCTGTCAAAAGAAGTCCCAACCCAAATGCATGTATGGTGTTATGCCCATGTTTTAAACCTGGTTATGTCTGAAACCACAGGTGTTGTGATAACAGCAGCATCATTATTTGGGTTGATTAATGAGATTGCAGTGTTTCTTCGTGACTCATATCAGAGAATGAATGTTTGGGAAGGTGTGAGTCAGGACCCCCAACACAGAAGAATTTCACTGATTGGGGAAACAAGATGGTCTTCAAAGGATGCTGCATTAAAGAAGATCTTTGGATCCTTTGCCCAGCCAAAGAATGCTTTGTACGTGGACTTAGTTGAAACATTGTCCAAAATTCAGGACAACTTACAGTTTAAGCCAGCTGTACGTGTAAAAGCGCATGCCTTCATTGAGTCACTCATTAAATATGAGACAGTTCTCACTGCACAGTTGTTCCTGCGTGTTTTCACACTCACATCACCTTTGTCAAAGTATCTCCAAACCAATGCCATGGATCTCTTGACTGCCCATCGCATGGTGACAGAAACACACAACAAACTAAAAGACTTTGTCAGAGACTTTGACACAGTGAAAGACGCGGCAGACAATTTTGTGAAATGGGCCAATGGTGGATTCCAAAATGTGGACTCTGAAATGGAAGTGCAGGCTGCACTGCCACCAAAACGCATGAAAAAAAAGAAAAACAATGCCAGGAGAGTCTGCCGATGAAGAAAACACAACTGCAGACTCATTGACAGACTACAGGATCAATGTTCACAACATCATTCTTGATACAGTCTCTGAGTGTATGCACTGCCGCTTCCTGCAGCACGGGAAACTCTATGCTGACTTATCATTACTAGATCCGCTTCATTTTCCAGAGATAAATTCAAATGGGCTTCCCCACAATGCACTTGAGGACATCAGTAAATGCCTCATTCCTTTTGATGAAGATGCAACAGTTGAAAATTTACAATCTGAGTTGTGCAGCCTGGCCCTCCACTGGGACACTATTAAAAAGTCCCCTCTCAGTGAGTATACAACCAGAGAGTCACAGTCTCTTACCTCTGAGGAAGAAGAGGACAATCAGGAGGACATGGAGGAAATTGATCTTGTTAGCAAAAGATGCACAGCCTGCAGGAACTGTGCTGTGTGTTGCTACTTCCTCCTCCAGCAGCTGAAGTTCTTCTCACATGCGTACCACAAAATACAGTTGGCCTACAAATATTTGTTGACCTTGTCCTGCACACAAGTGGCATGTGAAAGAAGCTTCTCGACACTTAAGTTCATTAAGAGTCGTCTCAGGAGCAGAATGCGAGAGGAAAATTTGGAAGCCTTCATGTTAATGGCAACGGAGAAGGAGATCCTCATGCGACTGGACTCGGATGATGTGATTGATAGAGTGGCAGAGAAAAGCAAATTATTGCGCAACCTGCTACTGTAACTACATAAAGGTAAAACATTTATTTTTTCATGTTCTGGTTATGTAAGCTATACTATTATGTTTATGTTTCTGTTGGTTGCAGATGACGAAGAAGACAAATGTGGCCTCTCTCTGTCAAAATTGCCGGGCCTCTTTTTGGTGCCAGTCCGCCACTGGCCACCTGGCTAAAAAGTATCTCTTGGTACCAGCTACCAGTTCACCCTCTGAAAGGCTTTTCAGCTGCAGTGGCAATATCGTGACCTGCCACAGAGCATCTCTGAAGCTGGATGCCATTGACAGGCTGGTGTTTCTCACACAAAATCTTTAAATGAAGGAGAACACGCTTGTCTGTCTTCTAATGTCTACCTCAAGACAGCACTACTATTTATCAAAGTAAAAAAAAGAGGGGGAAAATGTTTATTGAGTTGATAGTCTGTTTCTTGTGCAACTGGTTGAGAGACTGTTCAGATTAATTGAGTTAACAAAAAGGAAAAGGTAATGAGCATTTTATTTATGAACCAGGAGAGGAAACCTGTTTATTATTTATTCATTTGATTTTGCAACTGTTCAGTGAAATAGCCAGTTTCAATAACACTACTTGTGACATCTCATATTTGGCTTTGACTTTGACTGAACATTTGCTCTCACTTTGCAGAAAAAATATCTATATATATATATATATATAAATATATATATCGTATATCGATATTCAGCCTAAATACATCGGGATATGACTTTTGGTCCATATCACCCAGCCCTACACAGAAGACAATGCCATCATGCTGCCTGGCCGACATCTTGGGCATAGGGATCGGCATGTTAAGTTGCTGCCAACCCATGTGTGTAAGGCCTCAGTGTGGCGTCTCTACATGAAATCTGCTAAGGAGCTTGTTATGCGTAAAAATGTATTTCTATATCAGAGTTGAATGTTTCTAATGACCAGTAATGTGAAGCACCATTAGCAATTAAAGTATACTTAAACATCAGTCATATCTGTTTTTTCAGGTGTGTGCAGTTTGTAAATCAATCTTCAAAGCACTGTGGAACCAGCTCCTCCCACACATCAGAAGCTGCAGACCACATACAGATCTCTGCTGGCAGTGCCAACAGAATAATGAGCAGCTGGTACGAAGTGCAAACCTCCCAGAGAATAGAAAGTCTGAAGCGGTCAAGAAGCAACAAGATCATCTTGCCCTTGTCCAAAAAGAGAGGGCTGTGTACAACGAGATGACTGTTGCCTGCAGAAAGACATGTGCTGACTCTCAGTTGTCTTTTGGACCCTCCCCATCAGCAAGCAAGAAGATCAGGGTACATTACAGTTTTGATTTTGCACAGCAAGTTTTCTTGTGGCTGGCCACATATCTCTCTGTGTGTTGACCAGGAGTACGCTGACAGTTTAAAGGAGATGTCACAGTCAGCTAAACAAACCCCACTCAGTTTCAGTTTCTGAAGCAGAGGCTCGATGGCTAATGAGTAGAGCATGCTGGACAGAGAGCAACCCTGTCTGACCCCCCCTCTGAACAGTAAAAGGGGCACTCAGATCTCCATTAATTTTCAGAACATTCATAATTGCACTGTACAGAACCTGGATCTTGGCTATAAAACCTGGGCTGAACCCAAGAGCAGCCAGAGTTTGCCAAATATACGGGTGCTCAACTCAATCAAAGCTTTTTCATGGTCTATTGAAATCAGACCAGTATCGACAATCAATGAGCCAGAGACCTCCAAAACATCCCAAATTAAAGTGATATCATCACTTACGAGCCTGCCAGGCTCACAGCAATTCTGGTCAGTATGGATGACAGAAGCCATCACCTCTCGGAGTCTGGTGGCCAGACTTTGGAGAGTATCTTAAAGTCCGTACAGAGCAGAGAAACTAGTCTCTAGTTCTTGATCTGTTGCTGGTCTCCCTTCTTGGGCAGTAATGGAAGGTGGCCCTTCTGCAGCTCAGAGTCCACTCTCCAAGCTGTTTGAGACAACCTCCAACAGGTCTTCTCCCAGCACAGACCAGAAAAATTTATAGAAGTCAACAGGAAGGCCGTCTAGACCAGGGGCTCTGCCACTCTGTAAGCTCATCAGAGAATTATCCAGTTCACTGAGGAATAGAGGAGCCTCCAGTTTGCATTGGCCTCGGCATCCACCTGAGGAAGACCAGAGAAGAAGTTGCTGTGCACATCTTGGTATCCAGTTCTCAGTTCACTCTTGAACAGGTCTCTATCGAAACTGGCCGAAAACTTCCTGATCTCAGAGGAGTCTGAGATCGGAGTCGTTGTTGGATCTCAGAGAGTGAACTATCTTCCTCTGGCCATTTTTCCTCTCCAGACCAAAGAAGAACTGAGAGGGGGCATCCATCTGTGGGCTGTTAAGAAACTGCAAACTGACCAGAGCTCCCTGTGCTGCAACACTCAGCAGGTTGGCTAGAGCTGACTTTTTAGATTTGAGGGAATCTAAAAGCCCTCGATCTCCTGTAGAATCAGCTAAACTCTGCAGTTCTACCACCTCACAGATCTGATCTCCTTGATCTGTACTTTGTCAAAATCCTAACACTACTGGTGACAGGCAAATTCAGATTTACATGATCTGTGGGTGAACCAAAAACATTCAAAACCTGCTCTAAAAGCAGCTGTCATGAATTTGAACCTGCATGATGAAGCAGGATGAGGCTCTTGATGGGTTCTGTCCACCTCTGGATTCTCAGTACAGTTAAAATCACCTCCTAAAAACAAATTCCCATCACTGCTATTGTTCCTAATGGTGTCACAAAAGGTGTCAAGAACTGTTAGTTTGTCCAGCCTGTTGGTTAGTGCATAAACATTCAGAAAAAACAGAATAACATTTAGGCAAGTGAGCTTTGACCTTTGTTACGCCTGGCCTAGGGGTGCACAGACACAACATGAAAAGAGCCCCCATCTTCCCCAGGCCCCAGTAGCCACAGATCCAGAGCACAAGTTTGACAAAGAATTACCATATTTAGTTACAAAAGAAAAAATGAATGAACAAAAGGTTCAAGGCAATAATGGCTTCAGGGTGGACCAAGGCCAAAACAACAAACAAAACAATTCTAACAAAAATTACGACTGTGGTCATAACACCTTCAGTAAATAGCCCTGAATGATTTCACTGAATCCATTTCACAGGAGGAAGTCAAGAAACTCCTGGAGAAAATGATGCCCTCTCCTTCACTGCAGCTGGACTTATGGGGGGGGGGGGGGGGGGTCACGGACTGCTGCCCCGGTGTCTTGGTCGGGATCGGTGCCCCTTCCCCATGTAGCTGAAAAGTCTACTCTAAAGTTAAAAGACAGATTTAAATCTTAGACTTAGACTTGACTTTATTGATCCCAATTGGGAAATTCTTTTGTTGGTTAAACATACACATAAACATTAAATATATATAATAAAGAATAATAAAGATGGAGCTATGGAGCTGGTTGGGTCTCCCAAGGCAAATTGGCCTGAGGTGAAGGGCCAGAGAGCAGCTCAGGAGACCCTTATGGAAAAAACACAACAGGACCAGTGCACCCTGCATGGAGGGATACCTGGGGCCTGCCTTGGAGCCAGGCCTGGGGATGAGGCCTGCCAGTGAGCACCTGGTGACCAGGCCTTCACACATGGGGCCAGGTTGGGCCCAGCCTGAAACAGAGGCATGGGTCCGTCTTCCAGTAGGTCCACCACCTACAGGAGGGGCCGTAGGGGTCTGGTGCAATGTTGATCAGGCAGCAGCCCAAGGTGGGGGCTGCTTCAATAGCATATAGTAGGTCCAGAGTGGTGTTGTCTCTGGTGGGGCAGTTAACAAATTGGTGGAATGTTGGTAGTGTTTTGTCGAAAGTGTTGTGATTAAAGTCCCCAGTCATGTCTACAATCACGTTTGGTAGCTGCGTTTGTAGCTTCACTACGGTGGAGTGGATGACATCACGCGCTGCTTCCCCATCAGCCTTTCGAGGAATGTAAACAGTGATCACAATGGCAAACTCCCCAGCCAAATAATAAGGCTGCATCCCCACAGCTAACAGCTCAATGTCCAGGCTACAGAAACATCCTGAATTGTAACATCTCTGAGACACCGCTTCTCATTCACAATTGTAATTCCTCTTCCCTTCTTTTTTGCCACTCCCAGCCACATCTCTGTCCACCCACTCACAGCTGAAGCTGGGTACCTCCATGCCCTGGTTAGGGACGTGTGAGTGAAGGCACATTTCTGTAAAGGCCATTAGGTTGCACTGTCGGTATTCCCAGTCCTGACCAGCACAACGAGCGAGTCAGTCTTATTCGCGATGATCACCGTAACGGATGGTCTACATCCCTGTGCTGGGCACTCCCCTCCAGCTCTCCAGCCAGCGCAGAAGAGTAGCCAATTACCGACAAGAGATTCGACATAGCAACAGGAATTTATCCAATCAGCTTCATCGAATCTGATGCCCAAAGCCAAGTGTGCCTGTGGGGGTACGTTGGATATATGTGATGACAATGACAATGATCGACGACGCGGACAGTGAAAATATACGGTCTCTTCTCCAAAATCCATTTGAGAGGAGAACATTGGTGGAAAAACTCAAAGTAAAACAGCGAGGCCCAGATCAGCCAAACATCAAAATAAGCCAACAAGCCAGCAAGAAAGGTAAAGTTTATACAAGAGGCTTCTCTCGTGATTGGTACAACAGGAAGACTTGGCTAGCTGGACGCAGTCATGTAAATGCTTTATATTGCTTACCGTGTTTGCTCTTCAAAACGGCCGGGACAGAGACGGCATGGACTGTTACAGGAGTAAGGGATGTGAAACATTTATCTGAGAAGGTAAAGAAACACAAGAGTACGAGGGCACATATGGAGAACACGGTCAAGCTAACAATGCTAAGCAGAGCAACACAACTGGATGAAGGGCACAGGCTGGGTGTGAGGAAGCACAGGGAGAGGTGGTCAGGAACCAGCACATTTTGTTGAAGATAATAGACTGAACTAAATTCTGCGGGGCGCTTGAGCTGGCTTTGCCCGGCCACGATGAGACGGAATCTTCAGACAACCCTGGTGTGTTTCGGGGCTTAGTTGATCTGGTCGCATCGCTTGATACCATGCTGGAGGAGCACCTGAAGACATCGATAGTTTTCAAAAGCACCTCAAAGACCGTGCAGAACGAACTGCTGGACTGCATGTTGTCAGTACTCAAGACCCACATTCTTGAGGACGTAAAAAGTGTGGATTATCTTGCTATTCAGGCTGGTGCTTGTGCTAAGATACATTGACACTTGTCACAACATTCAAGAGCGTTTTTTCGAGTTCATCCTTCTTCAGAATGTTATTGCTGACACGATCACCAAAGCGCTGTTGGAGAGGCATCATCCTCCCTCCCGGACAGGAGAGTCGGCTGATCACCCAGACCTATGATGGGGCTGCAGTAATGAGGGGAGCCACAGGTGGAGTGCAGCGGAACGTAAAGGATGTGTACGCAGGTGCACACTACATTCACTGCTATGCCCATCAGCTCAACCTCATCATGCAGCAGGCAACATCACACATCCCGCATCAGGGCTTTTTTTTCAGACCTTGGTGGATTTGCTGCATTCTTCTCCTGCTCATTCAAACGAACCACTGTGCTTGACCAAATTGTGTCTCAACACAAGGATGACCTCATCAAACTATCAGAGACTCTGGTGACTTTGATCCAATAACTGACAGAGAGGCAGGGGGCTTTGTGAGAATGCTGGAGGAAGAAGATTTCTGCTTTCTCCTGGTCTTGTTTCACAAGATCCCGCCACATGTGGACAATATCGACTC
This sequence comes from Chaetodon auriga, assembly GCF_051107435.1. Classification (NCBI taxonomy): domain Eukaryota; kingdom Metazoa; phylum Chordata; class Actinopteri; order Chaetodontiformes; family Chaetodontidae; genus Chaetodon; species Chaetodon auriga. The sequence goes on along the minus strand of NC_135095.1, from coordinate 1,067,794 downwards.
TGTCTACATCACAGGGGTCATCCAGATGTTCACCAACAGCATGCAAAAGATCAGGTGAATAATTATTTATCATTATTGTAATAAAAGTCTCCAGCACTCCACAAAGAGAAGGACGAAATTTGGACAGGGAGAATGACAGCAGTTGTCAGAGGTAAGCTGCAATATTACAGTCCTATTTACAAGACACCCAGTAGGTGTTTTTACCTTCTTTTTTTTATTGATTGATTGCTATATGCTATATTTCTCTGTCTGCCGTCCTCAATTCCTGTGTAATAATAAGAGTTACACATTTCTTTTTATTATGCTATATTCTAATCACTGTGCAGCTACTGAGGAAGGCAGACACCGATCTCATCATCACCCGGCTTTTTGCTGCACCTGGCACAGTGTGTCTTGAAGCTGTGCAGGGTTCAGTGAAATCTCAAAACTATCAAGGTGTTCTGGAGCCAAATGTGCTGCCCAGCGTCAGAAAGCCTGGTCTAGGTCACAGGTTAGGGGTCGTCGTAGCACAACACATCATCCAGCAATGTATTGCACTTAAGAAATTTCTGACATTTTGTCTAAATAGTGCGTGTTTGCTTATATTATTGTATGTGTAAGGCAAGGCAAGGCAAGGCAAATTTATTTGTATAGCACAATTCATACACCAGGCAATTCAAAGTGCTTTACAGAAGCATAAAAGTACATTAAAATCATACATTTCGAAGAAAGAAAGAAAGAAAGAAAGAAAGAAAGAGATTAGAAGAGAATAGAAAAATAAAAATAAAATACAGTTAAAGGAAAATTAAAAACAGAAGCCAGTAAAAGACAATAATTTAGCATTTAGCAAATGTATTTACTTTAAGTAAAAGCCGTAGCAAATAATAATGTTTTCAACCCTGATTTAAATGAGCTGACGGTTGGTACAGACCTCAGGTGTGCAGGGAGAGTGTTCCACAGGTGAGGAGCAGAAGACTGAAAGCAGCTTCACTTTGTTTGGTTCTCATTCTGGGAACACACAATAGACCTGTCCCTGATGACCTGAGAGGTCTGGATGCTTCATATGGAGTTAATAAATCTAGAGTATATTTCGGTCCTAGACCATTTAATGCTTTGTAGACCAACAGTAAGATTTTAAAGTCTATTCTTTGACTCACAGGAAGCCAATGTAGTGATCTGAGGACTGGTGTGATATAGTCCATATATATAGTTTTCTGGTGTTTGTAAGGAATTGTGCAGCAGCATTTTGAATCAGCTGTAGTTGCCTAATTGATTTTTTGTTTAGGCCAGTAAAGACTCCATTGCAATAGTCCAACCTACTGAAAATAAATGCATGAACCAGTTTTTCCATGTCTTCTTTGGAAAGACATCCCTTAATTCTGGTTATATTTTTCAGGTGGTAGTAGGCTGATTTGGTAATGAGCTTTAAATGGTTGTTAAAATTCAGGTCAGAATCAATAATTACACCAAGATTTCTGGCTTTATCTGTTGTTGTCAATGACATGGAATTAAGGTGAGCACTGATCTTTGACCTTTCATTTTTGGGGCCAAATACAATCACTTCTGTCTTATCTGCATTAAGCTGAAGAAAATTCTGGCACATCCACTCACTGATTTGATGAATACACTCACTCAGTGAAAGTAAGGGACTGTAGTCATGTGATGACACAGAAATATAAAGTTGTGTATCATCTGCATAAGTATGATAAGAAATATTATGATGCTCCATGATCTGAGCTAGGGGCAACCTGTAGATATTGAAAAGAAGTGGTCCGAGAATGGACCCTTGTGGCACCCCACACATCATCTCTTCTTGTTCAGACACATGCTCACCAATTGACACAAAGTAGCCTCTATCTTGTAAATAAGATTTGAACCAGTGTAGTACAGTGCCAGTAAGTCCCACCCACTTTTCCAGTCTGTCAAGAAGTATGTCATGATCAACTCTATCAAAGGCAGTACTGAGATCTAATAATACTAAGACTGAGGTTTTGGAAGCATCATTATTCAGATGTATGTCATTTAAAACTTTGATAAGTACAGTCTCAGTGCTGTGGTGTGGACGAAATCCAGACTGAAATGCATTAAAAAGATTGTTCTGCATCATGAAAGCATGTATTGGTTGAAAAATAACCCTTTCAATAATTTTTCCTTGAAAGGGAAGATTTGATATTGGCCTGTAGTTACTTATCGCTGAAGCATCCAGATTAGTCTTTTTTAGGAGAGGTTTTATGACTACTATTTACTATTATTTTCAACTCCTGGGGAAAGTGACCAGACTGAAGAGAATTATTTATTATCTGCAACACATCTGGAGCTATGCAATTAAAGACATTTTTAAAAAAGTTTGTTGGCAGAGTATCAAGGCAGCATGTTGTGGATTTTAACTGTGATACAGTTTGTTGTATTGCATTTTTCTTGATCTGCTAATTGAAAAATCAGTTAATTGTTGCAGTTCTGATCATATTAGTAACATTTAGCTTTATCATAAATTACTGTACAGTATTTTTCTATTCCAGTATTAATTTCTTAATATACTTAAAGCATAATACTTGCATCGTCGATTTACCACTAATGCAATGTTTCATGTGCTCAGCTGTATATAAAAAGGTAAAAATGTGTAGTAAGTTAAGTAATTTATTGCCAAAATTGTGGTTGTGCAATATGTTATGTTTTGTGCAAAAATGCCTCAAGTTATTAATATTGGCATTAAATAATTATTATTTCACAGAGCACTGATATCCTGCCATTTCTGTTCAGTTGTATCGGGATGGTTACTGAAACTGACTTGATATGGCATAGCCCCACCTAGAATATTTTTCACTTAATCATCACAGTATGATACCAAGTCAGTTAAACTTCAGGGATATCAATCGGTTCATTTAGGAAACACAAGTGATTGTGACCCAATTACACCTGCTTTGGTGCAAATGAAAGTGACAACAGGTGCAATGGAGAGGAAAAAGCAATACAACCTCCAGTAAGGGAATGGTTTTGCATGTGGTGGCCACAGACAATTGCTCTCTCCTTATCCTTCCTGACTGATTCTTCTCTCGTTTTGAATTCTGTTCGTGTCCTTGTCACTACTGGTAGCATGAGGCGGTACCTGCAGCTCAGTCAGGTTGCACAGGTAGTCCAGCTCCTCCAGGATGGCACATCCATACGTGTGGTTGCAAGGCGGTTTGCTGTGTCTCCCAGCACAGTAAAAAGAACATTTAGGAGATACCAGGAGACTGGTCATTACACAAGGAGAACTGGCCAGGACCCTAGAATAGCATCAACCCAGCAGCAGGACAAGTATCTGCTCCTCTGTGCAAGGAGGAACAAGAGGAGCAACGCCAGAGCCCTACAAAATGACCTCCAGCAGGCTACTGGTGTGGCATGAGGGCCCGATGTCCCATAGTGGGACCTGTGCTCACAGTCCAGCACTGTGCAGCTCAATTGGTATTTGCCAGTGTAGCAGAACAAGAGGTCTCTATCTAACCTTTCTCTCTCACATTCCTTCAGAAGAGCTGGGGGTGGAAGTACATTTCAACTGGAAAGGGTTACCTATCATTTAATAGAGAGGCCCCAAGAATTAAATAACATTGACAAGTTGTAAATCAGACATTCTTATAGCAACCTTGTTGTACGTTTGTGTGCTTTCTTTACTACCACATCAGGATAATGCAAATGATATGATTTATTCAACTTTGGATGTTCCCACAGCACTAAACTCACAGTTTGTATGGTATCAATGTTTTTCCTGTGTTTCTAGCTTGTAAAATGACAAAACTATGATCTTAACTCTCATAATCATTTTTGTCCAGGTTTCTACCACAGAACCATACTGCCATCTAGAGACTAGTAGCGATGAGGTTTTAGATGCTTTACATGAGACAAACATAATTAGTAGTGCTGAATTCGGCAAATATAATCTGCCTTTCCTTGTTTCTTAGTTCCATTAGTTACTTTTAGTCATCATATAAGTTAGTATTAGTATTGAAGAATGTTGTCAATAATCAACAAAATGTGTCTGATGCATGTATATTGTTGTCAACATACGTGTTGTGAACAATGTTGAAATGTGATTGAAAATTGATCATTTAGACCACGTGACTGACCATAGTGAGAAGCAGATGAGTCCATTGCATGCAATCATTAGTTAATGTTCTCTCCCTATAGAATGAAATCACAGTGTTCCCCTGTAAACCATTCTAAGTGTGCAAAGATCTGTTTGTCACAGACATGCCCCAGCGCGCTGGATGGTACACACCCTGCAGTGTGCTGCAAGCGCTCACTTCTTTGTCACTTCTTCAACTTCTTCTTTGTCACTCTTCTTCTTTGTCACTTCTTCTTCTACTTCTTCTTTGTTATAGACACACTCTTTACTTGTCCTTTACTCACGCCACTTTTTCGGCATTTTAGTTTTTCTTTAGGCTTTGTAACTTCGATTTCTGCTCATCGGTTGTCTTTTGCCTGCCTATTGGTGTGTTATTTTAATCTTTCATCTACTTTTGCTCGCCACGTTAACCACATAACTTTTTCCTTAAAAATGAACTCTCCTTTTCTTTAACCATTAAAGCCGAATTACGTAATAATTTTTTTGTAGATATTTTTGTCCGGCCGTCAAAAGTACTCTCAATTTTCTTAATAACCAAGAAGTTGTGCCATACGGCCATCAACCTCTTTGGACTGAAGTCCTGCAGCCAGCTTCAACCCATCTGTCTGGGTCAAATAGCCACCGAAAGAGTTGCTCCTCATCTGTTGATGACGCCGAAGGCCTTCCTGCCCCTGAAGCATCTCTGTCCAGAGCCTGTGCCTTGTGGGTACTCTCAGCCTTGCCAGTTGCTGTCTCGTACGCACACTTTCTTGTGGCTGTTTTTTCCTCTGCCCTCACGTGTGCTTTTGTCTTTTTGTAGTGCCTACCTGCCGTGTTCAGCCATTGCTCAGCCTCAACCCACCACGTGGAGAATTGTTTGTTCCACTCGCTTGAGTGCGCCCTCAGTTTGCTGTTCCACTCCTTATGAGTGCACCTTTTGTTCTTTTTCTCTCCACTCCTTATGAGTGTGTTTTTTGTTTCCTTTATTGTTAATAAACTGAGTTTTCTTTTACTCTTGTCTCCGGTCTGTCCATTGAGTCCTAATACTACCAAATTTAAGGCGCTGCCTAACAGTGGTCAGTTGGGGTTGTGGAAGCTCAGAGAGGGACAGGAAAAGACTAAACATACTACTCAGGAGAGCTGGCTCTGTCCTGGACTTCCCTCTGGACACCATCAATGAGGTGGGTGAGAGGAGGATGTTAACCAGGCCGACATCAATCATGGACAACCCATCCCACCCCCTGCATGAAACTGTAAGGGGCTTACACAGCTCCTTCAGTTGCAGACTACTGCACCCAGTATGTGAGAAAGAACGCTACCACAGGTCCTTCATCCCAACAGCTGTCAGACTGTTCAACAGCAGCATCATGTAATGTAGCAATGTGTTGATACTGTCTTTCCCCAATTCTACATCATAAACCCACTTTGCACTACTGTTATCAATGCTAATATATGCTCACATTATCCATTTAATCTGGTCTATTTGTTGTATATTTCTCTCAACTGTGCAATAATGCTATTTATTGTCCATATTGGCAGCAGTATTTTTATAAACTGTATATATTGTCTATACTATACATAGACTTAGTATTTCTCAAGTGCAATAGTATTTCTGAAGTGCAATACAACATATGACACAAATAGATTTTCTTATAAGAAGACTGGCAATGGTCCTTTCTATGGCAGTCGGATTTTTATGACATTCAGTATTTTGTGCTGCAGGTGTGCCGCTGGAGGGGTGGAGCCAGCTGGGTGCAGGGAAACACCCAGCTGAGACAGACAGGGGAACAGACAAACAGACACAAAACACTAAGGGAAAAGGGAGAAGAGAACACTTGGAACAGACAGGTTAGTGGATCCTAACAATAGTGGCTTGTGTCTAATGTAATCAGTCCCGAGATGTTAGCGTTTACTTTGGTAAGCACAATGTTATAACTGATAAAGGTGTTGGCCAAAGGTGCAAAAAGGAAGCCCATCATGATAAACTTCAGTTTTTCTCTAAAGCAAAAACAGCTTGAGACTCTGGTTGGTGCCAGGCAAACTGGGACGTATAAGACCACTGTAGAACCTGGGAATGAACAGAGTAAGGGACAAATAGACAGTTACTTGGGCCATTACCGGGATCAGGCAGGTGCTGTTGTGCCTTTCTGACCACAGCCTTGGTTTCCCTGGTTACTGCAGCAATCACTTGTGATGAGGGAAGAATGGGCTTCACATTCCTGGTGCCATTGAACCAGTTGAAGAACAGGGGCCATTGTGCCTGGCGGGACTTGTTTCTTGGCAGACTGAATGCAGGAGAGGTTCTTTTGGCTGGTCCAGACCACAAATGGTTGCTCCGAGCCTTCTAGACAGTGGCACCATTCCTCCAATACCTTCTTAACTGACAAGAGTTCCCGTACCCCGACACAGTAGTTCCATTTGGTGGGTGTCAGTTTTCTTGAAAACAAATCACAAAGGTGAAGCTTCTGATCTTAGACAAACTTTATTGTCATTCAGTAGACACCAAGTGTACACAGAATGAAATTTCGATTGCAACAGGCTCAGCACAGGGTTGAAAATATTTAAAAAGTATTTATATAAATTATGCCGTAATATGTAAAGTTAAATGTAAGTTAAAAAGTATGTTAAAATAAACATCAGAGTATTATGATATATACAGTATGTGAAATAAACAGTGTGTAGAACAACCAGCAGGAATATAGAGTAAGATAAAAAAAATAGCAGCAGGAATATGCAGTAAGTTAAAAATAAGCAGCATAACCATCTGAACCAGAATACTGGGACAACACCACTGGTGTTGGACGTCTCCATTCTAGCTTTACCTCTTGTTTTCCTCTTTCGCGTAGTAACTTTTATTGACAGAAAGTGATCCTGGCAGAACAATCCTTTCAAAGCAGTTTACGACATAAATAGTTTCATTTGAGCAGACAGAATTAAGAATATAACATGCAAACCAACTGCATAACAACACTCAGAACAAGACAAACACAATCCACGTGCATGTGAGTGAGCAACCAGCACACACAGATAGAGATAGATAACACAGACCTCTCACACCAACTGATGGTATTTATGGAGAGATACAACAAGTCTTCTGGCTTCCTCTGCCATCTGTTTTTACTGCAGAGGCACCACTGCTGGCATAAATTAATGATCTGGCTGAGAGTCAGTAGTCTCTGAAGACCTGAAGGAGAAACGAGGAGAGGGGAGAGTGGAGGAGAGAGGATGAGGGGACAAATTAAGGTAAGGTTGTATGGAGAATTGAGATGAGTGGAAATGAATAACAGGGACACAAAGAGCTGAAAGGCTACATGCGAGAGACACTGAGGGGAAGGATCTGTTAACGAAAAAGGAGATGTGAATGACATGATTGAAAAGAATGGCATGTGGTTCTGCAGACAGACAGAAACTGATACAGTCTGGAAATATGTGGCCTAAGGCTAAGGCAAAAGTACGGCAGTTTTTTAATCATTTATCCTTTTCTACTTGTGAAGCTGAAATAAAAGTAATGTTAAGAATTCTTCAAGTCAGAAATGTTTTGTATTCATGCTTTTATTTTGAAGTGATCTCCTGCCTCACGTTCTTAGATTGACATGTTTACAGTGGTATGGCCATAGACATAGAAAGAGTAGACGCCGCATTGGTTGCTGGGGCGCAAGAAATGCGGCTGCCATCTTGGACCAGTCATCGTACTCCTAGTTGAGCAGCAGAAGAAACAAGAGGCCTGAGCACTGTGCAGCATATTCCTGTTATAATCAGCGGACCGTCGAAAACAGGGCACAGGGGATTACTTTTCACAAGTAAGATTGAACATTACTATTGGTTGTATTTTGTGAATTGAATATTACTGTACTGTATTCATGCCCACCAGCAAAATCGTAGCCAGCTAGCTAGGCTAGGTTTAGTGCCAGTGTTCACCCGTCTATGAACTGAGACTTTATAAGTCATATTCCATAACACTGACTTAGATTACAACTGACACAAGAATACCATTGTAGAAATAAAACAAATATTACTGGTATAACATTGACCAGCGAATTTTACACAGGTGGCACAGACTGTATTATTCACATGTAATTCACCCTAACAGTAAGCTACCTCTCATGTCTCATACCCACCCCACTTACTTAAAAATACAGACAACTGAACATCTGACTGTAGAATAGTTTTCAAACAAGCTTATTCACAGTTTTAGTAGTTTTGGTTCATTATCAACAGATATGCATCAAAATAGGAGGTAGGGTGTATCATCATAAGGCTATTAGCATTCATAAATGTAAATATTCTATTGTCAATCACGGGGCAGGGTGAGATACTTACCCCTGTATATTCTTTTTCATTTTAGTTGGAAAAGGGCAGGACTACATCTACCTCCAGAAGAGCTGAAGTGTAACAGTCTGGATTGTGGTCATGTGGTTTCCTGTTTTATTTTGTAATGTTAACCTCTTGTGTCGTTTCAGTTTCCTGTGTTTTCCCGCCTTTCATCATCCACACCTGCGGCCACTCACTCACCTGTCCCTGATTATTACCTTCCCTGTGTATATATACACCCACCAGCTCCTCATGGCTTTGCCAGGTTGTCTTTGTTTCCATGACAGAGCTGTTATCATTAGCTGTGCGCATCCTAGTGGTTTTGAACCTTGCCCGTTTGTTTTCTTATTCCAAGTGTTGGCTTTTTCCCTGTCTGTTTTTTGTTAGCCTTTTTGGATTCCTTGTTTCATTTTTGCCTTTTTTGGATACTTATAAAGACAGTGATTTTTGTTTGAACCTCACTCCGTCTCCTGAGTTTTTCTCTGCACCTGAGTCCCAGTTCCTCCAGAGTTGTTACATGAGGAGAGCCTGTATGTGGCCTCTCAGGAAGATCCAGAAACTGGAACCTCACACCCACAACCTCAACCTAATGATGTGAATATTTCTACTGTAAACATCATGTCATAATGGTCCTGGACATATTAAAATCTCACTTGTTTGCTGCCACTCATGTTAAACACACTCACACTTAAACCCATTCACACGCAATTGAAGACATGTTGAACATGCATTCCTGACACACACACTCACTCACACACACACACACACACACACACACACACACACACGGTGCTTGCAGTGGCTTTGACCGGTGATGACTATAAGAAAGAATGTGAGCCATACACTAGTGGTGTCAATGGGACTTATTCATTTTTGCTCATAAAATTTCAGATCTTCAGATCGACTTCATGGCAAAGCAGGGCCATGAGTATACAAAAGACTACAGGGAGTTTGCGCTCACGCTCCATCTACATGGTCCAAAGGCATACAAGTACCTCAGAGAGACTCAACATTTTCCCCTCCCACATCCACATACATTACAAAGGTAGTCTTAATGGTGTCCAATTGAATTTTTGGATATTACTGATGCAAACACGTTAAATAGCTAGTTCTCAATTTTTTTTTTTTTACAGGTGGCTGCGTTCAGTGGATGACAAGCCTGGCCTGAACAAGATGATGCTGGATGTGCTGGAGAGAAGATGCCAGGAAGACCAGGCTAAATATGGATGTGTTGCATTCATGTTGGATGCCATGGCCATCAGAAAACATGTGCAATACAATCCAAATACCCAGCCAATATATGCATGGATTATATTGATACTCTATATATGATTTATATATATTATAATTTTCGCTGATATATTGATTATATTGATACTCCATGTGTGATTCATATACAATTATGATTTTCTCTGATATATAATGTCTCTATATATATATGTGTGTGTGAATGATATTGATACTGTACTGATACTGATTTATATATGTTTTGTTCTTCTCTGACATACAACTTCTATCTATTGTTATGTTTTATATTGAAATATGTGTTCATTTGTCAGTCTTTTGTTTACATATGTAAATATTCATATTTCAGAAAACATATTTCTGTGGATTATTATCGCGTTTTGGACCAAATATATTGGCTGCAGTGGATCTGCTGGCCCTTCGTCGATGTTACCAGCCCGTTTTTGTCGGCGTGTTATCGATTCGTGGATTACCGAGAGACGCCACTGGCTACAGGTATGATGGCGGTGTGTGAGTCCTGCTTTCCCACCCTCTCGAAACTACGGGAGAGCATCTCCGGTCTGCGGGACGACCTCAAGGAGAGGGACAAGATCCTCCTGGACTTCTCCACTGTCGCCACGGCCCAGGCGAAACATATCACCTACCTGAGGGCATCCGGCGCTGGTGACCGGTACATGGCGGCCACGAACAACACCACCCTGCCGTGGACCGGCTCGATCACCACCGGAACTCCGGCACCAGCACTGGCCGAGTCCCGCTGGCACCGACAGGGAGCCAAGCCCAAGGCATCGGCACCTTCCACTTCCTGACTTCGCCCCGCGGAGTCGCACTGCTTCACCGGGGAGGATGGAGTGGAGGATCCAGTAAGCTCGACTCTACTCAGGCCGAGGAAACCCTGGTCGGTGGTGCACCGGGGCGCTGGAGCTCAGCCATCTCCTCCTCCACCACCTCCGGAGCTGCCACTGGACAACAGGTTCGACATCTTGAGCCTGCAGGATTTCCCTCCCGTCGGTGCCCGGTCCAGCTCGCCGCCAGGACCTGTCCACCCAGCTGTCCGTGGCTCTCACCAGTCCAGGAAGTGGGATCCGCCAGTCCAGCATGGTCCCTCCCCTCCAGCTCGGCCCGGAGCAACCACGTCGCAACCCCAGCAGGCTCCACCTCGCCCCCACCGCACCTCCAGGGAGCCAGTGATGCAGCGCACCCCCCCTCGGTGCTGGTGGTGGGGACCTCCATGGTTAGGCACGTGGCAGTGCTCGGCGGCCGGACCTTCTGCCACCCTGGAGCACGCATCACGGAGGTTGCATCTGCCGCTCTTCAGCTGTGTGCGCAGCACAGCCCGGCCTCCACACTGGTCCTGGAGGCCGGCATCAACGACGCGAAAAACCAGCAGTCTGAGGTCCTGAAGAAGGACTTCATGTCGCTGATCGACCGCCTGTTGGACACGGGGAAGCGCCTAATTATCTCCGGCCCGCTTCCCCCACCACGCTACGGTGACGTCATCACCAGCCGGCTTTGCCAGCTGCACCTGTGGCTGAAGGGATACTGCCTGAGTAAAAGTATCCTGTATGTGGACAATTTTATAGTGTTTTTAAACAGACCTTGCCTTCTTAAACGGGACAGTCTCCACCCCAACCAGGAGGGTTCACGGCTTTTATCAGTCAACATTGATCTCACTGTCCGGTCCTGCACTTCAGCCACCTCCTGACTAAATGGTACGACTCACGCACACGGACGCTCTGCCCCACACTCACCCGCACCCTCGTCCACCACATGTTTCACCCACACCATACACACCTTTACATCAGTAACCTCCTCTCAGCCACCAAAAACTCAGGACATTCACTCCATTAGAACCATCACTTCACACAGACAGTTAAAATCCAGGAATGGTTTTAGACCCAGCACTGTTCTTAACATTCCTTTAAAACACCATGATAAGCGCACGTTCAGCACAGATATCAAATTAGCTGTGCTGAATGTGCGCTCTCTTTTAAACAAATCCTTTATCATAAATGATTTGATTTTAGACAAAAAGCCAGATGGCATTCTCCTTACAGAGACATGGCTTGGCACCGATGCACCTGTTGTTCTCACTGAGGCCTCCCCACCAAATTTTAACTTTTTATTCTCTACTGGGGGGGGGCAAAAAAGGAGGCGGAACTGCATCCATCACAAGAATTACAATGTCTGCAAATGCCGTCTCTTTTAACAGTTTTACATCATTTGAGCACCATGCCTTTGTTTTTAGCAGCCCTCCTATTCTTTGCATAGCGGTCTATGGACCACCCAAGTATTCATCCTCTTTTATCAGCGAATTCTCTGAATTCTTATCAATCATTCACACCACCTACAACAGGATTTTGATAACTGGTGATTTTAATCTACACATAGACAACAGCTCCAGAGAATTTTTAAACCTCTTAAACTGTCTGGATTTTAAACAGCACATTACGCAGCCGACCCACGACAGGGGACACACCCTGGACCTGGTCATAACTTATGGCCTGTCCATGGGTGTGTCCTCTGTTGTGGATCTGGCTGTGTCTGACCACTATTGTGTGTTTTTTAACATCAGTTTTAATCAGCGGGAGGCTCCAGTGAGAACAGTGAGGAAACGCTACCTAACTCCTGAAGTGGCTGCAAATTTTATTCAGATTTTACAGAGCACTCCTGCAGAGATTTTACCAGCACCCTGTGATTTTATCGTTGACAATTTTAACAGCAATTTGAAGTCAACGCTGGACTCAGTAGCTCCTCTTTTAACAAAAACAATTAAGAAAAAACCTATACCTCCGTGGAGAAACGAGGAAATTAAGCAACTGAAAAGAAACTGCAGGAGTGCTGAAAGGAAATGGAGAAAATCAAAACTGACAGTCCACTATGAAGTTTTACGTCAACACCTCAAAACTTACAATAGCACTATTAAACAGGCAAGAATCTCTCACTTCGCAAAACTAATCTCCGACCACAAAAATAATCCCAAATTTCTCTTCTCCACCATTGATCTTTTAACCAACAGTAATTGTAACAGATCTCATAAGACAATAACAAATACCCTGTGCGAAGACTTTGCAGACCACTTCAGGTACAAAATTGATAACATCAGATCCAGTCTTTTATCTCAACAGGTTTTAACTACCAACACGTCTGGATCACAGGTTCTACCTGAGGAAACACTGGAGAGTTTTGCCCTGGTTGATGCGAGGACACTTGGTCGAGTTCTCTCCCAGGTAAACCCTACAACCTGCCTCTTAGATCCAATTCCCTCACCGTTTTTTAAAACACTCTATGGATTCTTTGAGGAACAGCTGTTATACATGGTGAATTGCTCTCTTCAGACGGGTGTCTTCCCCACCTCCTTTAAAACAGCGGTGGTGAAGCCCGTTCTGAAGAAGAGCAATTTAGACCCCAACATTTTAAATAACTACCGACCTGTATCCAACTTACCCTTTTTAAGTAAAATTTTAGAAAAACTTGTTTTTAACCAAGTAAATGACTTTTTAAACCAAAATAACATTTTAGAAAGGCATCAGTCTGGTTTTAAGATGAACCACAGTACCGAGACAGCCCTTTTAAAGATTTTAAACGATATCAGGTCCAACTTGGATAACCACAAGCTCACAGTCTTGGTACTACTGGATCTAACCGCTGCCTTCGATACAGTAGACCATCGCATTTTATTAGACAGGCTGAGGCACCTGGTCGGCCTCTCAGGTACTGCTTTAAACTGGTTTGCCTCATACTTCACTGACCGACACTTCTTTGTAAGTTGGGATACATGTTCCTCAGGAACCCATGAGATCAAGTGTGGGGTTCCCCAGGGGTCAATTTTAGGTCCAACTCTTTTTAATCTGTACATGCTACCCCTCGGGGACGTCATCAGGAGGCACGGCATCAGCTTCCATAGTTATGCTGATGATACACAACTGTACATTGCCTTGTCTCCTGATGACACAGGGCCAATTGATGCCCTTTTTAACTGCATTTTAGACATAAAGTCATGGATGGCAGAAAATTTCCTTCAGCTCAACCAGGACAAAACAGAGGTCTTAGTCATTGGTCCTGAAGGCCAGAGAGAGAAACTTTTACCAAAACTACAAGATCTTAAACCAACACATGCTGTAAAAAATCTGGCCGTGATTTTTGACTCTGAGCTTACTTTTATTCCACACATCAAAAACATAACAAAGATAGGTTTTTACCATCTCAAGAACATAGCCAGAGCCCGCCCGTTTCTCTCTCAGGCCAGCACGGAAGTGCTGATGCATGCTTTTATCACCTGTCGCTTAGATTACTGTAATGCCCTGCTCTCTGGTCTTCCCAAAAAGAGTATCTCCAACCTTCAATTGCTACAGAATTCAGTCGCACGAGTGCTGACGAGGAGCAGAGGGCGGGAGCACATGACGCCAGTTTTAAAATCGCTGCTTTGGCTCCCCGTGCATTTCAGGATAGATTTTAAGGTTCTTTTATTAGTTTTTAAATGTCTTAACGATCTTGCGCCTTCTTATTTATCTGACCTACTTTTACCCTACCAACCCTCGCGGACCCTGAGGTCCTCCGGTACTGGCCTCTTAACCATTCCAAAACTAAGAACTAAAACACACGGGGAGGCAGCTTTTAGTTATTATGGACCCCGATTGTGGAACAGCCTGCCGGAGAGCCTCGGTGCCGCAGAGACTGTTGATGTTTTTAAAAAGAGGCTCAAGACCCACCTTTTTAATCAGGCTTTCAATTGATTTGTTTGATTTATCTTATTCCTTTAATCACGCTTCTTAGCATATTTATCTTTGTTTGTATCTTATTTTAGTTGCATATTTTAACAACGTTTAATTGCTATTTATTTCATTTACTCATTTTATTTCATTTTATGTTTATGTCTTAGTCCCTTGGTTTTTAGCTCCAGTGTTTCCTCATGGGGGTCCTTGGTTTTTAGGTCAAGCGTTTCCTCATGGGGGCCCCCCTCACTGGGAACTGCTCCTGGCCTACTGATGGGGGCGCTGCTGAGGGGACGGCTCTGGCCTGGATGGCTGGAGGCCTCCGCACCTTGGTGTGGGGTCTCTTGTCTGCCTGGGTCGGGGTGGTCTCGGGCGGCGCCCCCCGGTCATGAGCCGGGGGCCCTCTCAGTGTGGATGGCCCCCAAAGGTGGCTTACCCCTTATCTTGTCTGTATGGGTGTGTGTGCGGGTGTGTGTGCGCGTGCGTACGTGTCTGTGCGTGTGTTTCTGTATGTAGTTATGGGGGCGGGAGGGCTGGGTTTTTTTTCTTTGTTGTTTTTAGCCTCTGTGAGGCACTTTGTGTTGCTTTTTAAGTATGAAAAGTGCCATATAAATAAATAAAGTTTAAGTTTAGTTTATTATGATCTAATATTTTATGATAGTGTTCCTTCTTACATATCCTCATAATGTTAGTTAATTTATTTTTATATTTCTGCTTCTTTAGTTTTGTGTTTTATGAATTCCCGATATAATGTATTTTTCTTTTTACAGGCATTTTGCAATCCTTTTGTGATCCACTGATTGTCTTTACATTTTTGTTTTCTGTTCTGACTTTTAAATGGACAGTTTTTTATCATATAATAATTTAAATATTCATAAAAATTCATCATGTGCTTTATCAATGTCTTTTTCTCTGTATATTGATTCCCAGTTATGTTCTAGCAAATCATTTTTCAGTGCCTCCATGGACTCCTGTGTTCTAACCCATTTGTATTGCAATTTCTTTTGCTGTTTGTCTTTTTGGTATTTGCTGTCATACACTGTAAAAACTGTAAAGTGGTCACTAATGTCATTTATTAATAATCCGCTCAATGTCTTGTTATCATTTGTGAATATGTTGTTGATTAATGTTGTGCAGTGGGAAGTAATCCGGCTGGGTCTGGTGATTTTGGGGTATAAACTGAGACTATATAAAGTGTTGATGAATTCTTCTGTCATTTTGTGCTTATTTGGATTTAGTAGATCAATGTTTAAGTCACCACAGATAAATGTGATTTTTTGGGCTGTGCCTGTAAATTTTTCCTCCATCCAGTCCTTAAATGTTTCTAAATTAGAACCAGGTGTTCTATATATACAACTCACAATGATATTTTTATTTTTGTCCCTAATTATCTCTATTGTGACACATTCAAGTAGATTGTTCATATTTGTGGACATTTTTTCCACCACCTTATAGTCAAACTTGTTGTCAATGAACAAAGCCACACCACCACCATTCTTGTTCTTTCTGTTCACACAAACCATTTCATATCCTTCTAGTTCAAAATCCGAACCTCTCTCACTGTTGATCTATGTTTCTGATACTGCGATTGTACTAAACTGCTGAGTGAACTGACTAAGGTAATATTTGATGCTATGGAAGTTGCCATAAAGGCTTCTGCTGTTAAAATTAATAATTGATATTTTGTTTTCTGTCTTAATAGTACCATTAAACTGTTCATCGGTATAATAGGAGCAATTGTCATTGATGTTAAGGAAAAAGTTATTTTCTGGATCGATGTCATTTTCTAAATCCTGTGAATGGTGTTCGGTGAATTGAAAAGTGTTTAGCTCCAGACCATCATACCCAGCATTTTTTTGTGATAAAGGACTAATACCTGGATGTGTGAGATTTGAGTTTGCTGTCATATGGAGGTTTGTGATTTAGCATACCTGGTTGGTGATTACATGACTATTGGCTGTTTTGGTGTACTAATGTGGGGATGTATGATAAGTTTATCATGTCGCAAATAAGCGATGTCCCCCCTTTCTCTTGCAGCTCTCAGATCAGGCATCAGTTCTTTTCTTTTTCTTCTGACAGCATCTGTAAAGTCCTCGTTTATGTAGAGTTTTGATCCTTTGAGATTCTTGGTGTGTTGTAAAATGGCTGTTCTGTCCTTGTACCTCATGAATTTTACCACAATGGGCCTCGGTCTGTCACCTTCAGGTTTCCCTGTGCGGTGAGCCCTCTCCACCTCAATCTCCCCCTGTAGCTGTAATTTTTCAGCTAGAACCCTCTTTATTTTTTCTTCCGTGTCAGCCCAGGTCTCTCCTGGTGACTCCACGATCCCATCAACGACCAGGTTGTTCCTCCTGGACTGACCCTCCAGATACTCCATCTTGTCAGTGACAGCCAGCAGACTGTCACACACCTTAAATAAGGTGAGATCAGACTGCATTGAATTGCAGCGTTCAGCTTGTTTAGCATGAACAGATTTTATATCATCCACCTCCTTCTGTGTAAATTGCAGGCTTGTTTTTATCTCCTGTATTTCTCTTGTCAGAGCCTCCTGGTGTTTGTTGAGTCCATAATGATTTTAACAAAACCTTTGAAGTTGTCCTGTTGTTGGTGTAAAAGTGTAGTGAACATCTCTTTCTGCTGTTGCAGAAGATCAGATACCTGTGTGAGAGACACATACTCCTCATCCTGTTTTGGATTGACATTGACAGTCTGACTCATTGCATCATGGAATATATCAACTTCTGTGTGGAAAACACGGTGCCATCCAAGAGAGTGCAGTGTTTTCCCAACAACAAGTCCTGGGTGACCCCTGAACTGTAGGCTCAGCTAAATGAGAAGAAGAGGGCCTTCATCTCAGGGGACAAGGAGGAGCTGTGGAGAGTACAGCGGGAGCTGAAGTGTAACATCAGGAGGTGTAAGAAAAACTACAGAGAGAAACTGGAGCAGCGCCTGGAGAAGAACAATGTCCGAGATGTGTGGAGAGGTCTGAAACACATCTCGGACCATGGCAAAAGTGTTAATGGGAATTCTTATTATTCATCTTCTCTGTACTTAATCATAAGTATTCACTGTCTTAAAGCCAAATGAACAACCATATCATATGATTAGGTGCGTGCGTATGTCATAATCTGCTGACCATGTAACCACGTACAGTATGTTATTATGCACTGATTAAGTGAACCTTGTGTCCTGATTGTACAACACATTATGACATGCCTATTGTGCTGACATTGTTCTGATGATAGAACAAAGTCATGCTGTCTACAAAGATAATATATTGTATATAATCTATCAACTTGTCATCTCACACTCGAGACAACAAGAAGGGAGTCCGTCTGCAGGCGTCAGAATAAACTCAGAGAAAGACAACGAACGACTCTGTGCTTTTTCGTACAAAATTGCCAGAACAATCTTGGCGTTGTCGGCAGGATCACCCGTGAGGCGATGTTTGGGACTCAGCGCTGCGGGTTTTAAGTCTGTACAGCTGGAGTCCGGGACTCCAAAACCCTGAACCTCCCTATCAAAGACGGTAGAGAAGCGGGGGACCTGGCACGTGAGGACTGACGTTTACTCACTGGTGTGATCCAGAGAACCTTTTCTGGCACACAACCTTGTCTTTCTGGTGAGTAAATCCGGAAAAGGTAAACGATCCTCACCACCTGGGGTGTGTTGTAATAGACGTATTAACAGGGCAGGTTTTGGAAACCGCTGTAGGATCAAGGAAGCTTCGGGTCAGGGACCCAGGGGGGCAGGTTTTGGAAACCGTTGTAGAGTCTGGGACTCATAGGTACAACCCCTGTGCACATTAATAAAGCTTTGAATGTTACCATCAACGATCGTTTAGGGTTTAGGTTTGCTGTTCTAAGAACGTAGGGGGTTAGAATAATTTTACATTACACTCTCACTAAAAAAAAAAAAAGAAAGAAAGAAAGAAAAGTGGGGAGTTTAATAAAAACAACGAAATTAAGGTTAAAAAAAACTCTAGAGAAAACCAATAGTAAATATCTGCACTGATTAGTTGAAGTGGTAATAAATAAAAATAAAAATAAAAATCCAAGGTCCTTACAAATCCACCTAAAGAGAAGAAGAAACTAAAAATCTAAAACAATTTTTTTTCTCTCTCTCTCTCTTCTTCTCCTTTTCCTTTTCAACAATGGGTTCCAACAGCAGTAAAGAAAAAGCATCTGAAAATGAACCTCTGATGTGTTCTCCCAATATTCGATTTATGATCACAAAATATGGTGAACAGAGTACTGACCAAATTAAAATCTGGGTTCAGGAGTGTGGGTTCCCATGCACTGGAAGTTTTAGCCTAAACCAATTAGAACACTTGAGAGTCCAACTAACAGCAAAGGAAAAAATCAGTCAGACAAAGCAAAAGAAAAAAGGAAAACTGTTTAAAGCAAACTGGGAAGCTTTTGATTGTTGGCTCACTGAAGCCAACATCAGGGACAGAAAACAAAAGGCAGGGAAAGCTACACTAACCTCTGCATCTCAGTGCCTCAAACTAGATCCTGATCTGGACTTGGCTCTGCCCAGACAACGGCCAGCACCAGCTGTGGACCGAGGAGGAGCAGCCAGCGCCCCGGAAACAACTACAGCCACAGCCCAAGCCACACCATCACGGCCTGAGAAACCAATACCTCACCCAAGAGGGGAAAAAGAGAGACCTCCACCTTATGCTACCAAGTATTGCGCACCGCATACCCCTCCCCCACGGGATGCGCACACAACATGACAAGGCACCATTTCCAAGCGAACGTCACTCAGACTCTGTGTTAATTGCACCGATGGTTGAAGTAGCTGGAGGAGATGGAAACTCTCAGCTAATCTTCAGACCATGGACGTACAACGACATGAAAGAAGCTGCCAAACACCTCCCCTCTGTCCAAAATGGGGGAGAAGAGTTTGCAACACAACTGGACATCTTCTGTCAACAATTCAGACCCTCGACCAATGAACTGAAGCAACTGCTCATGGTCCAAATGGGGAACAAATGGACAAAAGTAGCTGAAAACTTCCCTATAGAAGAGCAAAGACTGACTCACCCAACATGGGCAAATGAAGCGAACATTCAATATAGACAAACAGTGACTGAGCTCTGTGATAGAATCAGAACAGCCTTCCCTCTAAGACTGGATATGGGGAAGATATCAGCTTGCAGACAGGAGGAGAATGAGACTGTGTCTGATTATCTCACTCGACTCACGGAGATCCACGACACACACAGTGGCCTCCAAAGACCAGCTGCCATGGGGGGGACGAACCCAGTTACCCCATGGGAGGCTCACCTGCGAGACCGCTTCATTAATAGCATGAAATCAGAAATCAGAGATGGTTAAACGCAACTGTCTGACATGGGACTATGGAAATCTTGAGACAGTTGAAAGACATGCCATACATGCAGAAAGATTCCTGAAAGAAAAAAAAACAAAAAGAAGTTCACAGCTGGCAGACAGATTGCAAATGGCACAGCTCTCAGCATTGGAATACCAAGCCAGAGAGAGGGGTCGCGGACGCGGGCGAGGCCGAGGCCAAGGCCGAAGACATCACAACAAAGGGAGAGGGGCAGGCCATGGGGCATCTGATGCTTGTTTTACGTGTGGAATGATGGGACACTGGACTAGAGAGTGGTCGGAAAACAAGGGAGCTGAGACCGAGGCAGAGGCCGATTGACTAGGGGCGGAGCAAAGGACAGTGATGGACTCATCTGGTTATGACGCAAGGGCTGAGACGGCAGACCACTTCACACAGCAGATAAGTAAAAATGCATCCACTGACATGCATAACACAGCCGGAATGGACACACACAGCAAGCAACACCTCATTTCACAAGCCATTCAACATCTGAAGTCTACACAAAAAACTGGTGAAGAAAGAATTTCTGAAATCTACACAAAATTCTCACACGAGGCATAGAAAGCAAGAGAAGGCCAAAATACACATTCACAGTTGAGGGACAAGACATCACTTTTTTTGGTAGACTCAGGTGCCACAGAATCAGTTATCATGCAGAAAGATATCAGCCCAACCCCAAAACTAAGCAGCAGGTATGCAAAGACAGTGGGCGCATCAGGCACTCACGTTATAGAGAAGTACACAGCCCCACTCTCATGTCAGGATAACGTTGAGGGAAAGCTTAAACATTCATTTTTGCTGTCAAAACGCTGTCCTGTGAATCTGTTAGGGAGAGATTTAATGTGTCAACTAGGCATAGTTTTGGTTTCCACTACCCAAGGTATTGTTGTGACGAAAATTCCCCAAACAAATTCCTTTGTTGAATACGGTGGGGAAGACCTAGTGTATGCTTATCAGTGGAAGTTTCCAGACACTACACTCAACTCTGTCAACAACACACTGATACAGGAGGCCAAGACATTAACTATAGACACACACACTGACATCATGACATCACGAAACCTGCACTGCACTTCTCACATCTCTTGAGGAGCAGACAATGAGGTTGAGGAAACTTGGTATCAGGCAGATCACAACAGGGACACACTTGGGCTAGATTGGTTATACTGGACTCATAATCAATGTGCTGTGTCAGTAACTCTGTCTGATCCATCTCTTCAAGCTCTGTTCAGGGTATCACACTCCTACCCCCATGTTTCACTGGTCAAACCAAAAAATAAAAGGTGGAAGGACTTGGGACCTTGGATAAAAGCATGCAATGAGGCCTCCGGGTGGGAAAAAAACATCAGATCCTGATGTGGATTTCCACCCGCATCTGAAGGTGCACCGAAAAAGGTTTTCTACTGAAGTGACTGCGGTACGGACTGTTGAGCTCATTCCAGAAACAGATTTCCAAACAGCAACAGAGGTAAAAGATTTTTTTTGATTCATTCTTCGGCAATCACACTTTCATAAAAGATGTCTCAGAAATTCCTGAGTTAAAACAGGTACCATCATGTTTGTGGGTGAAACACAAATATGATGTAGGACTGATTAAAGGCGCCGAACTGGTTGTGATCGCACCAAAATCCTCGTATAGACCATGCAAAAATCAGTATCCTTTGAAGAAAGATGCAGTCGAGGGCATCAAACCAGTGTTTGAATCCCTCCTTGAAGCAGGAGTGATCATTCCATGTGAAAAATCTCCTGTGCGAACACTAATGCTGGGCAACCTGATGAGTGGAGATTTGTACAGGATCTGCAAGCAGTAAATGCTGCACCAAATGTACCAAATCCACACACAATCCTCTCTCAAGTCCCATCCGACAGTAAATGGTTCTCTGTTATTGACCTTGCAAATGCATTTTTCAGTATTCCAGTGGATAAAGACAGCCAATTTTGGTTTGCATTTCAATTTGAATCCAAAATGTATACTTTTTCGCGGCTCTGTCAAGGTTACACTGAATCTCCAACCATTTTTAATGCAGCCTGAAAAGACAACCTAGATTCACTCAGTTTACCAGCTGGTAGTGCCAGCATGTGGATGACCTCATGATTTGCTCTCCCACAGAAGAAGCCTGCAAACAAGACACACTTGCTCTTCTGAACCATCTGGCTGATAACGGCCACAAGGCCAGCTTGTGAAAACTTCAGTTTGTTTCAAAACAAGTCACTTTTCTGGGTCATGTGATCACAGCAGAGGGCAAAACCCTCTCACCCAAACGAATTGAAGAAATCCAAAACATCCCACAGCCTGAAACAAAGAAACAAGTTATGAGTTTTTTAGGAATGACATCATAATGCAGACAGTGGATCCCAAACTATGCAGAAATTGAGGCACCATTAAGCGCTCTTGCTCATGGGGGCAGTAAAAGCCTTTGTGGACCTGAAATTGGCATTGCAATCTCCTCCGACATTAGGCCTTCCAGATTGCACCAAACCATTCACAGAGACTGTTGACGAACGGGGTAGGTACATGACTTCGATACTGACACAAGACCATGGGGGACAACAGAGACCTGTAGCCTACTTCTCATCAAGACTCGACTCAGTTGCTGCAGGACTTCCTACATGCCTTAGAGCTGTGGCAGCTGCTGAAAAAGCTGTGATAGCGTCACGTGACATTGTAGGCTATGCTGATCTCACTCTACTGGTACCACATGCTGTTTCAATGATTCTGCTTGAACAGAAAACTTCTCACCTGTCATCAGCAAGGTGGCTCAGATATAACACGATTCTGCTTGACATGCCTAACATCACTGTTAAAAGATTAGATTAGATTAGATTTCTTTATTGTCCCATAGGGATATTTGTTGTCACATCAGACAGGTCAGTTTCTTCAGGCATTGGTCAGATTTTGTATGACTCACATCATATTTACATTTACAGTTACATTTACATACATGCAAACAACAGAACACATAAGCAACCACACACATATACACATATCTTCTTCTCCTCCTCTCCTCTCCTCCACATACATACATGCAAAGACGCCATTTAAACATTCACTTACACCTACATACATATACACATGAAGGGTCGGGGGGGGGGATTATGGTAATTGTCAGAGGAATTTGTTCAGTGCAGTGATTGCTGTGGGGACAAAACTCTTCTTGAAGTGTGCTTTTTTCCAGTCCAGTGTTCTGTATCTGCGGCCAGATGGGAGAAGGGTGAAGAACCGGTTCAGAGGGTGGTCAGGGCTGCTTGCTATTGTGCGGGCTAGGCGTGTGATGGCTTTTTCATTTGCATCAGTGAGGCTGGGGTTAGGGAGGTGTATTATCTTGGATGCTAAATTGGAGATTTTAATGAGCTTGTTCTTGCTGGTGACAGTTAGTATGTTGAAGAAACAGGGGGAGCAGTAGAGTAGAAGGGGTTGGATGATGCTCTTGTATAGTAGCAGAAGGAGGTGGGGGGCAACAGACAGTGATTTTAGTTTGCGTATGATGTACAGTCTCTGGTGTGCACGTTTCTGTATAATGGTGGCATGTTCATTGAATTGTAGCTTATTGTCAATTGTGAGTCCAAGGTATTTGAAGGTACTGACCTGTTCGACTGGCTGACCATTGATGGAGATGTGAGTAAGTCCGGAGAGTGGTTTGGATGCATGAATGACCAGTTCTTTTGTTTTATCGACATTGAGTTGAATTTAGTTGTCAGAGCACCATTGTGCAAAGTCTGTGATGGACTGATGGTAGGCTGTAGTGGAGTTGTTTTCCGTGAGTAATCCAACAATGGCTGTATCATCTGCATATTTGTAGTATGTGGTGTTGGGTGTTGAGCTTTGGCAGTCATTTGTATAGAGTGTGTACAAAAACGGGCTGAGAACGCAACCTTGTGGAGCCCCCGTGTTGGTGATGATGGTGGCTGATGTTATTGTCCCAATTTTCACTGTCTGTGGCCTGTTTCTGAGAAAGTTGTAAATCCAGTGGATGAGGGGAGGGGTGATGTTCAGGTGCTGTAGTTTCTTGATTAGTTGGTGGCGCTGAATTGTGTTAAATGCGGAACTGAAGTCAACAAACAGAACTGAGGCAGAGTTGTGGGGGGTCTGAAGGTGGTGGAGGAGGGAGTGGAGCAGGCATGCTACTGCATCCTCTGTCCCTCTTTTCGGCCTGTATGCAAATTGGTATGGGTCCAGTTGTGTGCTGACAGTTGGTAGAATGAGGTGCAGTATGATTTTTTCCATGCATTTCATTATTATTGGTGTCAGTGCAACTGGGCGGAAGTGGTTGGGTTCTGAGGGGCATGGTTTCTTGGGAACAGGTGTGATGGTTGATGTTTTCCAAAGAGTGGGTATTTTCGCTGTCCTATAGGATTCCCAGAAGATGGAGTGGAAGATGGGGAAAAGTTCCACTGAGCAGCTTTTTAGCACCTTTGCAGAGATGCCGTCCGGCCCAGGTGCCTTGCCCAGTTTGCACCTGGCCAGCTGTCGCTGGTTCATGGGGGGGGGGGGGGGTACTGAATAGTTCCTCACAGGTGGGGGTGTGATCATGGGTGTCAAACCGGTTGAAAAAGCTGTTCAGAGAATTGGCAAAATGAAGGGGATCTGGGCTTGGTGAGTGATGGTGACTATTGTCTTGACCTGTGAGTTTTTTAATTTTCTGAAATGCTTGTTTTGTGTTCATGTTGCTGAATTCATGTTCCAGTTTGTTTTTATATTCCATTTTGGCTCTGATGATATCATTCTTTATTTGTCTATTGAGTATTTTGAGAGTGGCCCAGTCCTTGTTTTTAAATGCTATTCATTATTCTCTGAGTGAGTGATCAAACACTGACAGGCTGTGTGTCGTCGCAGCAGAGCATGCGCCGACAACAAGATGCAATGTTCTTAACCTTGCAACTTTTCTCCCTACACCAGATGATGGACAACCGCACAACTGCGTGGCAGTCATAAATGAAACCTGTTCTCCCAGGCCCAATCTGCAGGACACACCTTTACAGAATGCTGACCTAGAACTGTTTGTGGACGGTTCAGCCTCGAGAAACTCAACAACCGGTAAAAACCAAGCAGGCTTTGCTATTACAACACTACATGACACATTTGTTGCACAGCCACTCCCCTCAAATTATTCTGCACTAGTGATGGGAATTCCGGCTCTTTTTAGAGAACCGGCTCTTTCGGCTCGGCTCACTAAAAAGAGCCGGTTCTTTCGGCTCCCAAACGGCTCTTCAGATTTTTTTGTTGCTTTAATCGATATATTACCAATAATAATGTAACATTATGCACAAAATGAATGAATAATGTAAAAAAAAAAATTATACTACTATATCATAAATATGCCTTTATTTTTTCACTCTGCAGTGAACTTTTAACTAATTTAAACTTTTAACTTTTTTATACTAAGCAACTTTAAAGTCTAGCAACACAGAATCCCTGGAAAACACATGACACAACAAAATGTAAATTAAAAATATTTACTTCTCAGTGCAACAATAAATAAACTATGAAATACAAGAACAAACTTTTAGCTTTTTTATACTTAACAAATTAAAAGTCAAACACAGGATCCCTGAAAAACACACAAGAGAAGAGCAAGTTGCAACAATGCACAGTCTGCTGAATGATGCTGTTGACACTGCAGCAGCAGCAGGAGCAGCAGCAACAGTTGCAGGTTCAACTGGTTGCTTCTCCAGTGGAACTGTTGAATGGACAGTTCTTAGGTGCCTGTGGAGGTTGTTGGTTGAGCTGGCTCGATATGAAATTTTCGTCTTGCAGACAATGCACTCTGCTTTGGAGCCATCAATAAAATTAAAGTGAGTCCAGATTTGGGTCCTTTTCCTGCTTTCACTCATTTCTGGACTTACTTTTTGTTGGTAAATGTCCTCCGTTTTGCACTCTCTCTCCTCTCTTGACCTGTTCGTGTGCTGCTGCTGCTGTGTGTGTGTGTGTGTGTGTGTGTAAATGCCACCCCTCCCCCCTCTGCTCAGCGCACTAAGCGGCGCAAACACGGAGACGACACCACGCATATTGACCAATCACGTGCGGCTTCAAGAGAAAAAAAGCGAGAGAAAAAAAAGCGTCTCGGTGCCGGCTCCCCACCAATCAGGAGCCGGCTCCCGTCGTTCACTTCAAAGAGCCGGCTCTAAGAGCCGTTACGTTCATGAACGACACATCACTATTCTGCACAAGCCGCAGAATTGGTTGCACTGACAGAAGCATGCAAACTTGCTTCTGATAAAACAGTTAACATATATACTGACAGCAGATATGCATGGGGAGTGGTTCATGATTTGGCCGTCTTTGGGCCAACAGGGATTTTTTAACTTCCACGGGCAAACCCATTGCCCGTCACACCATGGTTGCTGCACTTCTCGATGCTGTCCTCCTTCCAAAACAGGTCGCTATCTGCAAATGCCAAGCACACACAAACAATGATGATTTTGTTTCACAGGGGAACGCCAGAGCGGATGCTGCAGCTAAGGCAGCAGCACAGCTAGATAACACTAAAAACAACGTGCAATGTCTTGCCATTGTTGACTCACCATTGACACCCACAGCTGATTTGCAGGACCTGCAGGCCAGAGCCGGCCATGAAGAGAGGCTGGCTTGGAAAAAAGCAGGCTGCTCTTTTTCTAACAAAGTGTGGTACGGGCCAAATGATAAACCATGTTTGCCTAAATATTCGTTTCCTCATTATGCTAAGTTGACACATGGAAGAGATCATGTGTCAAAAGGGGGTATGATGAGTGAAATACAGAGATATTGGTTCACAAAGGGTTTCTCTAACTTCTCCCAAAAATTTTGTCAAAGTTGTGTGATCTGTGCTACTAACAATGCAGGCAGAGGCATCCAGATACAACAGAGTGCTCATCCAACACCACAAAAACCTTTCGATCACTTACAAATGGACTTCATTGAGCTAACACCTAGCGAGGGAAAGAAATACTGTTTGGTTTTTGTTGACATGTTTTCCAAGTGGGTGGAAGCTTTTCCCACTTCTAAACAGGATTCAGCAGCAGTAGCAAAAGCTTTAATCAGAGAAATAATTCCCAGATGGGGAATTCCAGGTAAGATCTCATCTGACAATGGTACACCTTTCATGAGCACAGCCCTGAAGAGCGTGGGTGAGTATTTTGGTATTGACATGAGGCAACATTGTGCCTATCACCCAGCAAGCGGGGGGGCTGTTGAAAGAGAGAATGGTATATTGAAAGGCAAGTTGGTTAAATGCTGTGATGAAACTGGTTTAACTTGGACAAAAGCACTACCGATTGTTTTGATGCACATGAGAGCTAGGGTCAGAAGCAGAAACGGTCTCAGCCCATTTGAAATCCTCTTTGCACGGCCAATGAATACAGGGATTGGACCGGTTAAGAGGCAACTCCCTCATACCAGCCAGTGCGAAGATGAAATGTTATGTTATTGTGCAAACCTGTCCTCTGTGCTTTTTGAAATCCACAAACAGGCTAAGGACGCCCTACCGAAAGCCACAGAGCGAAAACTACACGACCTAGAACCAGGAGATTGGGTCGTAGTGAAGGATCTGAGGAGAAAGAACTGGAAAGCACGCAGGTGGAACGGACCTTTCCAAGTCCTCCTCACCACGGAAACAGCTGTGAAAGTCGTGGAACGGGCGACCTGGATACACGCCAGCCACTGCAAACGCATTCCTGAGCCGACGGACGAGACAACATCAAGCGTGCGGAGCATCAGTAGGTGAACCAATGCTTTCCCCCGCCTTGTGTCTGCGAGGGAGAGAGGGGTGTGGATAACAATAGGGCCACACGTTTCTCAAACTCACAAAGAGGCAGGCACACTGAATACGGGGGTAAGCTGAGGTGCCACGGCCGATGCGATGACGCCAACGAATATACAGTGGCGCTGGAGGGGTGACGGATGTAGAGCTCACTGCCACCATCGTCCTGCTACTGCTCCTACAACAAGGCACATCTTAGCCTAATCAACAACAGGGGTGCTAAAACTCAAACAGCAGCTGCAGAGCATCCAACTGCAGAAGGAGGAGAGAATTGCTGCCAGAGTTTACTTGCTCCCCACTGAAGCCTGAGGAAAATTCCTGGTACACTGTAGTACTATCAACAGCCAGAAGGATTACAAACGACAGCTGCTATGTCTGCACACAACTTCCTCACGGAGTGGGGGACGCAATACCTGTGACACCATGACCACTGAACATTTCTGAGACCTTAGGCGTCATGCTAGCCTTCACCCTGGGAGTTTCCCTGCAAAACAGAACTGTGACAGACATGACTGAGAGCATTAACATATGTAACATCAGCATCACCAATTATGGAGGTTCAACGGCTAGATTCTGAGACCAAAGACCAAAGACTCTGAGAAATGGAGTCTGTGGTCTTGGCTGACTGACGGAGGATGGAAAGTGACATTGCTGAAAATACTGACACCCTTTCTCCTTTTCCTGACAGTATTTATGGTTGTAATCTGTTGTGGTATACCTTGCATCAAAGCTTTGATCACTTCACTGGTCAAATCCTCTGTAGGACAGTTCATGATTCAGTCGGAAGATGATCCCTCTCTGGACTGGGTTCCACCCTATGCTAATCTTGATGATTTTTAACACTGTTGTTTAATCTAGCAATATTGCTTATGTTGAGTTTTCATAAATTGTCATAATTTCTAACTGTTAATCTAGACTTTATTTACTTTATTTCTTTTCAATTTTCAATTTTCATTTTTTACTTTACTATTATTATTATTATTATTATTATTATTATTATTATTATTATTATTATTATTATTATCATAAAATGTGAGTTTCAATGATTA
Source organism: Chaetodon auriga (assembly GCF_051107435.1). Taxonomy (NCBI): domain Eukaryota; kingdom Metazoa; phylum Chordata; class Actinopteri; order Chaetodontiformes; family Chaetodontidae; genus Chaetodon; species Chaetodon auriga. The sequence continues at coordinate 1,039,320 of NC_135095.1, read as the reverse complement.
ATTCTAGTTTGTTGTGTTAATTTGTAATGTTAATTTGTGAGCGTAATACGCTCAAATGGGGGAATGTAATGGGAATTATTATTATTCATCTTCTCTGTACTTAATCATAAGTATTCACTGTCTTAAAGCCAAATGAACAACCATATCATATGATTAGGTGCGTGCGTATATCATAATCTGCTGACCATGTAACCACGTACAGTATGTTATTATGCACTGATTAAGTGAACCTTGTGTCCTGATTGTATAACACATTATGACGTGCCTATTGTGCTGACGTTGTTCTGATGATAGAACAAAGTCATCCTGTCTACAAAGATAATATATTGTATATAATTTATCAACTTCTCCTGCTCCGGGCTCTTTCTTGTCATCTCATACTCGAGACAACAAGAAGGGAGTCCGTCTGCAGGCATCAGAATAAACTCAGAGAAAGACAACGAACGACTCTGTGCTTTTTAGTACAAAATTGCCAGAACAATGGACAAGCCACCACTGGAGATCAGGCCTGAGCAAATGAGTTAAACTTGTTTTTAACAGATTTGACTCTGCCCCCAATCCAGCCCCCTCTCATTGGGGCCCCACTTCTTCACACCTCTCCAGGCCAGTCGTCTCCCCTCAGCTGCAGTCCTTAACACCTCAGCTCCCCTCAGACCACTCTGCTCCAACCCCTGTTGTCATCAAGGTCCCACCACCACCACCACCACCTACAGCTCTGCACTACTCCCCACAGTCACCCCCTCCCCCCCTCTCCATCACTATGGACCAGATGAGGAGGGAGCTCAGGAAGACAAAGGCCAAGACGCCATCAGCTCCAGGGTGCTCAGGGAGTGTTCAGACCAGCTCAGTCAGGTGGTTCTTTTCATGTTCAACCTGAGCCTCAGTCTGGAGAGAGTCCCAGCCCTGTGGAAGACCTCCTGCATGGTGCCGGTTCCAATAACAGCCCATCCCAGGGAACCAAGCCACTACAGACCTGTCGCTCTAACCTCCCCCCTCATGAAGACCATGGAGCGGATCATCCTCGGCCACCTCCACGCCCAGGTGAGCTCTGTGCTGGACCTGCTGCAGTTCGCATATTGACCTGTCATCGGGGTGGACGACGCCATCACTTACATGCTACACCGGGCCCTGTCTCATCTGAAGTCCCCCGTGAGCACTGTGAGAGTCATGTTTTTTGACTTTTCCGGTGCTTTCAACACCATCCAGCCATCAATGCTGCGGGGGAAAATGGAGGCAGCTGGTGTGGACCAACAGCTGGCTGCATGGACCATCGACTACCTCACTGACAGCCCACAGTATGTGAGGCTATACAGCTGTGTGTCAGATGTGGTAGTCAGCAGCACCGGGGGCCCCCAGGGAACAGTGCTGTAACCGTTCCTTTTCGCCCTCTACACCTTGGACTTCATGTACAACTCCACCATCGCCCTTTACATGAAGGGCCAGAGTTGCCTACACCTGCTGAGGAGACTGAGGTCCTTTGGTGTGTGCAGGGCTCTGCTCCGGACTTTCTATGACACTGTGGTGGCCTCTGCAGTGTTTTATGCCATAGTGTGCTGGGATGGGGGCAGCAGGGACAGAGACAGGAGGAGACTGAACAAACTGGTTAAGAGTGCCAGCTCTGTCCTGGGCTGCCCACTGGACTCTGTCGAGGAGGTAGCGGGCAGAAGGATGTTAGCCAAGCTGACATCCATCATGGACAACTCCTCCCACCCCCTGCACCACACTGTGAGGACCCTGAGCAGATCCTTCAGCACAAGACTTTTACATCCCCAGTGCAGGAAGGAGCACTACAGCAGGTCATTCCTGCCCACAGCCATCAGACTGTTTAACAGTGCACAATAACATCCACTCAAATGCAAGTTGTACTGATCACATCACATTTTTTCTGTTTTCATGTGCAATCGTCATTTTTAAATTACCTAAGTGTGTACGTATTGTATATATTGTAAATTACCATAGGGTATACAACACTTGTGCAATATTTTCTTGTCTTCTTGTCCTCTGACTTCTTGCACTCTGTCTTGTTGCTGCTGTATCGTGAATTTCCCCCATTGTGGGATAAATAAAGTCTATCTTATTTTATCTTATCTTATTTTTATTTCCGGCCAAGCGAGAAACAAAACAGCCTGGGTGACAGGAAAATAAGTCTACCGGTTCTACTTTGGACAGGGAGGGAAACTGTGACTGTGACTGTGTGTGTGTGTGTGTGTGTGTGTGTGTGTGTGTGTGTGTGATCTTTTGCCCTCTGCTTATAAATAGAATTCAGTTGGAGGCTGCTTGTCTGTTCAAAACAAATTAAATCAGCAGTGTCCTTACCTGCCGTCACTGTGTCCTGGGCCTAAATCTCTGTCTTTGTCTTCTTCTCTTCTGCAAACACTGCAGTAATGCTGCGAGTTTCAAAGTGGAAGAGTGTGTCCCTCATCCTTTCCTTGTAACTATTGTTGTTGCTATTGTTATTTGCTTCCCCGACAGTGAAAATTGCCCCGTCATAATTCCCCTTCCATTGTGTGTGTGTGTGTGTGCGTGCGTGCGTGTGTGCGTGCGTGTGTGTGTTTTAACATGTGAATCAGCACCTCTGCACAGATAGCGTTCACACCTGCAGCACACAGTGTACATCTTGCAGTCCCTTTTGGGGGGGGCACACCTGATGCCACTTGCGTTTACTGGCCACGGCCCGGGGCGAGATGGGGTGGGGGGTTCCCACACCCGCTCTTGCTCCCACTCCTGCGGCTGGCCGCAGCACCCCGGACAGCTCGCACGACGGCGGTGGAACCTTTGGCCCCTTCGGCTCCGCGCCCTCCTTTTGATGAGCGGGGTCACGAGCACCCAGGAGCTCTAGGAACAGCCTCCTCCTGTTGCCGGGCATCCAGTCTGGGTGGAGCTCTTGCCACAGCACATATTGTGCAGGATGACCATGGGCCACCGGAACGTCATCCTGCGGCAGCTGTACGTCCCGATCACCCTGTCGAGGTTGTCGACGCCCCCCTTGTTGCTGTTGTAGCACCATGACCTTGCTCCTCTTGGGCACGTACGAGCCCAGCGCAGCATTGGGCGCGAAGGTGAACAGGGACAAGTGCACCTCCCTCCCCTTGCAGGCCAGCAGGCCCGAGGGCAGCTCAGGCTTGTTCTTGCACATGGTGCCGACCAGGGTGAGCCGCCGCGCAAGGAGTCATTGTGCCGGCTCATAAGAGGTGAGCAGAAGTTGTTGCAGGTGACGCTGCGGCCCCTCAGTCCCTCGGTCAAGTCGAGAACCACGCCTGGTTTTTCTCCGGCCGCCCACTGCCCCTCACCTTTCTGGTGTATACCTGTATCTTCCAGGCGTAGCTGGATCTGGCGTTGCAGGCCACCCAGCACTTGACCTGTACCTGGTAGGTTTGCTGGGCATGTACTGGTGGAACGGGCAGCAGTGGAGGAGGATGGAGGGACAGAGGGCCAGTGGATAGAGGACAGAGGACGAGAACAACGACAACAGAGGGTAAGCAAATAGGGCCATGCTCTGTGGTGATGCGTGAGGGTGAGAGCAAGGGTGCGATCGTGCCGTTGCGAGTGAAGGGAGCTGCTCACTCACTCACCTCTGAAGGGAACGAGCTGCTCGTCCACTGTCACCTCAGGTCCGGGGTTGTACAGGAGGGGCAGCCGCTCGACCCAAGCGTCCCACACCTGTCTCATGGCGGCCAGCTTCTCTGCGGCTCGTCTCGCGGGTCTCGTGTCATGGTCGTCGAACCTCAGATCTCTGGAGTACCTGTGAAATGCTTTCAGCGGCATGGTGGCATGGAACACGGCCCTGCCAATATCAGCAGCTCCAGGTAGGCGCACAGGTTGGTGCCATCCATGTCTCACACTGGGGCGGCCCTGGCGGCAGTCGCGGTTTTGGTGTCTCCGAGCCTCCAGATTCGTCATGTCCAGGATGGTCACCTGTATCGTGGGTGTGAACAACAGCTGGAACGTCGAGGCCTCATCTCACATGCCGACGACTGGTGTTTGCCCGGGGGCCTCGACCTGGACCACTGGCTCGACGGGGTTCCCGCGGCGGGGGTTCCGGTGCGGTCTCGATGACCTGGTGACTTTGCCGTTCTTCGACAAGAAGGTCCGTGGCGGCGACGGTGGTCCGTAGTCGGCGGTTTCTTCAGAATCCGGAGCCGCCGCAGCAGCAGCCGCAGCCACTTTCGCTCAAATTTGTAACAAGGACCCAGGGATGGCTCGCCAGATGGTCTAGGGACGGGCTAGTGTCAGGTCAGAATGACCCATCGGGGCATTGCAAGGGTCAACGGAGTTGTGTGATGGCACCATCTGCTGGGAAAATGCATGAGCCTCTGCGTGAAAACAAGAGGCGGCCGCTGGGGCCAGAAGGACACTGGCTTCCGTGGCCCTGGACTGTCCGGGGATCGTTACCTGGGGATCGCTGCCATCTAACTAAGTCCAATGGACTCATGCCATCTGTGGAAACTTTGTACTTATTCACGTAAGGCTAAGGTGTCCCGACGGTTGTGCCTTGCATACCAACCTTGTAATGCAGTCACGGATCAATGCAAAGGACCGCTGTGTTCTCACCGCCTCATTCCATTCGTTCAACATTAGTGTTCATGTGCATGATAAGCATAGGGCAAAACAGCGGTTGGGCTTCACATACTGATGGGCAGTGCAGTAACAGGTGTCGAGTCACTGCGAGGGACCACAAACGTGGTACAGTGTAGTCACATCTTTATTTGCAGTTTACATTCAGTACCGTTACCTGACATACACACACTGTTATGGATAAGGGTTCGAACTGGAGCCACACAAACCACCAGGAAACAGGAGTTCTTAATTAATTCAATGTCCATTTAATTTTCTTAATTAATGAAGATGATGATGATTGCCATGGTTCTAAATAAACAGGTTATAGTAAATGGTGAAACATCATGAATTCAGCTTTCAAATAATGTCAAACACATAAATCACATTTAACAAATAAGTTAAAGAATACAGATTATCCTTCACCTTGATAATTTCTTAACATATCATGATAACAAAAAAAGGAAAGGAAGTCTATTTACATTGAAAGTTGATCAGAAGACACATGGCAAACACTCAAACAGCTCAAAGCTCAGTGCAAGTTCAGGTGTTTGGAAACAAAAGGAGGAAGTCCATCTCTAGACCTAAGTGCAGGGAGGAAGTACAAAACCTGAACTACCTGTAGCACCTCTTGTGGAGTGGAGGCAAGGTAGAATAACACTTCTCCACTGGGACAGGAGAGATGCAGACTTTTACTTTATCACACACACTGACTCAAAACCACTGAATTTCACTTTGCACTCAAAAAAATGATTCTTGGCTCTAATAAACATGAAGTAATATTTTAAAGTAAAATGTAACTGAAATATATGAAATTTAAAGTTTAATTATTCATAAAAGTCAAACATAATGTGAATATGCTTAGTATAAACTGAATCTAAACAAATCAACTAAACTTTATTTACTAGATCACATAAAAAGGCTGAGCATCACAGTCAAATACAGTTTGTGTAAAAGTTTGCATTAACTAAAGCAAATCTGACTGAAGGTATTCAATTTATTCACACTGACTCAATATGATAGAAAAAACATTGCAATAAATGCAATTCTTTACATTAAACATATGTAATAAAATTACATGGGAAATTTATATGTAATGGGTGAATTATTTTTATGTGTGTGGCAGACAAACCATGGTCTTTTCCTTAACCTAACCAAGTATTTTTGTTGCAGAACCATACAAAACTGGCTGACAACTTAAAACAATAAGTTTGAAAATGAAAAGTCAGCACGCAACTTTTAGTTTCACATAGGAATCCTAGGGGACCATCCTGTTGCCCCAATTTTTAAAAATGACAAACTGTTACAATAAGCTCCATCAAGAAATTCTGGGAAGACTTCATTTGTGCATTTGAATGTTCTTGGCCATTTTTACTGCCATTTTTGCATCACCCTTTATTATCTTGACACTTTATTGAAAACATAAACACATGTTCAGAAATTAGACATTTAATTAGGCTGAGTTAACAGGTGATCTCATTGTTTTTATTTCCTCTTATGACTCTTGGCCCTCATAAATATTAAGTAGTATCAGTATGATATTTACGTAAAATGTAACTAAATTTTATGGAAAATAAATAAACACAATGTGAATCTACCATAAACTGAATGTAAACAAATCGAGTAACCTCTATGCGGCCAGATCCCATTAGGCGGCTATGTGCATCGTACTCCCAACACAGCAGGTGGTGGTAGTGCAGCTTAACACTGGTTGCAACCCACCCCAAACCGGAAGGAGTAGAAGAAGACCGACATATCCCCTGGGCGTTGGTGAAGTCGACCCCGTGACCTTTATGCATGGCAAACGTTTTCCTCAACGACAGGGAAAATTGCGCGGAATTAGTGGCAGGTTCGGTAAGTTATTCAACCATTTCCCATATGTTGTGTTACACCACGGCGATGTTATTTCGATAAATGTATTCATTTTAATTTAGTTTTTTTAATTTACTTAAGCGAGTGTGATTGTTCTGCTGTGTACAAGGTCGGGTAACTTAATTTGCGCGTGTGTGCGCTAGCTGCCTCATGTCCTGCTAGCAAGTGCTAGCACTAGCTGAGAGGCTCATATCTAACCAACCATGAACTTACAAGTACAGTCAAATTTTTTCATAGTTTTTGTGAGATGACAGGACCTACGGTGAACAACACTGCTTTAACTCAGGGCCGCTCGAGCTGTGTTGATAGCTACACTTATAATGTCATAGTCCGCTATCATCTGCTAATTGGCTCAGCACTAAAACAGCTTCACTTTCTGACTTGCTCAACTCCGTGAAACAACACGTGTTAGATTATACTGCAGTCTCTGGCTTCCGAAGCAAGATACAGAGTCGCCAGTGACACTGCTGCTCGGAATGCATCATTTGCAGAAGCTAATGTAGATGTAGAAGCTAATGTAATTGGTCCCTAATTTTAATTGGCTATCTCTTGCTGCTCCTCTCAACTTGCCAACACTTCATTGTTATTTAATTATGTTTATGCCTCAACTGAAGTGACCTGGGTGGTATTCAAAACACATGGATAACATAATAGTTGATAAAGTATCATTCAAGGACCAAATATAGCACTAGCCAAATCCTGAAAAAATATTGGAGTGGAACAATTTGGATTTGTTTCACTTCCCGGCCAGAAAATACACAGGAGTAAGAAATTGTGTTATTAAAATGTTCACATTCACTTGCAAGTCAGACAAATAACAAAATAAAGCAAACAACAACAACAAAAAAATATTCTGGACCAAATATTTGCATTTGACTACTTGAGAATAAGACCGAAACGGTCATCTGTCCTTCCTGAATAACCCCTTGTTAATCATTAGTAAAATGCTTTGAATTTGGAAGAATATGCACTGCTCTGATCAATTTTTTTGTCTTTTCTTTTGATGCCAGAATTATTTACAAAGACATGAACAGTAAAAACTCAATTCATGATTGAAATACCTTAGATTTATTGCTTAATTTACATATTGATCTTGCATTAAGTCCTGCATGGGATGTTGTTAATTTTTGTACATAACTGATTGTTCACGAAGTATTACATTAATGTATTCATTCTTTTAGATGCACAATGTCAGAGAAATGTATGTACTTTTACCATGATGAGTTATTGTTACATACACATAAACCTGCAGCTGACTATTTCTCATCCTGGTTGGAAACTAACATCATACTGTTTTTTCTTACTTACAGATACAACATCACAGGGCCAAATCAACAGAGTAGCTCACATCTTGAAAGGGCAACTTCTCAATTTAGGTGAGTACACATGATGTTGTGAGTAAGATCTATATAAACGCTTTTCTTTCTTTTTCTTATTTTTCTTCAAATATGGCAACAAACTTACATCTTGACCATGTTCTATTTTCTTTTCTAGGTGCAATATGTGAATGGCGTGTGGGAATGTAAGGTGTGCAGAATATCAGTAGTAAGCAGGTATGAATTACTGAAACATTGCAAGCTAAAGCATGGCCACCATGGAAACAGGTTCAGACATCCATGCCCATATTCTGATTGTCCCTGCACATTTATCTTATGGAATAATCTTTTGAGTCATATATACCGCAGTCACCAAACCCAAGCATCTTCAAAGACATCTGAGTTATCTACATTTTCATGTCAGTTGTGTGCGTGTCATGAGATTTCAAATGAAAGAGATCACTTCAGTCATGTAAATGAACATTTACGTAGACATGAAACAGTAACATGTGTGTTTAAAGGTTGTGTGTTTAAAACTAATGTCTATAATACATTTCAAACGCACAAAAACTGGAAGCACAATCCACATACTTTAAATGATTTTAAACCTGAGGTTGTCAGTGTAGTTACTGGATTACAAGAATCAGTTGTTGACGTTGCGTCCTGTGCTGCAGACACAGATGTAGAATCTGAAACTGATTTTGCTGCACATAGTTTTTCCAGTATTGAAGATATTTCCAAAGTTGTTGAGGAGAACATCGCGTCAGTTCTGTTGAAGTTGGAACATATTTTGTTTGTACCAGCCACAGCAATTGATGAATTACTGCTTGAATTACACTATTTGTTAAGCTCCCCATCTGTTCCCATCACCTTTAACAGTCTATCGAACATTCTTAAAAATCATAGTGTTCAAGTTGATGAGTCAGTTGTCAAAGAGCTTGCTCAAGAAGTGTGCTAGTCCAATCCTGTGGCCAAAGCCTTTGCAAAAGATGGGCCCCTGGCTACAGCTTACAAAAGGAAGCAATATTACAAAAAACATTTCAATGTGGTGAGCCCAGTTGAGTACATCCTTTGTCCTAAGACCAATAGGACATTTCAGTATATTCCTATTTTGTCCTCTTTGCAGCATCTGTTAAGTAACAGTGACATTTTAAAAACTGTAGTCCATACCCACAAGACACAGGAAAATACTTCAGGTGTAGTGCAGTACAAATCGATAAGAGATGGAATTTACCATAAAGAAAATGTTTTTTTCACTGGAGGGGATTTGAAATTATCAATATGGCTTTATGTTGATGACTTTGAGGTTTGTAACCCCTTAGGCACATCGAGAAAAACTCATAAACTTTGTGATGTCTACTGGATTTTGAATAATTTGCCACCTGGATCTCACTCAGCTCTTTCTTCCATCTACTTGGCTGTATTATGCAAGGCTACTGATGTAAAGGTGTATGGCTATGAAAAACTTTTAGAGCCCCTTTTACAGGATTTGGTTATTTTAGAGAAGCATGGTGTTTTTGTTTCAGGTCTTGGAGAGTTTGTGAAAGGCACAATCGAGACGGTAATTGCCGATAATTTAGGAGCCCATGGGATAGCAGGCTTCACTGAAAGCTTTTCGGGTGTCTACTTCTGCAGATTTTGTACAGGTGAGCGATCAGATATTCACACTAAGGCTGTTCAGTCAGGTCATTTTAACATTCGAACAAAAGACATACATGACAAACACGTTACATTTGCAAGGGAAAGCTCGACCATCTTTTGTGGTGTAAAGGGAGAGTGTGTGTTTACCAAGAGTTTTCATGTTACTCAGGGCTACCCCCCTGACATAGTTCATGACTTATTTGAGGGTGTTGTTCCAGTAGAGATTGCCCTCTGCGATTGTGGCAAGGCGAGCGGTATGGGGAAGGTTGCAGACAACGCCACCTGGGGACTTTCACCCCAAGATATAACCAGATCTAGAAACTACCAGCGGTCAATTTGAACAAGACACACGGTTCAGAAATTCCACAGGGCGAGAGTGATTTCCAACCATAAAAGTATTTTTATTAAACAAGTAATAATGAGCCACAGACTAAATAAATCAAAATAATGATGATAATAATAAGGAGTGATGTGAGGAGCTGCCAAAGGAAATAAGGGACAGGGCTGGGGCTTACCACGACAGCGGTAACAAAAAAAGGGAGGGATCCAAACTACACTACACCCGTGACACTGCAAACCAAAAAGTGAAAAGGGACCACCACCAGGAGAACCGCTGCCGCTCTGGGCCTCAGCACCTGTCAAAAGAAAGAAACAATATTAACACCATAAAATCAAGGCAGTCCTCACACACGACATAACAAAATATCACCCCCCAAAACCAAAAGAAACTATACCAAACCACAAATTATCAGAATCAAGAAAAAAAGAAATATTTCTAAACAATTAACCAAATATAACAGAAACTCAATCAATAATAATTCAATGAAAAGAAATAGAAAAGAAATAAACTCAAATAATCAATAAATGTCTGCCACTCGAATTTAAAACAGTCTTGGCTCGGTGACAATAAAAGTTAGGGCGCCTCTCTGGGCGCACGCCGACAACTTTTATCTCGGCTGTGTTGCCACCGTCTTTGGCTGCAGTCAACAAGGCTGGACCAGAGAGTTGGGTGCAGGCCGAACCGGAGCGCCGAGTTAAAGCGGCTGGAGTCCCACGAAGAACCGCACTAAGGGGAGCAATTACACCGGCAGAATGGCAAGCCAAGGCAAAAGGAGAACCAAAACAAAAAGAAAACGAAAGAGAACAAAAGAAAACAAAAGAGCCAGGACAGCAGCGAGGCTCACAGCTGCGCGTGACGGCCGCGCACGGAGAGCAGGATCGGAGGTGTCACAGCAGCAGGAGGAGGAAGCGCACAGCCCGGACTCTAGCAGCGACAGCCGGGAGAGAACAATCAGCACACCTCACCAAACCATCGGCAGCGTGATATAAACGGCAGAGAACTGAGCGTCTTACCCGCAGAGAGTGCACCACACACGCACTAACCCAAGGGAGACAGCCCGGCTCCAGGTATCACCGCACTGCCGGACGGAGCGAAACTGAGGTAAACGCCAGGCCCACAACACAGAATGACTCGAGCTGATTGAGGAGACACAGAGCATGCATACCTCGGTTTTGAGATCTCACCTACCAACCAGCGAGACGCCACCACACACGCCGTCGGCTCCGTGAAGGAGGAAGAGGAGGCGGAAAGGACGAGACGGATCCGACCTGGTCTATTTATAGGTGATCGCGCAATTATCTGCCACACTGCCCCTCCCGGCTGGGAGTGCAGCGCTATCCTGCCACACATTGATGTATTCATTTCCAAAAAGTATCTGTCTCTTAACACTCTTAACGAATTAATCCTGAACTTTCCATATAAGTGGGGCGATAGAACCTCATATTATACCACGTACTTACACCTCTACAAAGACCATTGGAGGTAACGCCCACGAAAACTGGAATTTATTGAGGCTGCTTCCTTTTATCATCGGAGACTTGATACCAGAAGCGGAGTCTGCTTGGCTTGTGCTGCTTGATTTAAAAGAAATCGTTGAACTCGCTGTTGCCCCTTTTCATAACAAAGAGACCATTGCCTACCTGGCTTGCAAAGTCACAGAACACAGAGATAGATACTTAGAGCTTTTTCCTGAATGACTCTTACCAAAACATCACTTTCTTGAGCACTACCCTCAAATGATCGAATGTTTTGGGCCTTTAGTGGGGCAATGGACTATGAGGTTTGAAGCAAAGCATAGCTTCTTCAAGGAAGTTGCTCGGCATACAAATTGTTTCAAGAATATATCACTCACACTAGCAACCAAACATCAGCAAATGATTGCATATCATATCAATGCATCCCACCTTAAATCCTCATTAGAAGTTGCAACTGTTTCTACCCTTCCTGTGGATGTATTGAACAAGGAAGTAGCAGCAAGCCTCAGGCAAAAATACCCCATGATGAATGAGGTACATCTAGCCAAAAATGCTACTGACAAAGGAATCTCTTACAGAATTGGCATGTTGATTCCTTATGGTTCAACCTGTGGTCTGCCAGAGTTTGCAGAAATTCTCCAAATGTGCATAGTCAAGAACAGCTTGAGCTTTGTTGTAAGAATATTGTGTGCATGGTATCATGAGCACTTCCGAGCATATGAAGTGACTATGTCACCCAGTAGAGAGGTTGCCCTAGTTGATGTTGAAGACCTGGCCGATGCTTATTCACTCTGTGAGTACACTGTAGGTGTAAGACGGATGGTTACCTTGAAAAGGCATATCATTGTACAAGGTGGGTCTATAATGTATTTTTTTTCTCACTAATTTTATGAAGTAGGTGTGCAACAAATAATTGCATAACTAGTCACCCACCTGAAAAGATACTAAATTTTACTTTTTTTGTTGTTGTTGTTGTTGTTGTTGATTTATGTTTTTTCCTAATTTATCAATCAAACAAAAATATGACTGGTATTGTGTGTTCATGTAATTTCTGCTAATTCAAAATCCAGCTACCTTTAAATTTGCCTAAATTTCCAATGAGAAAAATATGATTCTGAATAAAATCATGACAATCACTGATGCGAGCCCTACTATATATTTACATCCATATTCTGCTCTAATTGCCATATGATAATTTAGAGTTACTTCACGCATAAAGCATAATTCAGGTTCATTTGGGCTAATTGTTGTTTAAGTGGCAATTCAGTATTTTTTTGTGCTGAAGTGACTGATGGGAACAACAATTCTTGAAATTTGTCTGATATTGAGAAAGAACATTTAAGCTGACAGAAGTAAAACTTTGGTTCAGTGTAATTCTTTGAGGTAACTGCACTGTCCAAGTAAGTCCACTAAAAGTGCTTATTTTTGCCTTGGACAGGCTCAGTTTGAAAATATTAAGGAAAGAACCACTGAGACATACCATTTTAAAGAGCAAAATGTGTTTTGTTTAACAAGAAACAGTTTAATTGCGTTCTCCAAACTAATCAAATCCCCCATACAAAATGATAATTTTGAAATCTTTATCTTCATGCAAACTCAACAAGATAACACTCACCAAAACAGGCTTGGCTCATTTTCCACTATTTAATCACCTGCTCTGGTTTGGGGGAAATAAACCTCTTATTCAGACTTTGATGTGGAAAAAATGTAGATTTATAAGAGTAAGGAAGTAGAGGTAGGGGGAATATCAAAGAAGCAGCAGGGAGAAGCTGCATGTACAGCCAGGACATTTTCAGATCTAATGTGGTTAATAACTGGTTTATTTTGGGGAAAAAAAAAAAAAAACACAGTTGGTGATCCATGGAAAAGTAGAAAGATGAGTCAAGATGGTTTTGCTGGGTTCTATTTTTTCCGTTGAGTTTGTTGATTATGATGATGTTAAAATTAGAGTTTTGTGAAGGGAGTCTGGTTAAGATTGGCAAAACCAGTGAAACTGCTGTTTCTGGATTAAACAACGTGTCTTAAAGCCTGTCTCTGTAGCAGTTCTTCCCATTATGTTGGTGGACATTTGCAAAAACACTTCTAGTGATGGTGTGAAGTTGCTTCTGCCAGCTGCATCAAAAGTATTCAAAGCATTTAAGAAATTTTTTGGCACTTTTAGATTTATTTATGTGCTAAGATTTACTGCTTTGCCCTACAAGCTGCACCAAATGCACAGTCACTGCAATGTAACATAGGAAGTCTAGGCTCAAGTTATACAGTTGGAGTGACCTTATGGGAAAACTTGTATCTACTCATGATGGAAATAACCATCAGCTCAAGTTCTGATATGAAGCTGCAGTAGTGGTTGTGTATGTTGTGTAACTTCTGTTTCCTATGTTTGTTCTCTAGAATAGGTTGAGTGAAAGATGTCAAGTCCCATCCACCTGCGAATCGTTTTTGGTGGAGATGATGCCAGAAAACTTACCCTCACTTCAGGGATGCCAGCATCTGTGGATCAACTTGTCCATGAGATAAAGACTGTTTTTGGACTTACAGAGCAGTTCAGGCTCCAATACAAGGATATAGACTTTGGAAATGAATATGTTAATCTTATGTCAACCAGTGAAATAAGAGATAGGGACACTCTCAAAGTGATATTTTTTTCTTGTGAAGAAACCAGCTCCAGAGACTCTACCATCTAGCAGCACCAGCATGCCAATAACTTCACCCAGCACATCACACAGTTCTGAGATCCCAGAAAGCTTGTCTGCAAACACCCTCAGCTCTCCATCCCTTGACCAAGTGAGTTTGTCTTCCGATCACTCTTTTGGCAGTGCAGACACCATCATTTTGGATCCGATTCCAGAGTCAAGAACCTCCAATTGGCCGCCAGTTTTGGTGCATACTCATCCATGCTTGATGCAAAGAATCAGAATCAAAATCAGAATCAGAAAAACCTTTATTGCCAAGTACGCTTTACACATACGAGGAATTTGCTGTGGTGAAATTGGTGCATGACACATCTACTAAAATAAGAGCATAAAATATAACAATTTAAATATATATACACAAGTCTGTTTTTTGTTGTTTGCTATTTTCCGGAAACACAGTCTGTTTTTCAGAAAGAAGTCCAAGTTGAGCGTTAATGTAACGCATAGAGTTATATTTATATCAATGTGACAGAATGAGTCCAAGGTGGAATGTGAAGAGTGTCAGGGGGGTTCCGGGCCTTGTTGGTAAGGCTGACAGCAGACGGGAAAAAACTGTTCTGGCGTGAGGTTTTGGTCCTGATGGACCGCAGCCTCCTGCCAGAGGGGAGTGACTCAAAGAGTGTGTGTCCGGGGTGAGAGGGATCAGCCACAATCTTTTCTGCACACCTCAGGGTCCTGGAGGTGTACAGGTCCTGAAGAGATGGGAGATTGCAGCCAATCACCTTCTCCGCAGACCGAATGACACGCTGCAGTCTGCCCTTGTCCTTGGCGGTGGCAGCAGCGTACCAGACAGTGATGGAGGAGGTGAGGATGGACTCAATGATGGCTGTGTAGAAGTGCACCATCATTGTCTTTGGCAGGCTGAATTTCTTCGGCTGCCGTAGGAAGAACATCCTCTGCTGTGCTTTCCTGATGAGGGAGCTGATGTTCCGCTCCCACTTGAGGTCCTGGGAGATGATAGTTCCCAGGAAGCGGAAAGACTCCACAGTGTGAACAGTGGAGTCACAGAGGGTGATGGGGGCAGGTGAGGCTGAGTTCTTCCTGTTGTCCACAACCATCTCCACTGTCTTTAGAGCATTGAGCTCCAGGTTGTTCTGATTGCACCAGGTCACCAGGTGGTCAACCTCTCACCTGTAGGCGGACTCGTCGCCATCAGAGATGAGTCCGATGAGGGTGGTGTCATCCGCAAACTTCAGGAGCTTGACAGACTGGTGACTGGAGGTGCAGCTGTTCGTGTACAGGGAGAAGAGCAGAGGAGAAAGAACACAGCCCTGGGGGGATCCGGTGCTGATGGTCTTAGCGTCTGAGACGTGTTTCCCCAGCTTCACGCTGTCAGACAGGAAGTCTGTTGTTATATTGTTCAACAGAGCCGTGGGTCTGCACTACACAGAGATGGCAAGTGACGTCCTACCCACACTAGAAGATATCCTGTCTGAAGGTGGACTGTTAGACCATTCGGCCTCAGAACATCAATGTGTGCCCGATGTCCCGCTAGTAGGAACGGATCACAGATCCTTTACACGGTGGAACCACCGTGATGATAGACAGGGACAAATCGTGTATGCGCTGTATTGTGAAAGCAACACATGTACCGCTGCATCCTCTCCCGACCACGGATCTGGGTGCGACGAACAGTCACACGCTGTGGCACTGGCTGAGGTACCCTCTCTTGACCACAACCGTGACTCTGCATGCGAGGGACGGTTGAACACTTTGGTCTCAGGCATGCAAAAGTGTGATGACCGGAGTGACGGTCATGAGAAATGGTGCTCTGATGTGAAATGCTGTGTTGGCAACACAACGGACCCGTCCACCGTGCACATGATACACACCTTCAGTAACCTACCGGGAACACTGACGGTACACTGATGTACACAGTACACACAAACCGCAGTGTGACATTGGATGAACTGGTGAAATACTGTGTAACAAGAACACATGGCCCGTGGGAACCCAACTGGCTTGAGAAACATGGGGAGCGGTCAATCCTGTGCTGCTCATGGAGCATCAGGTCGACCCAAGTACCAGTGATACTGTACAGCGGTACAGGATTACATCTAGGGTACACCTGAGTACATTTCTGGTGAACTACGATATGCGGCTGTGTTACAATGAGGTATTTCTACCAGGCAGGCCTGTCAGCAGATTAAATTTAGATGTTGATCTAAAATGTTGTCAGAAATGCAATTGCAAATTTTCTACCAAACAGATCGGTCTACCAAATGTAAAGTGGCCGAGGCCTTGGCGGGAAGTCTGATCATGGTGATAGTAGAGACTTGGTGACAAGGTGACAAATCTGGAAATGCAGAGCGATCCAACTCTGAAAGACCTGGCCGCAGGGATAGGGAAGATCACCGTGTACACCAAGTTGAGTCTGAGGATGTTGTGGTATCTACCGGTGGAACTGTGCAGTTATGATAGAATAGACGTGTATAGACCCATGTTGGATGAAATGGAGAAGGTGTCAAAGAACTATGTCTTGCTGTCTTACCCATCAGATGGAGAGACCAGTGGACTCTGCGAACTGGGAAGTGCCATGAGAAAAGGTGCAAGGCGGTTGTCCATTGACAAGACTCCGTATGCACTCAGGAAGTGTGTGAGGCTGCCCAACTGTCATAAGGACGAGTCCTCCTGTGATTATGTGCCAACGTTTAACACACAAGACGTACAGGACCCTCTGCTCGATGACCCCTTGTCTCTTTCCGTGGGCCCAATCCGAGTGTACGTGTCAATCACCTAGTGGTGTCAGGACAGGTCCTGCGCACAACGGACCAAGGCTAGGCCTAGCGCAAGGTTCTACACTGTTCACGTGGTGAAATATGGCATCTGCCAGGCTGATCAGGTACGCATGCAGCTCATCCAAGGTGTGTGTACATTTCCCAAGCCCGGGCTCATCACCCAGGTGTCGCCCAGGTCCTCGTTAGGCCACCTAAATGTGCCTCCCCTTGTTGATGTTACCACAATCCATTTCACACAGGAGGCTGACGAATGGGATGTTTGTCATCGTCCTTTTCCTGTACTTGGTCCTGTATTTACAATAGTCCAGTCTGACCACACACTTGTCTTTACAGGCACTCTTGAATCTTTTGCTCTTGGCATGTGTGACATTGTCACATGACATTTTCCACATTTCCACAATTCATGTGCTTAACGAACACACTTATCAGGTGATTTCCAATGTCGTTGTACAGCCTGTGTGAGACCGCCTCCTCCAGAGCATACAGTAGTCTGGATTCTCAACAAAGTACAGTATGACAGGGTTGATGTTATGAAAGTGCTTTATGATGATATGATGATGATAGTTTTCCTCACCAGAGAATCGGCGAGTGTCAGATCTCTAGGTTTGTTGGTGAGTCCTGGCCAAACTGTAGTTCTCGCAAGGCGGTCCTGCAAATATAACATCTGGTGCAGGCCCTGACCACTCTGTAGCGGGGTCCCACTTTTGTATGTCCATGACACTATCGGCTCTGTGTCAAGTGTCGACGTCCAACCTTCGAACCACCCATCCGGCTTTAATGAAGGGTCTGCATATGCTACCCGTGCCGTCGAAAAGACTTACATACAGGCTGTACCATGGTGCCCATTAGTCACCTGATGTGTAACTTTCTTTCAAATTAACTGAACGTTAATCGGACGATATTCCGCGGCATGCACAAGAATCATGGATAGGTTTACTCTGACATATCTGGTAACAATGGTATGGACCGCGCTTTGTCTAGGTAGTCAACTCGAGCATATGTGGGACAAAAGCAATCTGGTGAACTGTAAGAGGAATGTGCGATACTGCAACACGATTCACGACCCAGAGTATGGGTGGGTGGGGTGTACAAGCCGAGGGCAAGAGGTGTGTCTACACCGGTGTCCCCTCGGGCAACCCAGATCACCTGCAAGCATCTCAGTAGGCAGACAAAGTGCGAATGTGTGTCCCTACGGTTACACTGTAAAGGTAGTGGACAGACATGAAGTCATGCTCCCGTGGCCAAACACTCTTGGTGCTCGGCACATCCTGGCACGATACGGTGTGCGGCAATCAGGCCAGTTATGTGTTAAACGGAGCCCTAAATGGGATATCCTCACATGTCCTTTGCAGGACATTGAACACGCTACTTTCGCTCTGGGTGCACGACATAACTGATACAGAGACCAAAATCGTCTGTAGAAAAATAAGCAAGGAGGCGCAGCGAGCAGAGTATAAAGTGGCTTTAGAGAGTGTGATACAAACGGTCACAATATCGCCCATAGAAACCATGTACTACACACTCAATAAGCTGTTGTTGCATGCTACCGCCCAGTGTATGTACAACGCTGTGGTAAAACCGTTTGTCTCTGATCGAGCCATGGATCCGAAACTAGCAATCCATTTTAAGATGCCAGACCCGTGGTGGCTCAAAGATCAGCATACAGTATGCGTGGCAACCAGATTCACCATCCCAATAGGGTTGAGTCACAGATACATACCATATAAACTGATATGGTACAGGACGAGATTAGCAGACTTTGTACCGGTGGAACACTTCAACAAGACCAACATTGTGTACCATCAACGGGGATATCACGTGCAGAGAGCGTTGGACTGGACCGAAAGAACATCCACCAGCTTCTTTGTGTACATTCTGGACATATCCCTAATCGTATCGAGATACAAATGCAGCATGTTCGACAACCTGACCGTCGCTGTCCGGGTTTACGACAAGTACAAAATGAAAGACCTAGAGATATGGACAACACTGCAGACCAGCTGTTTGTGGAAACCCCAGCATCATCCAGCCTGCGATTGCACAAGTGCCCTGTCACACTACACGAAGCCGGACGGACTGCGCTCACCCAGTTGTATCGACACACCCTTTGCGCACCTGTTGAAGGGGGTCAATGGAAGCAACAACATAACCCTAACCCTAATGTATCTGAACAAACGTGTGACGTCATTCCTGTACATGGTCTGTGATATGCGTGTGTGCATATTTGAAAGGAACAAGAGTCACGCAGATGCACACAGCTGGCTAAACATGTACCAACTGAACTGATTTGAGGGTCCCAAAAAAGTCCTTGCCGAGAACATCATAAATGCACTTAAACTACACATCACAGACGTGGACTACATGGCACTAGCAGCATTCAGGACATCTGTGTTTGTGATCATCGGGGAATCGGTTCTGTGGTCCCCTGTCACAATGTCCGAATGCTACATGTGGACGCCTATTAAACAGGACGCTGTAGCTGATCGGGATATATCACACTGCAACTCCATGCAGCCACGATCCTCTTGCTGATCAGAAATCAGAATCAGAAATCAGAAAAGCTTTATTGCCAAGTACGTTTTTACACATACGAGGAATTTGCTGTGGTGAAATTGGTGCATGGCACATCTACTAAAATAAGAGCACAAAAAATAACAATTTAAATATATATACACAAGTCTATTTTTTGTTGTTTGCTATTTTCCGGAAACACAGTCTGTTTTTCAGAAAGAAGTCCAAGTTGAGCGTTAATGTAACGCATAGAGTTGTATTTATATCAATGTGACAAAATGAGTCCAAGGTGGAATGTGAAGAGTGTCAGGGGGGTTCCGAGCGTTGTTGATAAGGCTGACAGCAGACGGGAAAAAACTGTTCTTGTGGTGTGAGGTTTTGGTCCTGATGGACCGCAGCCCCCTGCCAGAGGGGAGTGACTCAAAGAGTTTGTGTCCGGGGTGAGAGGGATCAGTTTCCCATGCCAATGACGAACCGTGTCATCCTAAGTTTAACCAATGTTTATAGCTCTTATTCATGATGTTGTCACAGTGCTGAAACACAATCGCCGTACATGTCTATGCTTATGCCAATGTCTGCTAAATGCCATTA
The DNA here is from genome assembly GCF_051107435.1 of Chaetodon auriga. NCBI lineage: Eukaryota > Metazoa > Chordata > Actinopteri > Chaetodontiformes > Chaetodontidae > Chaetodon > Chaetodon auriga. The sequence continues at coordinate 1,019,589 of NC_135095.1, read as the reverse complement.
CACTGCTGATACACATTCACCATACATGTCTCGGTACATGAGCTGATTGTCAATGTAATTTCTCTCTGTGTTATAGACACAGTCATATGCATGTGTGCACAATGCCGGAACAACCCTGTATGAACATGTGTGACTGCAAATAAAAAGCTGAACGGTGGCCAGACTCTGTGTGGTGTGTACTGTAGGCACAGATCTAGTGTTATGTCTAGTGTTATGCGGTACAGCGTCATGTGCCTAGGTCCACGCAAACCCCCAGGACCTACCTAAATAAATATATTGGTAGAGACATCGTATGCCTGTATGAGTCGAGATCAACTGTATGTGTACAACACAAGACAATACAAGACGCCAGAGCTGCGATGCGTGTGTTGATGAGTATACGTGTATGTGAGTATAGCTCTGGGTAACGTGGGCACATCAAGGCTAGTGATATATATGGCACGTAGAGCAAGACAGTACAGGTACACATCAACTGTACTGATACAAATGACCTGCAGAGCAGGCTGGTACAAGTAGACAGAGTATACTTAAACAAAATCGAAGTAGCAAGGAACACTACAGAAGGGCTTGCATCTGGCCGCATAGGTGCCTGTAGACCAGAATGGTGTACAAGGTAAACAGAGCACCTATTGAACAAAGGCCTGTTTGTAACATAGGTGGATGGCAGCGCAATTAACGCTGCTGAAGAAATGGGTAATGGTCCACTATGCCATTGTGCCCGTAAGGCCCCAGCATGGGTGATCCTCCAGGAATCCTTGAACAGTCAGAGGTACAGATGAATGTTGCACATAGCTACAGTGTCCATTGGGAGCTCCATCCATGCCAGTTGAGTGCTGTCTAATACGGATGTGTAATAGACCGCAGACAGAACACCGTCGGAACCAAGTACAAATCCACACATAACAATCGTAGTGGCGTTGAATGAGTGCCACAGCAGTAAGATGAATCCGGTGACGTTCCCCAGGGTCTGCTGCTCTTGCTCTGCTGAGGCTGTCATCTCCGAGCATGCTTCTGTCAAGATGCTCAAATGACATAACCGAGGCTCTTCCATGACAGAGTCCCTGTTGTATTCTAGACCGTGTGCTGCACCGTCCACGCACATAGTATCTGCGGATAATACCACCTTCGAACAAACCAATGAGTGACCGTCTATATTGATTACAAGACCTTCACGGTTAAACCCAGCCTCCCACGCCGCTTCCACAGGGGTGATGGATACATTTGCATTACTGGTGTGCACACGAAACCAGAAGTACACACCACGACCTTCGACCATTACATAGTAAAAAGCGTGGGCCTTCTGTAAAGTGACATTAGCCGTTACAATGTACACTCCAGTGTATTGGATGGATTTGGCTAATGCAAGTCCACTGAGATGTTCGCAGTCAAGCCCATTCTCACACAATGTAGAATCGCCCAACAACGCAGGAGGGGCTGCAGGTGTAGTATAATTTTTCTCAACAGATATGTGAAGAATTAAGTCAAACACTGTTATCGATGGTAATTTTCAGCAACAAGTATTGTAGCAGAAGTGTGATAGTTCATGTACTCAAAGATACATACTTTTAGAGGAGGGGCACACAGAGGAGTCAAGAGGGTGATGCTATGCAAGGCTGACACTGCGCAGCAAACACTGCGCAGCAGAAGTCAGATATCAAGAGATCATATGAGCCTATATCTGCATCATGAGTCTTTGGTACTTTCCATGGTTCTGCAGGTGTCTCTGCAGCCAGTGTTGGTTGGTTCTAACCGGTTTTGACCAGTATTGTCTGTAACCTTGCATAACCCTGTGTGTCCTTATCTAACCTTACTTTATTTAATCCACATTACGAATCTATCATTTAATCATGAAAAGGATAACAGTGTTATCAATCATACTGTGATCTGTTATGTCTTAATGAATGCTGATTTTTGGTGATTATTGTGATTATACATATTTCTAAAAAAGAGAATGCACGACAATCAAAAGCTAATGGTGTAATTGTAAGAAATAAATACTTTTAAAAAAACAAGAGCCCAGACGACCAGAAGCTAATGGTGTAATTTGGAAGAATAGAAAATAAAATAAAAAGGAAGCATCCTCAAGATGCACCTTTAATGTATCAATACACGTTTGGGTAAGATAGGGAAATTCCGGGCAGGAAAGCTGCCAAAAGATAACGTAATGGTGTATAAAAAATAGAAGAATCAGAAAAAGAAAAGATACCCCAAGGGCGGGGGTGACCTTGAGCATACTGTATAAAGGCGAGCGCTGACTCTTGTAAGTTGGAGAGACTTGGAGAACTTCATGGGAGTTACACCTTGTGTGTCTCTGAGTGTTTCCCCTTTGTTGTCGACAATAAAGTTGCTTCTCGGACTTCGACTCCTGCAGCCTTTTTGAGCATTTTTCTTGGACAGCTGAATCTGATTTACAACACAGGGAGCGGTGAAGTCCAGAGTATAGGCGGATAACCACCAATGGCGTGGACGGACCACAGTCCAGAAGTGGCACGAGGAGGCAGGGGTCCCTTGCACAAGGTGTAAGGAGAACCTCTGTTGAGTACGCAGGGAAGTGTCCCAATCCACGGTGTCGCGTTGTACTGTCCACAATCCAATCTATCATCAGAACAATGTCAGCACAATAGGCAAGTCATAATGTGTTGTACAATCAGGACACAAGGTTCACTTAATCAGTGCATAATAACTGTACGTGGTTACATGGTCAGTAAATTATGACACACGCACGCACCTAATCATATGATATGGTTGTTCATTTGGCTTTAAGACAGTGAATACTTATGATTGAGTACAGAGAAGATGAATAATAAGAATTCCCATTACACTTACAAAGAGATTCGGTTCGATATGATCTAATCCAGTTTGATACAGTTAGTTGTGGTATGAGAGTGTGCCCATATCAGATTTCTTACAGCACAACTCGGCTTTACTCTCTGTATCAATTTGAGAGATGCATGTAATATTTGGTTTGTTTTTACTGAGCAAACCAATAAATCCTATTTTTAAAAAAGACATAATTCAGTATGTATAGACAGAGCATTAAATTTTATTTATAATAAGCAATCCTTTCTCTGAATTATATTCAGTCTCTACAATTTTGCAAAACATATAAAACTTCACAGTATTAACAACGTAAATAGTGCAAATAATATGACCTGCTGCCAGACTGATGTAACAATGTTTCACTTCGTTGATTGAATAGTGAGCATAAATGGCTGAAATTCCATCTTACAAAGAATGAAAATTAAATCACAGCATCTTAGAGATTCAAGTGTAAAAATAAAACTATTACTGGCAGCCAGTAACAGCTGCTGTAAACGATACTCTCGAACAGAGGTATTTCTTTCCAAAGTGCAATGACCATAGTACTCCTGTCTACGAGGAGGAAAAAGTATTGGTGTGATTTCTAGAGAAATTGAACAAGTAAATAAAATAACGTTTCCCAACAAGCCTTTCTTAACTGCTCATTATGTATGCAAAAAAACCCATCAACTACTGGCAATCAAACAATGCTGTAAGTGCCACTTATCTCAAGTGGCTTAATTTCAGGTTTTACTTTCGAAATATTAGCTGGTCTACATGTTCTGGGAGTAGCAGGCTGCGCTGAGCAGTCACTATGTCTCCGGCTGTACTGAACACACCCAAGTAGGGTCTGGCCAATTTGGACAGAAGAGGGAGATCCACCTGCTCTTTCCACCACTCTAACACATCCCCATGCAGATCTAAACAATCCCTCCCCCTGTACTTGGCAGTTTCCTTCTTGGCTCTTTCTCTTGTACTTTTCTTCTGTGGTCTTGGAGTGGAGAAACCTCCAAACATCAGGTCCAAGTCCGACTTCTTCATGGGAGGCTCTGGGTCATCATCTAGGTAAGAGAAGAGAAGAGAAGAGAAGAGAAGAGAAGAACAATGTTATATTAATGTTCAGAACAACAAACTATTACAGGTTGTAGTCCTAAGTTTCAATCAAAACAAACCTTTTTCCTCTTCTTCTTCCTCCTCCTCCTCCTGTCTGTGGAAGCTCTGTTCATCATCTGGCTTGGTTGCCTGTCTCTCATTCAGCCTGCCATCCTCTTCTGCCTGAGAATAATGAACAGATATATAAGCTATTAGATTTCTTTTAACTAGATCAGATAAAAACATCAGTTTTTTAAGGCAGAATAAATATAGGAGTGAGAATATACTTTATGAACATATTACCATATTCTCCACTTTGGCTGTTATCCCCAGCTATACGGTGTCTCTGGTATGGTCATCATCCAAGAATTCCAGTGCCTTAAAACAGGGATCAAGCGCTGAGGCTTTACAGAGGAAGTCTTGAATGTATGTGTACTGGTTGTTGAAATCCTGTCTAAACTTGTCCTTCATCTCAGAGATGACTGGCAGGTCACTGTCATCAGGGTCAAAATGCTTCTGCAGTTTGGCCAGTGTTGGGGCGATGATGGAGATAGTGGGGGTCTTTTCTTCACTGAGGCACTTGGTTGCTGTTTTTAGGGGTGTCAGCAGCTTTAGGACCTCTGCCATCAGGATAATGTCCTCCTCTGTGAGGCTGGGCAGGCTCTCTCCTCGACCCCTTGACTTCATCTTCCTTGTTGTCAAAGTCACAGCAGCCTGCTATTCCCACAAACGCTCCATCATGTCCAAAGAACTGTTCCACCTTGTGGAGACATCATGAACCAGCTTGTGGTGTTTTAGTTTCAACTGAGCTTGGACTTCATGCAGAACTTCACAAGCTTTTCAGCTTTTGTGAAAAAATGTAACAAGTTTTCTTGTTTTAACCAGGAGTGCTGAAACAGTTTCAACCTTGAGAGCTTTTTGTGAGGAGAGATTAAGAGTGTGAGCGATGCATCTTACATGTGGCTCCATCTCTGCACTTGCTCCAGCGAGTAGCATGTTCTTTGCATTGTCAGTGACCAAAGCAGGGTTCTTATCCTCAAGTTTCCATTCACAGCAAACATCACGCAGAAAAGCTGACAAATTTTGTCCAGTGTGGGCCTCATTAAAGGCTCTAGTTTGAAGAACATGGTTTTGCAAGTTCCACTCATTGTCAATATGATGTGCTGTGACTGTGATATATGACTGAGTGGCACAGAACGTCCAGCCATCCACAGTGATAGCAACTCTTTCGGCATTACTCAGGGATTCCACTACCTCTCTTTTCACTTTGTTGTACAGAGCAGGAATTTGTGTGTCGGTAAAGAACACCCTTCAAGGTATTTTATTCCTTGGATCAAAAATGTGGACCAGTTGTTTAAATCCCTCATTCTCTACGACGCCGTAGGGCTGAATATCTTTGCAGATAAAGTAGGCTATGGCGTCAGTTATGGCCTGGGAGCGGGCAGAGTTAGCTGCCAGAGGAGTGTTTTGTCCAAAGAAACTTGCGATAGACCTACTGTTCGTGTCACCAGCTTTGCTACCACTCAGTGTGGCTGGTGCTTCGGTAGAACCCGAATGAGAGGAGAGGGGAGCAGCCACAGAGGTATCCACGCTGTGCCGTCTTCTCAGGTGCGTCACCAGGTTCGTTGTGCTACTGATGTAACTGATAGCTGCTCAGCATTGTTTGCAGATTGCGTGCATTTTATCTAGTTTACCTTCTCGTTTGAAAAATCTGAAATATTGCCACACCTTTGATTTGTGTGTCTTTTGGGGTGCACTGAATATTTCCTCACGGCTAACATTGTTCTCGTTTCCCTCCATGTTGTGAACAAATCTTGCGTCAGTGAAGGAGGAGCGATGGTGCATTCAGCTTGCCTCGGAAAACACGACAGGGCAGGGACTAGTACTAGAACATTAAATAATCGATTTAACCATGGAATTTACCGATGCAGACAGGCTAGAAGAGATGCACCGTAAATTCACCCATAAATTATATCCGATGTACCTTGAATCTACCGGTGCAGTCGCATCGCAAACATTTATATCGGATCACCGATATGAATAGTAGACAAGCGAGGCCCTCCGTACAATGTAGCATGGACAGGCCTCGGAAGGCCATATACGTTTGAGATCATAGATGTTGTTAGATGAATGACCACCAGAGAACCATAGTAGACATAGTGTGCAATCCACAGCAAAGGACACTGTGGTAGTGCTGTGATATCTCTAGTATAGATAGATAGATAGATAGATAGATAGATACACAGACCCGACTGACCGCAAAGCCACCCACAAGATGGAGAGAACCAATGCACTTGAATTGTCACGGCCGGGCGGTCTGTGCAATACTCCAGTCTGTCAGACAATCAACAGACAATCCAAGAATCATGCTGTATCAGCGGTCGGACAACCACTGGGTAAATGGCTAGTCCTGCATCTTGAAACACCATTTGATACAAAGTCTTCTTGCTCAAGGTGGCACAAGATTACACCCATCACGAATAAGGTACGGTGACCATAGCAGGAGATGATGCGGGCTAGATCGCAGCTGCCCAGACCCTTGGTCCTACCAAAGGGCAAGCGCTTAAAACCTTGGCAGATCGGCCATTGTAGGTAGTTGTATACTCTGTCCAGTTCTGCTCTAGTAGTTGCAAAGCGTCTACCACAATCTTTACACACATCGTATTATAAAGGGGTTGGACCAGAGGTTGAAACCGAGCCACAGTGTTTATGCTATGCATGTCGTCAGTTTTAAATTGAGGATCAGTTTGGTTCACATCAGCAACCACCATAGCCCATATATCGTTAGCACAGCCTAGGTGACAGTACAGCGTCCAGACCAGTTCCTCAGGATAAGGTTTCCTCTCGAGGTTAGTACGGACAGCATCTTGTATATCATGGTCTATTGAAAAAAGGTTACCCCCGAGCAACCTCTCAAATGTTGCCTTGTGCATTACCAGATAGTTCACAAGTTTCGAGATAGAACGAGTGTCATTGTTATGCCCAAAGACCCTACAAGTGTGATTGTTGCAATAGGTAACTGGTAAACGCGTACAGCAGTGACAGACCCCACTGAGAGAACGCCATGTTTACGGGGGGGTAGTATAGACGGTGGTGAGATGAAACGATGGCATGTGGATGTACAGAAGTGTGTGAGGAATGACCTAGACCTGAGTGGTCCTGAGACCAGAGTGTGCATATAATGGACCATCTGAGCATCCAGTTAACAAAACCCGGACAGTGTGTGAAGACAGTATACAGGACAGACATGTCAGTGCAGGGGAAAACCACGAGCCCTATAAGCACAAGCAGAAAGGCTAGGAAAAGAGAGTCTACCTTGGTACCCCTTCCCATGTTTCTGGACAAGCTATACTGTTACCCGGACGACACGTTAAGTGACAAACCCGTGGATCCGTCAGCATTCACATTTCCGAACACAGACTTTGGTATGGTGAAAATGGATAAGAGGGATTTGAATCTAACCTTGAAGGATCACTTGCATCTGCACACAGCTAGTGATGCGACTATTACAGGTGTGGATCACCTGAAGCCCCAGGAGCTGGTCAGCGAGGGCGTCACAGACTACACCAATTGGCTGCTGTTAGCTGGTTCGCCGAGCTAATCCCGCTGGGTATGTTGCACAACACAGATCATCACTCTGTCCTTATACCAGCTGTGAATCTCATGGACAGATACATGACCACCTGCGTAGATCTCGGCGAGGACCTGCATCAACTGATGAGGAACATCGGTAACATTCGAGCCATGTGTATTGCGCTCTCGATCAAGATGCACACTGTGTACACGAGCCTGGACTTGTGTGAGCTAGAGAGTCACAATGCGTGGGTAAACACAGCGATGGTGGTAGGGCGTAACAGCGGACCCTACCCTAGGATCTATGTGCATGACCTTTCACATGTAAGTTGGATACATTCAACAGAGCTACATATAATCCAGACATTGAAGGGAGCTGTATTTCCCAGCAATGCACACAACACGATAAATAGTGCAAATACCTGATCCTGGAGCACATTAACAGGCGCTCGAGCATGCCTGTGGCACCCAACCTGACCCACACAGTCATTGATACAGCCGGCAAACTTATGCTGTGGACTACCTAGATGTCCAGCTATTACGGTTCAATTGGTGGAAGTGTATTGCAGTGTGCTGCATGCTTGCTGCGATAGATCGCTGTATAGATGACCCAGAGGACGAGCTATATGTAGAGGACAGCTTGACCCAAGTCATGGAAGAGTTGAAACCTGGAGAGTTGACACACAACAAGCTATGTGAACTCAAGACACTCCTGACACAGGGGTGTGTTGTTTGTAACAACACCTTCGTCAACACAAGTGTCCAAAACTCTTTACACAAGCTTGCCTCCATGTCATGTACGGTCTGTATGGAAAATATGTGTGGTTGCACTATGTGAAACCTTAACCCAAGGAGTCACCTGTATGTCCATACTACTGCACAGTATGCATATAAAAATATATACACACAGAATAAAGAGCTACACAAATGTGAAGTACGGGTTTTATTGAAGCAAATGCAGCCTGTATACCGAGCCACCAGATGCTGTATCCAGTGCACCTATGTTACAGGTGTGTCACAACTGGGTTGTATTCCAGCAACGGTATAGTCTGCAACGCACGTCCCTTGGGGTCCATGTTGGGTGTTATCACACACAGTTGTGTGTCCGGTGGCATGTGGTGTAGTATATCGGCCTCAAGTCTTTCGTTGCAGTACTTTACAACTCCACGCACAGCATGTGCCATCATCATACCCGGCATTTGGTTTTTTGCATATCCACACCATTGCCTCTCTGCCCGCCAAAGACGTATACTGTATAGCAATGTGTTCACCCACACAATAAGTAACGCTTGGGACAGCAACGAGCCCCACAGCAATCATTACTTCGGCCCCGACTACGTTGCCCGCTTGATAGTTCACGCCTCGAAAGTTCCTGTCTGGACATGCACAGCGGCAGATCGGGTAGCATCCGCGTCTCATTTGCATATCGGGTCATTCAACGTAAACACGTTCAATGACCCTGTTTTCCTCAATGGCCATACCTCGTCCGCTGTTTACCTCACGCCTCATGTACAGAAATGTCATACATGGTGCACACAGTCTGCTATTTCGGTAGCCATGCAATGAGCTGCTCTTCTAGGTTGTGCAGGGGGTGTGCTGCTCCTCCTGTGGACGGGTAGATGGCTGATCTGTCCAGTATAGACTAGACCATGGTTAGTACATCTTGGTACAACTGTATCACTATGGGCACAAGCATTCAGGATAGGTCGGAGGTATTGGCAGCAAGTTGGAGTGTACTTTTGTGCTCGCCCATCTCCACACATCCGCACACATCACATCCTGCCACAGTGAATAAAGACGGAACCCACAAAGACCTGTGAGAACAACACACATCCTGGACCAAAGTGAATCTTGAGATAACTAACAATATGCCAAGTGACATAACACACTGCATAATCTCCACCATGAGTACAGGGCAAGGGCCAGAAGCCAAGGCAAAAATGAACAAAATGAACAGCACCAAAATGTGGTATGGTGTGTCCCCGACAATTGGAATGCCACGTAGATGATGCACTGCTCAGAGAGACCCAGCAGATCATCTCATGTGCCCTGGGCGGCAGAGAGCATGAGAACCCTTGCGATATAATCAAACCAGTGAAGATAATGGCGACTTTAACAAAGGTAACCTCACCCACAAACTCAAATACAGACAGTTTATCAAATGCCCGACCAGAGAGGAGAACATTTTGGATCACTGTTACACCACCGTCAGGGATGCTTATCACACCGTCCCCCGTGCTGCACTGGGCCACTCTGACCACGTCATGGTCCACCTGATTCCTGCGTACAGGCAGAAACTAAAGCTCTGCAAACCTGTAGTGAGGACATCAAGGAAGTGGACCAGCGAGGCTGTGGAGGATCTACAGGCGTGTTTGGACTCTACTGACTGGGATGTGTTCAGGACTGCTACCAACAGTCTGGACGAGTACACGGAGACTGTGACGTCCTACATCAGCTTCTGTGAGGACTGCTGTGTTCCATCACGCACCAGGGTGAGTTACAACAATGACAAACCCTGGTTCACAGCCAAACTCAGACAGCTAAGGTTGGCAAAGGAAGAGGCCTTCAGGAGTGGGGACAAAGACAGATACAAAGAGTCGAAGTACAAGTTTAGCAAGGCAGTGAAAGAGGCTAAACGGCTGTACTCTGAGAAGCTCCAACACCAATTCTCAGCTAACGACTCTGCGTCTGTCTGGAAAGGGCTCAGGCAGATCACTAACTACAAGCCTAAAGCCCCCCATTCATCAACGATCGACGCCTAGCCAACGACCTGAACCAGTTCTACTGCCGCTTTGAAAGACAAAGGGACAGTCCAGCAACCATTCCCCACGACACCTCTGAACAGCTGCAGCTCCAGTCTCCTCCACCAATGCCCCCCCCCCCCCCTCCCCACCCACCTCAGTGATGACTCTTTCCATCCATGAAAGGGACGTCAACAGACTCTTCAGGAGACAGAACCCCTGGAAAGCAGCTGGACCGGATTCTGTCTCCCCATCTGCCTTGAAGCACTGGGCTGATCAGCTGTCTCCAGTATTCACAGACATTTTTAACACCTCATTGGAGACATGTCACATGCCAGCCTGCTTCAAGTCTTCAACCATCATCCCTGTTCCCAAGAAGCCAAGGACCACAGGACTTAATGACTTCAGACCCGTCGCCCTGACCTCTGTGGTCATGAAGTCCTTTGAGCGCCTTGTGCTCTCACACTTCAGAGACATCACTCACCCTCTCCTGGACCCCCTGCAGTTTGCCTACAGAGCCAACAGGTCTGTAGACGATGCAGTCAACTTGGCCCTCCACTTCATCCTCCAGCACCTGGACTCCGCAGGAACCTACGGTAGGATCCTGTTTGTGGATTTCAGCTCTGCCTTCAACACCATTATCCCAACTCTGCTTCAGGAGAAGCTCTCCCAGCTGAGCGTGCCTGACTCCACCTGCAGGTGGATTACAGACTTCCTGTCTGACAGGAAACAGTGCGTGAAGCTGGGGAAACACTTCTCCGACGCTAAGACCATCAGCTTCTTTCTCCTCTGCTCTTCTCCCTGTACACAAACAGCTGCACCTCCAGTCACCAGTCTGTCAAGCTCCTGAAGTTTGCGGACGACACCACCCTCATTGGACTCATCTCTGATGGCGACGAGTCCGCCTACAGGTGGGAGGTTGACCATCTGGTGACCTGGTGCAATCAGAACAACCTGGAGCTCAATGCTCTAAAGACAGTGGAGATGGTTGTGGACAACAGGAAGAACTCAGCCTCACCTGTCCCCATCACCCTCTGTGACTCCACTATTGACACTGTGGAGTCTTTCCGCTTCCTGGGAACTATCATCTCCCAGGACCTCAAGTGGGAGCCGAACATCAGCTCCCTCATCAGGAAAGCACAGTAGAGGATGTACTTCCTACGGCAGCTGAAGAAATTCAGCCTGATAAAGACAATGATGGTGCACTTCTACACAGCCATCATTGAGTCCATCCTCACCTCCTCCATCACTGTCTGGTACGCTGCTGCCACTGCCAAGGACAAGGGCAGACTGCAGCGTGTCATTCGTTCTGCAGAGAAGGTGATTGGCTGCAATCTCCCATCTCTTCAGGACCTGTATGCCTCCAGGACCCTGAGGCGTGCAGAAAAGATTGTGGCTGATCCCTCTCACCCCGGACACACACTCTTTGAGTCACTCCCCTCTGGCAGGAGGCTGCGGTCCATCAGGACCAAAACCTCACGCCACAAGAACAGTTTTTTCCCGTCTGCTGTCAGCCTTATCAACAAGGCCCGGAACCCCCCCGACACTCTTCACATTCCACCTCAGACTCATTCTGTCACATTGATATAAATATAACTCTACATTAACGCTCAACTTGGACTTCTTTCTGGAAAACAGACTGTGTTTCCGGAAAATAGCAAACAACAAAAAACAGACTTGTGTATATATATTTAAACTGTTATATTTTATGCTCTTATTTTAGTAGATGTGTCATGCACCAATTTCACCAGAAAAAATTCCTCGTATGTGTAAAGCGTACTTGGCAATAAAGCTTTTTCTGATTCTGATTCTGATTCTGATTCAGATTGATGACTGATATGCTGACCAAACACCAGCATTTGTACAAGGGTACATGTGTGGCAATAAAAAGGCTGTTGCTGATAGTCAATCCTGGGATGCTGTTGCTAACAACTGTTCAATCTTACACATTCCCAACATGTACTGAGGCAACTGACATTGGTCAATTCTGGGGATGTCGCCAATTGTCTGAGCGCAATGACCTCACGGGTCTTCGCGGACGGAAATGTGAACTGGGGCAGGATCGTCAGCCTTGTAACCTTTGGGGGCATCAGTGTCTCGGCACATGACTGAAAGGGACGTACTGGGTTGCCGTGAGATTGTTGCTCTCGAACTCGCCTTATATCTGTTGATGTATCAGCATGAATGGCTTGTAACCAATGGGTCCTGGGTGAGTTGAGCCTGCACGTGTGTATTGGTACCTGTAACATTAAAGACTGGTGCAACCTGTGCAAGGCACGCCACTTGTGCTCGTGCATGTGTATAACATTGTATTCCCATCACAGGACGGATTCGTTGTGTTTTACCGCATCTTGCTGGAACTGGGGCTGCTGTTAAGGACTACAGTCTTGAGGTTTGCTGTTGGACTAGCCGGGATCAGAGCCATGTTGATGGCTATATTAACCATGTGACTATGCATCTCAGGCTGCACTGACACTGTGTACTACCCCAGACGTTGTTTATGGTGTGTTGTAACGCCTTGCTTGTGTCCGCTACAATAAACACATGATAAGCACACGACGTCAAACGCTTTATTGAGCATAACGTGCTGTGGGTCCGCTACATACAGTAAGGCATACAGTGCACATTAACTTTTTTTTTTTTTTGATTATGCTATACAAAACATCTCCATGTACATCTCCAGCATTAGGTAAAGTGACACCCAGCATAGCATCCATTCGGACAGGTATTTCGACAGGCTGTCTGTGTCTGCACTATCTTAATCAATACCAAGCTCGCGTATCGCCAGTGTAATATTATCGCACTGGGCCAGCCACATACTCGTGTTTACATCACACAAGTTGCAGGATGGCGGGTTCGAGCAGCTCGCACATTTCATCGGACAGGTATTTTGACAGGCTGTCCTTGTCTGCGCTGTTGTAGTCAATACCAAGCTCACGCATGGCCAGTGTAATATCGTCGTACTCGGCTAGCCACATGCCCGTTTTCACATCACACAAGTTGCAGGATGGCATGGCAGCGACCGACTCGGATGAACTTTGAAGCTGGACAATGGCGGGCTCATCAGCTCTTCCTCTCCATATAGCCTGTAGTGCACTTGTGCAGTCCGAATGAGTTGAGAGTGTGTAGACCCCTGTTTACCCCTCGTTACCAAGCCCGCTTGGAGCATGATACTCAGGATGTCGCACAACCTGCGCATTGGAATCTTACATTTGTGAAACATCTCCTCTGTGGTGACTGACCCCAAGCTACTGCGGATGTGCTTGTAAACACGTCTTGTGCGGTCCCTCGTGACTTTCGCTTGTGCCTTTGCACTTCATATCGGTCCATTCTGTATGTGTATACAAGCCCATTCTTACACAGAAACCGAGACCTTACAGCGTCGCGAATATGTCATACAACCTCTCACCGATCTTCGGCTCTAGATCACATAAATTGTACAGTTTGCCATGGGTAAAGCTTGAACTATAACTATTGAACTATTCCTGTAACAAGCGTTCGGTCAGAGTGACAAGAGTACAGCGATGTGAGGCTGAACCGGTCTGCAAATCCGCCTTCGCAGACAAACCAGAGGAACTTTGAAGCTCCACGGTGGGCTCTTCGGCCCTTTTACTCCATATGGCTGTAGTGCACTGACACAGTCCAAATGAGTTGAGCGTATGTAGACCCACCTCTCACTCCTTGTCAACATGCCTATTCCGCACAGGATACACAGGATGTTGCACAACTTGTGCTTTGACAACCTACATCGTCTCACCATGTCCAGCCTGATGACCGACCCAGGGTGATCGGTGATGCACTTGTAGATGCATTTTACACACTCCTGCAGGCTGTTAGATTTGTACTTTGGCACGTTACAGCAGTTCATAGTGCAGACGTATGTGAGCCTGTTCTTATGCAGAACCCAGAGACCTTCCAGCATTGCTAAGATGGTGTACAACCTCGGATAGATCTTGGGCTCTAGATCCATTAGCTGGCACATTTGCCTGTGGGAAAACCTTGAACCATCTCTCATGGAGTGTAATACCTGTTGAGTTAGACTGGTAAGAGTTGAGATACACATAATTATTGGAAGAACAAACTGAGATCCCAGTGGTAGTAGATGGTATGTGCACAATGATCGTGCTAAGCAATGACCATCCTAACTATTCAGCTAGCTGAGGCAGCTCTGGTGCATATCCTCCTGTTAGCATACCCTTAACCGCCCAAGCTCCTACCCTGCACACACAGCTGAAAGCATATCGTCCAACCGTGGAACGGTATGAGTGGCTGGGACCAGTCCAACCGTGGGATGGTGATGGGTTGTACACTTCAAGATGTATTCATGGGTTAGCTTATATATGTGTATGAGACCAACAAGGTTGCAAGTGTAATAGATCCGGCTAGTCCAAATGGAACTGTCAGAGAGGATTATAACACAGTCACCTGCTGTGTTAGGGGTTGCCGTTATGGTCTGGCTCCTTTGTTGCTGCACATATGTGCAAGGTAAGTTGATCAGGAACGTAGATAAATAACGTTACCCAATAAACGTCACGTTAACGCCGCTCCATGCAAATAAGTGTGACAAGCAAACTAACATTCACTTATCTATTCAAATATTCAGTTACAAAGCTGGTAGCAAGCTAAGTTAAACATAGCTGATGCTGAGCTAAACATGTTTGCTAACCGTCCATATGCGCTAATGTGACTTATCTGGGTGAGTTTTCAGGTGCCTGATAAAATTCGATGTGGTTGATGCAGCGTCCTTAATCTTGGTACCGCAGACTTTGCAGTCAGCGCTTCTTTTATTGGTGCCGTCTTGTTTGAAGTTTTTATAACCAAACGTAATTACAAAGGGTACAGCACCAGCTGCGGGTGTGTCGGTCGCCATAGTGTCATCTGAGGTAGCAATGCGTGGGGCCGCAAGCCGCGCACCAATGCGTAATATGGTTACCATGGTTACCATGTCAAAAAGGAGGGAATGACATTAAGCTCGTCAGATGTTTCAGAGTTTCCCCAATGTTAATACGCCAAAAAAAAAAAGAAAGGAAAAAGGAAAACATAATGATTGTTCACGAGTCCCAAAACAGGAGTCCGAGTCGAGTCTGAAGTCGTTAGAGCACGAGTCCAAGTCAAGTCTGAAGTCTCTCTGTGTGCAACTTAAGTGCGACTTGAGTGCGAGTCGCAAACTCGAGTCCCCATCTCTGTGCCATGGTACACAAAACAGAATTAATGGACCAGAATAAAAATTTACTACCTGCTCAAGATAGGAGCAATTCAGTCTCAAATTATGTGCAAACGGATCTCTGATGATGTTGATGTTTTTTTTTAAAAGATACAACAAAGTCTCTGTTTTTCCCTTGCTGATGTCTTTAACAGATGAAGTGGCAATCTGTTCAGACCAGACAGAATTTTAATTGATTGTGCTCCAATCACAGAAGGGAATTTTCATCGTGTAGAGATGGTAAAACATGACAACAATCAGATCTGCCAGCTTGACAGTTCAGATTCCAAAAAGTTATGGTGATCATACTTGTGCTGTACTTGATCCCCACCCGTGAATATTACCCTCTCTACTACTTTCCTGTACTGCAACTATAACTTTGACAAAAGAAAAATTATTATAAAAGTGCCGTTAAGTGTCATTGATTACCCATCTCAAGCAAGTCTGAATTCTCTGTAAAATGATTTTCATAGAAATTAACCATAACCAATGACTGCTTCAAAAGGAAGAAAATCAATCTTAAAACCTGATGGTATGTTTTTGATCAGTGGTTCCCAACCTTTTTGGCTAATAATTTTTTTTCTTCCTATTATTATCTTTTTGTAGTCTAATAAAAAATCTAGATTAATATATTAATTCAGTGCATTTTAACTGGGCATCAACCCCTTGTTTACATTGTTGAAAACACAGAATTGAATTGTAAGTAAATGCTTCAGACTGAAGGGCATACAGCATTGAGACATGCAAACCTGCACAGAATCTGCACAAACCTGCAATGTCTTGAGACATTGGATAACATATCTGATAGAGCTTGACAAGAAAAAAACAATCATGGGATAAGCTAAGGTTGCCATAGAGACCAGGTTATGCCAAGGCTATAGTTATACTTTAGTACAAATGGACCCAAATGCAGAACTCAGACAAGGGAGTAATATGAAAAAGGCAAAGGTTTAATGAGTACTTGAAAAATGTGCAACATTTTTTTGGATGAGCCACACAGAGACTGAAGAGATGAATGAGTGTGAACAAGTCAGGAGAGTGTCCAAATTCAGCAAAACTCATGAGACACAGACAGGGCATAGACTGGAGCAGATGATAATTAGGCAAGCAGATAAAACAAAGATAGCAAAAATACTTCAATGATTTCTTCTGGGTCTCAGTCTTACCACATAGATGAACTGACGATTCGATGGATACTGGGTGGAAAGACCAGTGCTTCTATACTGTGGCAGCAGGTGAATCTTGATTGTCTGATTGTGAGCAGGTGTGCTCAGGAGAGAAGGAAGCCTGACAAAATCTGTCAGCCATGCCCTGCAGTGAAGCATACACATACACAACAAGCGAGAGGGAAACACAAAGGCACAATAGGAAAAGAAGGGGAAAACTGCAGATCCCCACAATAGTGTTATTATCAGAAACTACTGTGGTTATTTTTGTGAAAGTAAAGCCAAAGTAGTGTAATCAGTAATGCACTACTCTAGTGTAAAGTAAGCTATTATTTTTAAATGATACTAGTAATAATGTATACATTACAATTTAAAAGTAATTTGCCCAACATTGCCAATATTTAAGACAATGATCTGCAATAAAAGATTAAAAAAAAGAAAGAAAGAAAAAGAAAAACTGGTTACAACATGCAAAAATATAAGTATTATCCTTTAAATCATTTGTTAAGATGTAGCCTGGATCTCACAGGAGAGACCTTCCCACACAACCACTGCTTAAGTGCTGCCATAACAAATGGCATTTTAATGTGAATTTTACCATTTCACCAGAGCAACTATGTCAGATTATACAAGAGATCAGACCAATTAAAATGAAGACAGTAGGGAAAGGACACCAGTCATACACACACACAATCCCCCCATGCATCTGATTGTCAGTATTTTGGAAAAGTTTTACATTGCCTTGGATTCTCCTCTCCATTCAATTAAGAATTAACTGTCCTGCACTGAGTCTCCATATCTCTACTTCTCTCTTCACTTCCCTGTAGATTCACAGCGTGCAATGAAATGCGGCAATGTGCTTACGCACAGAAGGCTCTGCCACAAATAGAGACACACTCCTCCTGACCTCTCTGAACCTCCTGAATGAAGTAGATCTGCTGCTGTTATCTGCCAGTTTGAAAGCTGAATTAACTGAAAATATTGGCCTGTGATTTATGTTTGCAAGTACTTCAATATAACAAGGAAATAGAGGGTGTGTGTGTGTGTGTGTGTGTGTGTGTGTGTGTGTGTGTGTGAGAAACATCAGCTAATAATGCTGTATTGTTGTCTTGGCAGTGGAAGCAAGAGGCCGCTGCAGGCAAGTTTCACTTCTGTCTGTTCTTTTCAAAAGCGCTTATTTTGGACTAATTATCTTAAAAACCTAATCCCAGTGGAACGGGGGAAGTTTCTATAACAAAACAAAAATTCTATAAAAAAGCCATAATGAACTGATGAGCCAAAAATCTCTCAATGCCCTCATTAAAAATATCAGTAGGCAATTTATGAGCAAAGACAATGCAGCCTCAGAACAGTTGGGGAATTCTCAGATTCTGTTTCCATCTGTCTGTCTGTCTCTCCACATTAAAGCTTACTTTGTCAAACTTGAGTAAGATGAAACAAATGACATGCTGGCACCCAGCAGAGTATGATGTAATATTAGTTCAATAGTACACACATCATGATGAGAGTTTGAGAATGGATATTCTCAAACTCTCTTTTAACTTATCAGTGTGGCTCTCGAAACTGCTTTAACAGCAAAAACAGATTTGGTGGCCTGTCAGACCTGTCAACCCCCCTGATTTTCCCATTATTCTCCTGTGTTTTCCCCGTCTCTGTTGCTGTCCTCCTGTTTTTTCAGATTTTTAACCTTTCTAAGACAAAAAGGTTGGCTGTAAGGTTAAGGGGTGGTATATATTCCCCTGTGGTAAAGCAGGGTATGTAGAACATCGATTGACGAGAAGTCATTTATGGAACCTGTCAAAAAAACAAGAAAAAGAAGAGGGATGGTGGGATGATGCATTGGACAGTGAAGAAATGCATTCTCAAACACACTCTGGAGACCACCTCAGATTATTCCCACTGAAAGACAACATCAAGGTCTTTATTGGGACAGCCCATCCAGGTCCAGCAGTACTGCCACCAACTCCCTGGTCAGCTAAACAAAAATATATGTACAGTTGTGCTCAAATATTACTCCTGGCAGAATTTGCTACATTACGATATGTACCATTCTGATAAAAAAAAAAAAAAAAAATACAATACAAAAATATTGAGATGTGTCACGCCCTAACCCCATGTCATCACGCCGGGCGATGCGCTGGATGCGATCGTGCGGCGTGATGGACGCGTTGGCCGCGAAAATCGCTCCCATCGCGTCGCCCCATCGCACCATCGCTTCATCGCTCAAGTTGAAATAATTGAACTTTTGCGGCGAATTCGCGTGAAGACGCGCCGCGACAGCCTATCAGCGTTGTGATTGTCATCGACGTGGTGACGTACGGACGTCCTGGTGTTCCCAGGCTCAAACCAAACCGCCAGAAACAATGGAGGAGCAGCTAATTGTTGCCGTCACCGCTCACCCAGAGCTGTATGACAGGTCCTGTCCCCTCTACAGGGTCAGGAACAAGACAGACCAGGCCTGGGTGAGCGTGAGCGAGGTGTATGGACTATGGTGGTTAGCGATGGTGGTTATCTCAGCCATGGTCGACGAGAGAATGAAATGGCGGAAGAAATGTTGTTGTTTGGGCGGGCTCGTCACGCGACGCGATGCCGCGACAAGGCGTTTTTTTGCATATTGGACCAGCATCAAAACTGGAGCGTGTAGCGCGATGCGATTTCATTTGACGCGCGATTAAATCGCTTTCATCGCGTTCAGTGGGAACACGGCGTAAGTCTGGCAATAGACTTTTGTAACCTCTGGCCCAGACAGTTGTGCTCTCTTAGATAAGAAGGACGGTATGTGGACTTTGCAGGGCACACAGTCTTCCACAAGGAAACCCTTGTCAACCATAATGGCCAGAGCTGGGTTTAGGAGAGGCACAATACCCGACTGCTTCAGAATCTCCTTGTCACTGATGGCACCCTCAGAGAGAGGCGACATGAATGTCACTGCTCCGTGAGGGGCCATCCCAATCAATCCTTTGAATGTACAGTGTGATTTGTAGCTTGAGAACACCTCACTCTGAAGTAGCAGAGAATTTGATGTTTGACAACGTAGCTCTGTACAGTCTAGAATGATCTGCGTGTCGGAGTAATCCTTAAACACCTCTGGCAGGTGAGCTCTCACTGTCTCCTCATCCAACCAAATACCCACAGCCCCTAGCACAACATAAAGGAAATTAGCCCATGTGTTGATGATGCGGCTTACAGTGGATTGGTGGACTTTGAAACGGTGTGCCAAATCCCTCTGCATCAGACCCAATGGCAAGTAATTCATAATAAGGAAAAACTCATCAATGGGTTGAAGAACCTGAGGGAAAAAACAGTTCATTATTACCTTACACCAACCAGCCATATCATTATGACCACCTGCCTAATAAGGGGTGGGTCACCCATTCTGCTGCCAAAGCAGCATGCAGTGTGCATTCTTTCACCTTTTTACCAGAACCTGCGTTGACAACTGGAGCAATATGAGCAACCGTATTGGTATCTGGTCTGTTGGATCTGCTCAAATTGCAGAATTTGTTAATGCTGGCTCTGATATAAAGGTGAAGAGCACACAGTGTATGCTGTTATTTACAGCAGATGGAGGGGGACCCGCCAAGTATTTTATTTTGCTGTGTAGATGGCAAAAGAGATGTACTCCTGTGCCTGATGGCATGATTTTGTTTTACTTTGTTAAGGAAATGAGTAAAATTCTACAGCCTCACCCTGAGCCCTGACAGCCTTACCACCGTTGTATATGGCTGAGCAGTGTAGCCTTAAGATGCATTTTGACTAGCCTAACTTAACTTGACATAAGGATCAATCTGAAAATGCTGGTTGTTATATGCTTAGTAGAGACAACAGGAAAATATTCACCGTTGCACTTGCAGTGAGTAACGTCTTCGATTTGTTGTCGGAGCCGTGCCATTTCTGCATGCAGTTCGTCGTTGACTTGGAGAGACAGATCCAGCACAGCAGGCTCACCAGTGGCACAGTAGTCATGGTCAGGGTATTGTGATTGTGGGTCGTCATCAGTCATTAAATCATCACTCAGGTCGTCATGGGTAGGTCAGTCTGTTCTCTCCCAAACCCCAAGCCGTGGAGCAGAGACAGTGTAGTCATTCCAGGGGAAGAGAACAGGGAGGGCTCCATTCTTCAGTCGCCGTCGTCCATCTGGAGTCTGTGGTTCAATTAGGTCTGCAGCTTGGAAATGTCGGCTGCAAACTCTGGAGCTATTTGTAACTATAAATTTGTCACGTCTGATGTTAATTACCTAGCGGCTTTGTAACTCCTTATCTTTAGGGAAGGTGTGGAAGCTGAGATAGGAGTTACACCTAGCCGACGCTATGCATAAGGGTACACAACAGTGGTGGCTGGCTGTACTATCAACATGTTTCTGGAGTGTAACTTTTGTCTGTCTACACGTCATCATAAATGAAAAATAAACTAAAACTAAAAACAAATACAAACACGAGGAAACATAACGACATCGGCGTGACTACAGAAAGACTATCATCGCAGTTAGCATCGCGCTCTATGGGCACCGGAAGTAAACATGCGTCCTGAGAGTTCACCTGAAGTTACGTCATGTTTCTACGTGCAACTAGCCTATCAGAATTGAGAATCCTTAGGAACCGGAATCGAAACGAGGAATCGGAATCGGAACCGGAATCGTTCAAAATTCAAACCATGCCCAAACCTAGTTACAGCGCAAATCTTTGGCAGTACTTCTTCAAAAAGACAGATGCTTCTGGTTATGTGCGATGCCGATCTCACTTCTGATTCTAATCCCAAACTAGAAGATGAAGCTGAAGAAATCGACAAGAGCGACTGCAATGAAGAATCCCTCAGCCTCGCAGCGGAGGAGCTAGAGCGCAAAATATCAGAAGCTATATCTACTATAACATTTTGTGACAGGTTTAGTCTGGAAACTCCAATTTCGTATTATTTTTGATGGTGATTTTAGGGGTGCCAGCCAGGTATGTCTCCTGGCATTTCAGATGTTAACTGAATCAGTCAGTCAGTTGAGTTCAGTTTTTCTTTTAAATTTGTTTTGATTATTTAGTTCATGTTTGTTTGTTTTACCTCAAACCTACACAAAGGACGCCAGTATAGTTATACAGACCCCCTGCACATTAAACAACACACACACAATAAAAACACACACTCAAATCATTCAAATGCAAACCCACATATTGAGAAAAAAAAAAAAAAAAACAAGGCAGAAACATCCAAATTCCCTCCCCCAAAAGTCCAACTCAAAAACAACAATCCGCAACCTAAGGCAAAAATCCAACTCAAAATTCCACTCCGGGTTTTTCCAACAGTCCAATCAAAAAGGAGGAGGAAAACAGTCAGTCAGTCCAGTCAGTCCGGTATCCGGTCCGGGTCTGGCTGCTGGGCATCCGGCGTGGAAAGCTGACTGGCTTCCGACAACAGCGGAGTGATCCAATGACGAAATGATCGGCAGGAGACGGAACGGAGACAGTGCACGAACTGGAGCGAGTGTATGGACTTAAGAAAACGGATTTTTTTTTCTACCGTACTACTGCATCTACTTTGCGAAGCGTGCTGCTCCGACGCTTCCGCTGCACTCTCTTTTTCTGAGCCCCCCTCAGTGGACGCGGATGTGGGAGTATTTAAAAACTGCCGCGAGCTAGGAGTGAATGGGGTGAGTGAACGTCTGCATCCGGGGTATAAACAGAGGATGACGTATGGTGCAACTTATTCGAGTTGCCACAATTTGAAGGCGATAAAGACAGAGACATGGAGAAGATCCGTGACTTTGACTGCAAATGCTACGGAAGAAGAAAGGAGAAGTCTCTCCTTGGGAAACCGTCATGTTGCAGCTCCAGAGCTTATCTACAACATACGGATGGATTCTTTAGCTGCCGAAAGAGAGTGGCAGGACATGAGAATAATTGGACAACTTGAAGCGAACAGACGTACAGTAGCCCTCTGCATTGACAGCATTCCGTGGGTGCAGGTGAGCGTCCAGGAGAGCTGGCAGGGTGGCAGCGGACCAGTCCAAACAGGTGTGCTTCGTGAGGCACACCAGAGCAGGCTATCCAGCCACAGAGTGCGGAGAGGAGCCACAGGAGTCCCGTACAGGTGAGCCCTGTACCGGCAAAGCTAGCTTCTGGCTATAGTGGCGAGGCAGTAGCAGCAGACAGGTAGAGACTATTAACTGCTGTTTCGGTGTTGGAGTGTTAGATCGAACAAGCCGAATCTAACAGATGGGTTTAAAGTCCAGCATTCATATGATACAATATTTAAAAAATTGATATGAATGACAAAATAGCGAAAACAGCAGAGGAGGCGTGGCAGCAGCTTGCCAGCGGTCCCTCACCCTAGAAAAATATGTTACGTTAGTGTTCATTCGAAGTCACATACAGGGATTACAAACTGTTTTTTTTCATGCTAGATGCCATAGCTATACCTTACATTGTTTTTAGCTAGCTCAGTATTGTCTATGCAAATGATATGCACATCGACACTTATGTTAGATGATCATATTATAGGTTGTAATGGGAGGTTTAGATATGGTAATGTGAGCATCTGCTATTAATTTGAATAACACAGCAACCTGATGATATACTTGAATACTGTGTGACAACACACCTTTGGGTGCATGAATAACACACCCACGGGTGAATAACACACCTTTGGGTGCATGAATAAAGTATTGACTGTGATGCTAATGTGCCTGTTAGCATGACCCATGATCTGAAACAAGGGTTTCAGTATATTACCTTTCTTGTTTTTCATTTTCATTTGGTGGGTTTTTGTAACAAAAGAATTTCCATTTCCATTTGATAACCATTGTTCAAACTACTACAATAGTTTCTGTCCTGCGGGCTAACAGATACCAGATGTCACTGATAGCTAGACCAGTAGGGGGTTGGACTTGCAATGAGCAGGATTTCTGCTGGATTTCTCACTAAAGTAGTTTGAGGAGTGCCTACATTCAAATGGCCACATCTTCTTCAAATATTTTCAGATTTCCATGTGTTAGACATTGTTGGAAAGCTTAGAAACTACACTTTCAGAATCTGTGAATACCTGAAAATGCCCCAGACTTGTTGCTGTTTTTCTCGTGGCTGGTCACATATAGGTGTATATCCATGTAGACATATGCAAGGAGAGGTGAGTGTGGGTGAGTGTATGTAGTTATGAATGTATGGAAACACACAGAGAGCCGGGGGGCCTTTATGATAGGGACGGCTGTACGACAGGAAAGGGGGCAGAGAGAGGGGACGACACACAGCAAATGAGCCACAGGTGGGAGTTGAACCTGCAGCCACTTCAGAGGACTGACAACACATGTGGTGCACACCTTACCAACTAAGCTATAGGGGCACCCCGAGAGAGCCATTTTTATTGAAAAGAACTACAGCCATACTTGGTCTTAAATTCCTGCAGGCTTGAACCAGTTGGCTAGCAGGAGGTCCAGAGGTGGTGGAGGTGGAGACAGGTGAGAACCATGTTTGCCTTTATGCACAACTCCAACCACAACTTTAATCACATCAGAATCAGAAAAAGCTTTATTGCCAAGTACAATTTAAGGTGGCACGGTGGCACGGTGGCAACACTGTCGCCTCACAGCAAGAAGGTCCCAGGTTCGCTGCGGGCACCGGGGGTGTGTCCTCCACCATGCCTTCGGTGCCTGCTGCTTGAGGAAAAAAGGCCTTTCTGTGTGGAGTTTGCATGTTCTCCCCGTGTTCACCTGGGGTATCCTCCATAAAATATACCTATGCAAGAAGATCACCACCTGACCAATGGTGACACAAGGAACTGGGTCCCCGGGCGCCGGTTGGATGGCAGCCCACCGCTCCTGGTCTGCCGTGGAGGAAGGACGACCAGGATGGGTTAAAGGCGGAAGTCAAATTTCACCAGTGCATGGCGTGTGTGGGCATGATGCATGTATCTGTGTGACAAATAAAGGGGATTGTCCCTCTGATTCTTCTTCTAATTTTACACATACCAGGAATTTGTTGTGGTGAAGTTGGTGTATGACACATCTACTAAAAATAAGAGTACAAAATATAACAATATAAATATATATACACAAGTCTGATTTTTTGTTGTTTGTTTTTCCGGAAACACAGTCTGTTTTTTCAGAAAGAAGTCCAAGCTGAGCGTTAATGTAACGCATAGACTTGTATCTATGTCAATGTGACAAGGTGAGGCAGAGGTGGAGTGTGAAGAGTGTCGGGGGGGTTCCGGGCCTTGTTGATAAGGCTGACAGCAGATGGGAAAAAACTGTTCTCATGGCGGGGACTGTCTCAAAGAGTTTGTGTCCAGGGTGAGAGGGATCAGCCACAATCTTTTCTGCACGCCTCAGGGTCCTGGAGGCGTACAGGTCCTGGAGAGATGGGAGATTGCAGCCAATCACCTTCTCTGCAGACTGAATGACACGCTGCAGTCTGCCCTTGTCCTTGGCGGTGGCAGCAGTGTACTAGATGGTGATGGAGGAGGTGAGGATGGACTCAATGATGGCTGTGTAGAAGTGCACCATCATTGTCAGACTGAATTTCTTCAGCTGCCGTAGGAAGTACATCCTCTGCTGTACTTTCTTGATGAGGGAGCTGATGTTTGGCTCCCACTTGAGGTCTTTGGAGATGATAGTTCCCAGGAAGCGGAAAGACTCCACAGTGTCAATAGTGGAGTCACAGAGGGTGATGGGGGCAGGTGAGGCTGAGTTCTTCCTTTTGTCCACAACCATCTCCACTGTCTTTAGAGCGTTGAGCTCCAGGTTGCTCTGGTTGCACCAGGTCACCAGATGGTCAACCTCCCACCTGTAGGCAGACTCGTTGCCATCAGAGATGAGTCCGATGAGGGTGGTGTCGTCCGCAAACTTCAGGAGCTTGACAGACTGGTGACTGGAGGTGCAGCTGTTTGTGTACAGGGAGAAGAGCCGAGGAGAAATCGCAGCCCTGGGGGGATCCGGTGCTGATGGTCTTTGCGTCGGAGACGTGTTTCCCCACCTTCACGCACTGTTTCCTGTCAGACAGGAAGTCTGTAATCCACCTGCAAGTGGAGTCAGGCACGCTCAGCTGGGAGAGCTTCTCCTGAAACAGAGTTGGGATGATGGTGTTGAAGGCAGAGCTGAAATCCACAAACAGGATCCTACCGTAGGTTCCTGTGGAGTCCAGGTGCTGGAGGATGAAGTGGAGGGCCAACTTGACTGCATCGTCTACAGACCTGTTGGCTCTGTAGGCAAACTGCAAGGGGTCCAGGAGAGGGCCAGTGATGTCTCTGAGGTGTGAGAGCACAAGGTGCTCAAAGAACTTCATGACCACAGAGGTCAGGGCGACGCGTCTGAAGTTGTGGAAGTTGTGGAAGTCCTGTGGTCCTTGGCTTCTTGGGAACAGGGATGATAGTTGAAGACTTGAAGCAGGCTGGCACGTGACATGTCTCCAGTGAGGTGTTAAAAATGTCTGTGAACACTGGAGACAGCTGATCAGCGCAGTGCTCCAAGGCAGACGCGGAGACAGAATCCGGTCCAGCTGCTTTCCGGGGGTTCTGTCTCCTGAAGAGTTTGTTGACGTCCCTCTCATGGATAGAAATAGTCGTCACTGAGGTGGGTGGGTCGGTGGGTGGGGGCTTTAAGGTGGGCATTGGTGAAGGTGACTGGAGCTGGAGCTGTTGGGAGGTGTCGTGGGGGATGGTTGCTGGATTGTCCCTTTGTCTTTCAAAGCGGCAGTAGAACTCGTTCAGGTCATTGGCTAGGCGTCGATCGTTGATGGAATGGGGGGCTTTAGGCTTGTAGTTGGTGATCTGCCTGAGCCCTTTCCAGACAGACGCAGAGTCGTTAGCTGAGAACTGGTGTTGGAGCTTCTCAGAGTACAGTCGTTTAGCCTCTTTCACCGCCTTGCTAAACTTGTACTTCGATGCTTTGTATCTGTCTTTGTCCCCACTCCTGAAGGCCTCTTCCTTTGCCAACCTTAACTGTCTGAGTTGGGCTGTGAACCAGGGTTTGTCGTTGTTGTAACTCACCCTGGTGCATGATGGAACACATCAGTCCTCACAGAAGCTGATGTAGGACGTCACAGCCTCCGTATACTCATCCAGACAGACCAGGTAGCAGTCCTGAACACATCAGAATCAGAATCAGAAAAAGCTGTATTGCCAAGTACGCTTTTACACATACGAGGAATTAGTCAGTAGAGTCCAAACATGCCTGGAGATCCTCCACAGCCTTGCTGGTCCACTTCCTTGATGTCCTCACTACAGGTTTGCAGAGCTTTAGTTTCTGCCTGTACGCAGGAACCAGGTGTACCATGACGTGGTCAGAGTAGTCCAGTGCAGCACGGGAGACGGCGTGGTAAGCATCCCTGACTGTGGTGAAACAGTGATCCAGAAAATTCTCCTCTCTGGTCAGGCATTTGATAAACTGTCTGTATTTAGGGAGTTCATGCGTGAGGTTACCTTTGTTAAAGTCGCCAAGGACAATAACTAAAGAGTCCGGGTTGGTCCACTCCACACGCAGTATCTGGTCGGTGAGCATACGCTGTGCGTCCTGCATGTTGGTCCGCGGCGGGATGTAAACACCGACCAGAATGAATGAAACGAACTCACAGGGTGAATAAAAAGGCTTACAGTTAATGATGAAAGATTCCAGGTCAGGAGAACAGTGCTGCTGGATCACTGTCACATCGTTGCACCAACCACTGTTGATGTAGAAACAGATTCCTCCACCTTTAGTTTTGCCGGAAAGTTCCGTGTCTCTGTCCGTGCGGTGGAGTTGGAAGCCAGCCAGCTGCGGCGCAGAGTCCGGTATAATCCACAGAGCCACGTCTCAATGAAGCACAAAACCGCAGATGAAGAGAAGTCCCTGTTTTTACCCAACAGCAGTTGCAATTCCTCCAGTTTGTTGGGCAGTGAACACACGTTAGAGAGAAATATTCCGGGTAACACCGTGCGTAATCCGTGCTGGCGAAGGCGCACGAGTGTGTCGGCCCATTTTCCTCTCCTCCAGCGTTTCACTGCGTGAGCAAGGGTGAGCGCACCTTTGACCAGTATGTCCAAAATTTCCACTGTTGGGAGCAGAAATTTAGGAAATAAATCCTCTGGTGTTGCTCCCCTGATGTTCATGAGCTCTTTTCTGGTGAGCAAGCTCCGGGTACTGTCACAAAAAACAGGTTTAAAATGCAAAACAAAACAACACGCACCAACACACCGAGGCAGCCGACCACGGCGCCATCTTGATCATCACATCTTTGCCAGAGACACCAAGCCTGCACTTCCACTGCAAAGTGTTTGGCTTGGACTGTGGCGACAGTGAAGAACTCCTAAATGAGCTTATCCTTTTCTTGAACTTAGCCCTCAAACCAGAGATGCTGTTCTTCAGCTTTGACACGGTAAGAAGGCAAGACATGGCCATCATGATAGTAGTGTGTTGTCCTCTCAGGGCATAACTGTTTGGCTAGCTAGCTGCCAAGCTAAGGACATGGAAGGCAATAGTCAGAGCAGTAAATGAGTGAGCAGCAATGACTAAAAGACTGGTGAGCCATGATAAAATAATGAAAGCTTGCAAAAGCGCTATGATCAAATACAAGCAAGGGTTAAAACAATAAAAATATAATTTTGAAGGGACTGACAATGCTAAAAACAAACTGTAGCAGCATACATCTTGTGCATGCGTATTCAATGTAGACATGGTTATCAACATATTAGGATCCGCTCACCTGTCTGTTCCTAGTGTTCTCTGTTTCCCTTTTCCCTCGTGTAATGTGTCTGTCTGTCTGTTCCCCTGTCTGTCTCAGCTGGGTGTTTCCCTGCACCCAGCTGGCTCCGCCTCTCCAGCAGCACACCTGGAGCGCATGAGCCTAATTAGGGCTTTGTATATAAGGAAGACGTTGCACTTGGTTTGTCACTGGATTAACCTGATCCTGTGAGTTTCCAGAGCCTGTGCCTATACTTACCTGCCACGTCCAGCCTTGCTCAGCTTCAGCCTCCCCATGTGGAGATTTTTGTTTTTTCCACTCCTTTGAGTGCGCTTTTTGTTAGTTTATTTCCACTCCTTGTGAGTGTGCCTTTTGTTATTTGTTTCTTTAATAAATTCGTGGGGGTTTTTTTGTCTTGTCTCCGGTCTGTATTTTGAGTCCAACTACTTCTAAATTAAGGCTCAACCTAACACAACAATGCCATCACTTGTCCACAATCAACGTTAAACCCTTAACCAGAAAATCTGGGGAATGGGCTGTGTTTGTCTGTTATCCTCTGCAGCTGCCCACTGTTTTCACTTAAGAAAAAAGTAAGTAAGAAAAAAGTAAAAACATTTAATTTCAGTTTGTGGGAGCCTACAGTCCTGTCCAGCTCACAGTTATTGTGTGTGTCTCAACTAAAATCACATAAACATGCAGCAAGGCAGTAATAAGATAAGACAAGATAAAACGTTATTGATCCCACTCCAGGGAAATTAATTTGTTACAGCCATCAAAGCATTAGAAAATAGGCCAAACCAGTGGCATAGAAGGATCAAGATAAAAAGGATAAAGGTTAAAAAAATAAAAAAATCAACTATGTATATGCACATTATGTAGAGATTATAAAAAAGACTGTTGCCATTTTTATGAAAATCTACCTATGTAATATGTTGAATTGCACTTGAGAAAATACTGTTGCATAAAAAAGAATAGTGAATTGGACAAGTCAAATATGGATAATAAATACAATGTTTGTTCTATTGCATAGTTGAAAAAGTATACAGCACAGCAGAAATTGCACAAGATGTAATGAATGTGAGCATATATTAGCATAAATAACAGTAGTGCAAAAACAGTAGGTTTGTGATGTTGAATTGGGAAATAACATCAATACAGTGCTATGTTGACTGCTGGAGTTAAACAGTCTGACAGCTGGAGGAATGAAGGACCTGCAGTAGAGTTCTGTCTTACACAATGGATGCAGCAGTCTTTTGCTCAAGGAGCTGCTTAAGCCACCCACTGCCTCATACAGGGGGTGGGATCGGTTGTCCATGATTGATGTCAGCCTGGCTAACATCCTCCTCTCACCCACCTCCTTGATGTTGTCCAGAGGGCCATCCAGGACAGTGCCAACTCTCTTGACCAGTTAGTTTAATCTTTTGATATCCCTCCACCAACCTCAGCAGACCACTGCATAGAAAACTGCAAATGCCACCACAGAGTTGTAAAAAGATTTTAACAGTGTCCTACATACTCCAAAGGACCTAAGTCTTCTTAGCAGGTGGAGATGACTTTGGCCCTTCCTATACAGGACATCGGTCACATCAACACAAAATCCCTGTGTGGGTGTATACATGTTTGTAAAAGTATATAAACGATTGTAAGACAAGATAAGAGGGGACTTTGCTGTACGTGCAACATCTGTAGGTGTGAGCTTGCTGAATAAAGTCCCACTTTGGCTGTCTCTACTGCACCGTGTCAGCTTGTCTTATCTACCACATCAGACACAGTCATGAAGTCTCACATGCTGTTTACTGTTTTAGCCCCAACCCTTCAGAATCGTCATCCCTCATCTGTCAGATTTGCTGAATCTTTGGACTGTTTCAAGCAGCTTTTCATTTTTTATAGGCAAGCCTATGTATAGATCTCCACAGTGGGCTTTGTTTGTTGTGTTTTTGTTGTCTGGTTTGTCTCTCACTGTGCTTTGTTTTATAATGTGTTTGGTTTGTGGCCACTTTGTAACTGTGTGTTAAAAGTGCCATATAAATCAAATTTTACTTACTTGAGTTTGAATTCAACTGATTATTAAAACACAATATCAGAAAATGATGTATGCTCATCATGTCTGTCCTCAACACCAACCTCACACCTGACTTGCACACCTCTGACTACTACACATCGCTGTCAAACACCCACAGGCACACATGCATACATGGATCAATAAAAACAAACTTGGTATTTAGCAGCATTGGCATTCCTCTTGTTCATTTCCCGTGAAGGGTCCCATAGAGATGTCTGTCTGCCTGTGCCCCAGCCAACACAACTCCCAACTACTCTTTGACATCAAATGTCACTGCATAAGCACAGCTCTGTTCTAGGTCTGACAGCTAGTGACCACACAGTGCTGCACTGTCTCCTCTGGACCATAAAAACAAAAAAAGTCAGAACCTTCACTTGTACTGCTTGTGATAAAGCAAAAATGCTCTGCTTCGTGAGGAACATTATTTAAGACTCCAGATCAAAGATGACTCATTGCAAACCTGTTGTAGTAGCTTAAAGGGCACTCATTACAGGAAGCATGCTTCTCCAGAGGAATGTGATTTTTCTGTTATTGATGACATTTGAAATAATTCTGTCCATGAATGCATTGTACACTTGGCTAAAGGAATAATGACCATATTTCAGCATCTTACAAGTGACTTGGCTTTTGACATATTTGTCTTTGCACAAAGACAAATATAACCAGAAACCATGGCTAAATGGAGAGGTGCGGTCTCTTCGTCACGAGATTCAGCATTCAGGTCCGGTGATGCTGTGGCGCTTAGAGCAGCAAGGAGGGAACTGGAGGTGGGCATCAGGAGGGCAAAGGCTGCTTATGCCCACAGAATTCAGGGTCACTTCACCACCAACGATCCCCGAGCCATGTGGAAAGGCATAAAGAACATCACAGACTATAAAAGGAAGGATGCGGAATGTCCTCAGGATTCATCACTTCCTGATGCTCTCAACGCCTTCTACGCTGGCTTCGAGTCATCCAACCCCTCCCAGAGCACCAGGCTCACCCTCTCATCGGATGAGCTGCCCTTAAGTGTGTCTGCTGTGGATGTGGTGAGGACACTGAGGAGGATTAACCCCCACAAAGCTGCAGGCCCAGATAACATCCCTGGACAGGTCCTGAGAAAGTGTGCTCAGGAGCTCACTGAGGTGCTGACATACATTTTTAACACCTCTCTCTCCCAGGCTGTGGTACCAGTTTGTTTTAAGACATCCACTATTGTCCCAGTGCCCAAAAACTCGCCTGTGAAAAGCATGAATGACTACAGATCGTTGGCTCTTACTCCAATCATCATGAAATGCTTTTAACAGCTGGTTCTGGCCTACATAAAGGATACTCTTGGCCTGGCCTACATAACCTCCTGCTCAGTGCGTACACACAGAAGCCACCACACATCATGTAGTTGACCAATCACGTGCGGCTTGAACAGAAAAAAGTCGAGAAAAAAACAAAAAAAAAAAACCCTAAGCGGCTCCTACTCTGGCTCCCAGGCGGGAGCCAGCTCCAATCATTCACTTCAAAGAGCCGGTTCTAAGAGCCGTTTAGTTCGCGGCCGACACATCACTACATTGAACTTTATTCAGTGTTGTAGCAAACAAGCATTCATTGCTTCTTTGAGTGGAGGAGTGTGTATTTGTGTTGCAGTTTGACAGGGATGAAACAAATGCTGATGATTGCTTAGTGGGGAAATGCATCAGTTTATACATGGTGGCCCTGATACACTATCAACTATAAAAGTGATCTGTAAAACTATATGCCAGAGTGCTGGTTTCTTCTATGCATGTATGAACCTGTTGGCTTGAACCATGCAACTGAGGAAGATCAACTGAGTGAAGTTTGAGTTGTGCTTGCATCTATCCATCATTTGCTTCACTGAACTATATACTGCTCACCTCTAATTAGCCTTGACATGACTGGTGTCCGTCCAGACTTGACTGAAGTCAAGTTGGCAATCAGGTGTTCACTGTGGACTGGCATGATCATCTCTGCAGACAGAAAAAAAACAAAAAACAAAAAACAAAGAATACATTAATAATAACACTAATAATAATTTCCACAGCACTTACAGTTACAAAGTGCCTCTCACAACAATACACATACAACAAAACATACATACATACAGAACATTTAAGATGTTCAAACAGAAAAAAAGATAAAAGGCCAACCTATAAATATAATTTTAACAGATTTGGCAGATCTTATAGAATGAGGGAGTAGCTGTGGGGGCTACAGCCAAAAACACTGAATCTAAAATGTGAATTAGGGACAGAAATGAGTCCTTAAACAGTCTGGGAGGTCAACTACTACAGTAGTCATCAACTGCTCCATAATACTGAATAATAAAGAAGCATCAAGAGGCAGTTTCCACCGTACTGCACAGCGAAGATTTGTGCTGCTTTCCACATCCTCTGAACCAGATTACCAGACTGAAAGAACACTCAGAACCAAGTCGAGCTGCCCAAGTCAGCTCCTCAATGCCAAGTCTATCTGACCTGCTCTTAGCCTGCTGTCAGTGCCCAGCCAGCGTGTAGAGTTTTGTAGTGTTTTTTAAAAATTGTATGGCTAGGGAGTAAGAGTAATGATACACATAAATGTTGAAATCTATTGAAAAATCCAGCAATTAAAAAAAGGGATAAACAACTTATAAACAATCTTATAAACAACTACAATAGAGCTCAATAGTGACCGCCCACTTTTGAACGGCTCTGGTTCCAGGAAGCTAAAAAAAAAAAAAGCCAAAAGGTTTCTTTCAATTTTTTTGCTCTGAATCAAATGTTTTATGTTTTATACAAAATTCTTTGTATAAGGTTTTTCTGAAATGTCAAATGGAGAAATGAATGGGAAATCCACTTCCTGGAACCAGAGCCGTTCAAAAGTGGGGGGTCACTGTTGAGCTCTATGCCCCCACCACAGCCTGTGGACCTCAGGGTACTCAAAAAGTTGTAGCTAGGTGGACAAAGCAACACCAAGGCAAAGCAATCAGTTGGGTTGAGCAAAGTCTTCATAAGGAATAAAATATCTATATTCTAGTAGTTAGTAAAATCACTAAGAATAACATTTTTATTTTAAGAATAAAAGTTTTATTAAACAGTGATCAAATACTGAAAAGAACTGAAAGGGACTTGGATGGCTGAGACTGGCAAGAAGCTGAAATCGAATTAGATCATGAACTGCATAAAAAAAGAAGCCTTAAAGCCTAGTGTGATGATACGCGACAAACAGGTTGCCGTAGTCACGCCGTTGTCGTCATCAGGTGTGTTACCCGCTAAATAAAAAAATGGCAGATACATGCCGAAGTGAGTCGACATAGTCCTCATCTTTCCCATATCAGCGATAGTTCATGTCATGGTGTCAGAAGTGGCTGACAGGACGCCTACACAGTGTGAATAATGGCAAAGTTCGGACCGCCAGAGCCTTTTTACTTCACCCGCCCGGCTGAATGGCCGATGTGGCGCCGCTGATTCGACTGCTTTCGATTGGCGTCAAAGCTGGATAAAGACAGTGGTGAAGTGCAGGTGAACACGCTTCTCTACGCTTTGGGAAAGGAGGCAGAGGCCATTTACGACTCTTTCGTGTATGACCGAGCCGATGAAGAAGAGGAGGAAGCCGGTGGGCATCCTCCAGAGCTCGACTACGAAATGGTAATGGAAAAATTCAGCGACCACTTCGTGCCCAAACGGAACGTTATGAGAGTACAGAAGCCCGGTGAGTCTGTTGAAGCTTTCATCAGAGGACTGTATGAGTTGGCACAGTAGTGTGAGTTCAAAGGGACCAAAGACAAACAAATTAGAGACAGGATCGTTATAGGCATATCCGACAACGAAGTTTCTCAAAAGTTGCAGCTCGAGCCAGGCCTCTCGCTTGAAAGAGCTATCCAAATAGCACGCCAGAGTGAACAAATTAAGCAGCAAAACGTGAGCCTGCGTGTGGATTGTGCAGTGGATGCAGTGAGACAAGGAAGGTGGCAGTTTCGCGCTAAAAAGAGTGATAATGACGGACAACAGCGGCGGAAGCAGGAGCAAGGTGAGCAAAGAAACCCTGTTGCATGTTCTCGCTGTGCTAGACCACACCAAAAAAAACAACCCTGCCCAGCTAAGAATAAGAGGTGCCGAAAGTGTACAAAAATTGGACATTTCGAAGCAGCCTGTCAAACAAAAATGCTGAAAGAAGTGGTAGTGGCTTCCGACGACACATCAGAGGGGGACGGGGACATGTTTTTCCTTGGAGCTGTGACTGACACTAAGCCAGCTGTAATCGAGCAGCCAGACGCAGACAACGAGTGGCTTGT
The DNA here is from genome assembly GCF_051107435.1 of Chaetodon auriga. Lineage (NCBI taxonomy): Eukaryota > Metazoa > Chordata > Actinopteri > Chaetodontiformes > Chaetodontidae > Chaetodon > Chaetodon auriga. The sequence continues at coordinate 985,056 of NC_135095.1, read as the reverse complement.
GGAGCCTCCTGTAAATGACAGCATAGTCGAATTTAAAATCGACACAGGTGCTAACATCACTGTAATGTCACAGACTGCATTTAACAGACTGCCACAGAGCCCAAGATTGGTCCCAGCAAGGAAAATACCTTTAGTCACCAGTCCTGGAGGTAAAGTTCAGTGTATTGGCAAATTCCTGGCCAAAACTCAGTTTAAGGGACAGAACTACCACTACTGGGTCACTGTCATAAAGGGCCCGTATGGTCACAACCTATTGGGAGGGACTGTTACCAAGAGGCATAAAGAGGCATAACATAAATATGTTAGCCAATGTGTTTGGGGACATCGGCCTGCTAAAGTGTGACCCTGTGAAAATTGAACTGAAGGCAGGTGCTGAGCCCTACATTCTGACAGCGCCACGACATATCCCATTTCCTCTCCTGTCAAAGGTGGAGACAGAACTGAAACGTATGCTTGCCATGGGGATAATAGAGGAGGTCACGGAGCCCACCGATTGCTGTGCCCCGATGGTTCCAGTGGAAAAGAGGAACAGAGACAAAGTGAGGGTGTGTGTCAATCTCAAGCGCCTAAACAAAGCCGTGAAATGTGAGCGTTACATCCTGCCAACTTTCGAAGATATTGCCCCAAAACTGGCTGGAGCAAAAGTGTTTTCCACCTTGGATGCTTCATGTGGATTTTGGCAAATCCCTCTGGACGCAACCAGCCAAAAGCTGACAACATTCATAACCCCGATTGGCAGATTCTACTTCCGAAGGCTGCCATTCGGAATTACGTCAGCTCCAGAAATCTTCCAAAGACAAATGTCGACACTGCTGAAGGGTCATGAGGGAGTTGTTGTGGTGAGGGACGACGTACTCGTGTTTGGAGCAAATAAAGAGGAGCATGACAAGCTTCTGAACGCTGTTCTGAGGACCGTGAAAGACAGCGGCTTGAAACTGAATAAAGCAAAGTGCCATTTTGCTAAGTCGGAGATAAAATACTTCGGCCACATCATCAGTGCCACCACGTGGCCACGCATCGGTGCTGACATAACACAGACAGTATCCACATGTGAATTCTGCATTGAAAACAAACCCACTCACAGACACGAGCCCCTCCTGACCACACCCCTGCCGGATGGCCCCTGGCAGCGCATTGCTGCTGATTTATGTGAGTCAGGAAAGGAAGACTATCTCATCATGACAGACCACTATTCCCGGGACATCGAAGTCGCTCACCTGTCTACAACATTGAGCCGTCAAGTCATTAACCAGCTCAAGAGCATGTTCGTGAGGTGGGGTATTCCCTTGGAACTAGTGAGTGATAACAGCACTCAGTTCACGTCCGCAGAGTTTCAAGACTTCAGCCGGGAGTATGGGTTTGTGCACACAACATCTAGCCCCCATTACCCCCAGGCTAACGGCGCTGCGGAGCGTGCCGTACAGACTGCAAAACACATCTTACAGCAACCTGACCCACATCTCGCTCTGATGTGCTACAGAGCGACCCCTAGTGCTGTAACAGGGGTGAGCCCAGCTTCGGTTATGGCTGGGAGAGAAATCCGAACAAAACTTCCTATGCTGGAGAACAAGCTGCGATCTGCTCCTGTGGACCGACAGCAGGTCCAGCAGAAGGACAACCAGACCCAAGTCTGCTTACCAGTTCCTCTATGACTGTCGTCATTCTGCACTGCCTCTCCCTGCTCTAAATCCTGGGCAGGATGTCAAAATAAAACTGGATGGAGAGAAGGGGTAGAAGACATCCGCTAGAGTTATTGGGAGGTGCAGAGAGCCTCGATCTTACATGGTGGAGACAGACAATGGAGTACTGCGATGCAACCGGAGACATCTGCAGGCTGTTCCACAGTCTGCTGACCCACCAGACCAGCAGCTGTTGCTACCTGGATCTCCTGTGCAGCAGCCCAAAAGCCCTATACCTGTGGTCCGCACTGGCCTCAGGAACCAGGTGGCTGATCAGAAACAGCCAGACTCAGCTGCGGGGTGTGCACCACAGAGCTCACAGCTGGGCCGTCCAAGTGGCTCACCTGGTAGAACACGTACCTCATGTTAACGCAGTGGCCAAGGTTTGATTCCGGCTTGGGCCCTTTGGCAGTAAAGATGGACAGGAAAAGCAGAGGAGATATAGGATGACATGCAGTAATATACAATAAAGCAGAAATGCAAAAAAAATTGCCATTTAAAATTGATTGGAATCTCACCATTTTCCTGGGTGTAAGAAAGGCCAGCAAGTTGTTCCCTCCAAGTCCACAACCACCCATAAGAATTTGAATGCAATGTCTGAAGGATGGCAGGAGCGCAAGACTGAAATTTTACACTTAGATAATCACACAAGATAATCTATACAAGAGCAGTGTTAAGATAATTTGTTAGATATGTGTGTTCAGTTTACTTGCCTTAATGGAGATTCTTAGATCTTAGCAATGCCACCATCCACCATGGATGTCCAAGAAGCTGTGCAAAGTCAATGCTAGTGTCATAGATTATTTATCGATAATGACCAAATCCTCTGAAAAGTTGCTTCTGGCAATAACAAACAAGCCAAAATTGGAAAACTCCCTGCATGTAAAAAATATTGTTCAACCTAACTAAAACAGCCTCTATCAAAAATGACCAAAAAATGCTGGTGTTGCCTTGACCTCATTGTTCAAGTAATACCCAAACTGCTGGACTTAACTGAAAGAACAGCCTGTAACAAAAATGACTAAATAAATTGCTGTTGCCTTGACTGTATTGTTCAAATAATGATTAGGAATTATTGAAGGGGACATGAAACACTCTGATTCTTATTTATTTCACACAGAAGTAAGTGTGTGGTAATACGTCTGTGATTTTTTTTAAGATGGAAAATGCTTTACATAAAATTAGAAGAGGTTTTTTTTGTGCTGATCAACTATTTTCGCAATAGTGCACCGCCATGTTGTTCTTGCGTCATGAGCTACGTCACGAGGTTGGTTGGTTGAATCTGGTTGACTAGGTAGCTAGCTTGGCAGTACAAAGAAAGAATGGAAGAGGACGAAATTGAATGGAATTTCGAAGCGATGCCATCACACCCAATGGCATACGCCTTCAAGCCACTGAGACAAACACCTCAAACACGGCCATGGGTTGTTTTGGAGGAAGAGCAACCGATGGCTTCTGCAGATGCTGAGATGGTGGGCAACACAGCGTGGTGCGGGTGTGGCAACTGCAGGGAAATGCCCACCCCGACAGAGTGCATTTGTTGTTGGGAGGCGAACGTGGATCATTTTCTGGGGGATCTTCCCTGCATCACTTTATCCCGCACCTACCGGACGCCCTGCTGCGAGAGGGAAGTGTTGGAAGTTGCCATGCTTTCATTGAAAGACGTCCGTGCCGAGACCCTGGTGCGCCCCATTAACAGCAGGTAATTTAACGGTAACGTTAGTTGCTCAGCTGGAAAGACTCGACTGATTGAAAGATCATTATGTCCAGAATACAGTCTACCCTAGCCAGCATTATAGTTCACTGGCTAATGTCCTCATCAAAATTGCAGGTTAATCATGCTAATTTACTTGTGTGCCACAACTGTAAACCTGCTAGCGTGTCACTAGCCAACCAGCTGTCTGGCTAGTTAGGTTACTCGTGTAGCCGTAAGGCCACAGCGAACTCACGTAGCGTAACGCCACACACTAACTAGCTAGTGAACCGGCTGTCTGATGTCACACCAGTAAATTTACCAGTGTGGTAACGTTAGGTTTATTGTGGCGTTACCTTGCTAGCGCCACATTAGTAAACTAACTAACTTACTTGCTAAAAAGAGCGTAAGCTAGCTAACCTTAGCTTTCTTGTCTCCACAACAAATTTAGACACTTGGCTGACGTTAGTTGAAAGCAATGCTTGTAAAACTATTTTTATATGGTCAGCATGGTAAGATTAATATTAAATGCGCTAATGTTTGATACACATCATGTCTGTAGAGGTGCTGCAAGTAAACTTATTTTCAAGTGGTCAGTGTAATTTGATTAATGCTAAATGTGCTAGTATTTGACTGATACACAGCACAGCTACTTTTTCTCAGTTTGTTCAGGCTGACTGCCTACAGGCAGTTTAGGCTTTGGACCAGAGGTCATCTTGGACGGAGGAACAGGATTCCCATCCCAGCCTGTGTGGTGAACTCCATCCGAAATGCTTTCCCCTCCCCAGAGTATCATGGATTTGAGCACTTCTATGACGAGTTTTAACTGTGGTATGTATCTCATTTAAACTAACTGGTTTGACTCAAAAGTAAGGAGAGAAAAATAGTTTTCATAAAGGCTGTTTTCATATCATATGTCATTAAAGGTGTTGAATGACACAGACACATTTATGCTTAAATGAAGTGTAGAATGCCGTCTGTGGCGCAAACTGTCATTTCTATGGTAACCACCTGGATACTTGTCTGCTCAGGAAAGATGGCTGCTGGTTGCTACAATATGTTTGATGTAGCAGAGGTGCAGGAGATCTTCAATTTGCTTTTACAGCAGAGGAGGAGGCAGAACAGAGAGCTATTGTGGTCTGTGCGCCTGATATATCTGACAAGGGAGGAATATGTTTTTTGGGCATCCTTCAGTCCCTATGGGACTCATAGAGGTGAGATTATTTCCTTACCTGTTCAGCCAGTCTCTCCTTAAACTCATTCATTATATTTATTTATATTTATTGTTTTATAGGGAGTGGATCCAAATCCACTAATATCACCTTCAATCAGAAAACCAGTTGGATCACTGTTTCCATCGCCATGACAATGAAAGAACTCTCAGTCCATCCAGCCAATGAAAATATAAGACAACCAACGACAGTGTCTGCGACCTTATAAATATTGGACAGGTACAAGACACTGTCGGACAACACCTTTCAGAAGTAACAGTTGTTGCTTTTTTGTACAGTAATCAATAGTTTGTGTATTGTATTTGTTTTTAATGTAAGATCATTTTTTGCAGTCTCATATGCAGGACACAAACATCATCCTGTCTGTTAGCTGACAAAAAAACATGGGAGACATGAATATGGTAGGTGTTTTCTTACTATCAACTTTTAATTAGTCACTGAGAGGGAGAAGGCAGGGATCCGTCTGACACGCTGAGTCTAAGGAAACATAGAGCCATAGCTGCCGTTCAAGGGTGTTTATTGACCCTTTAAGTAAAATCAGATTTTCAAGTTTACACAATATGCAGATGTTATTGCATCACTGAACCTTCAGGTGGTGGATGGCCTTTGCGGTCAACAGAAATATAGCACCATCCCTCACCCTCACTCTGTAACAAACAAAAAGATTCCCAGGTAGGTGCAGGTGATATCAATCTAGCAATCACTCTGCCCCAGTGACACTCACACCCAGCCACACCTCCACATAGACACACCCACACACAGTGACAAGGTGAGAACACATCCCAGCTCCTACATTCCGGCCCCTAATTATTATATGATAATAATTACAGAATAATAGCAGCACAGAATGACCAATGCACAACACTTGCAAATGGGATGATCAGTTCGACATCTTTTCTCCATTTTTTTTTTTTTTTTTTTTTTTTTTTTTTTTTTTGCCGCCATGACAACATTTTCAATGTCCATGAATAAGCTGGTATTCCCAGTATCTTCAAGTGTCTCTGGGCTAATGGTTCTAGAACTTATAAAGCCTAGATTGAGAGGGGTCTATGCCTCAAGTCACATACACAGTCATAGTCAAGTCCATGTCAAAAGTAATCCATCAGGTGTCCTCGGCTTCCTGAAGCAGACAGATCTTTGTGACTGGCCTGTCCAGACAGCTTGTCCTGGTCTTGATTGTCACTTGTCGAACAAGTCCTCTTTTATCCTGAAACACCTTGACAACTCTCCCCATGATCCAGGAGTTGCGGGGTGCCGAGTCATCCACAATGAGCACAATGTCTCCAGGAATGAAATTGCGCTTGATTTTATTCCATTTTTGGCGCACCTGAAGCAGTGGTAGATATTCCCTTGTCCATCTTTTCCAAAACAGATTGCACATGTATTGAACTTGCTTCCATCTGCGGACAGCATACAAGTCCTCCTGTTGGAAAACACCAGGTGGAAAAGATGGCTGACCTTTGAGGAGAAGAAGGTGATTGGGAGTCAAGGCCTCTAGGTCGTTAGGATCTGTGGATGCCTTTGTTATTGGTCTGCTATTAAGAATAGCTTCAACTTCACACAGCACAGTGTGAAGACTGTCATCATCCAGAGTTTGTAATCTTAAAGTAGAGTTGAGGACTTTCCTGATCGAGCGAATTAGTCTCTCCCAGGCTCCCCCATGATGGGAAGCACTTGGAGGATTGAACTTCCACTTTATTCCTCTCTGTAGGAGTTCCTCATGGATCTGAGACTGATTCCACTGTTCCAAAGATCTTCTCAACTCTCGATCAGCGCCAACAAAGTTGGTTCCGTTGTCTGAGCAGATTTCCTTAACTTGACCTCGTCTTGCTATGAAGCGACGTAAGGCATTGATGAAGGAATCAGTCTCCAATGATGCAGCTACTTCGATATGCACAGCTCTTAAAGCTAAACAGGTGAATATCACGCCATATCTTTTCACTTTAGATCTTCCCCGTTTCACCTCAAATGGACCAAAGCAATCCACTCCCACTGCAGTGAACGGTGGCTCATCCGGAGAAATCCTATTAAGTGGCAAGTCTGCCATCTGTTGGCTGCCGGGCACTGCCAGAACCCGTCGGCACACCACACATTTTGCCAAGATCTTTCGTATGGCCACACCGGCCCCAGTGATCCAATATTTTAGCCGTAGCCTTGCCAACATGTGGCTTCTTCCACCGTGGCCAACTTCCTTGTGTACTTGTCTCAAAATGAGGTCCGAGATATGTAGATCTTTGGCCAATATGACAGGATGTTTCGAGTCTTCAGGCATTGCTAACCTACTGAGCCTTCCACCGACTCTCAAGACACCATTATCTAGCACTGGATTTAGTTTGTAAATGTGGCTTGTCTGTTTCACAGTTTGATTCTTTAGAAGACTGGAAAACTCCTCTGGGAATCTTTTCCTTTGGCAAGATCCAATTATTTCCAGCTCGGCCTCTCTCAACTCCTCCACAGTTAGAGAAACATGGAGCAAGTCTCTGATATCTTGCCGCTTCCCTTTCAGAACGTTTTTCTGTTCTCTCTCATCTGTCCTTGAGGGAGACAACAGTGCCATGACCTCCCTCCTCTTCCTCCAGAGACTTAAGAGTGTATTCTTGTACCTCAAGACCCAACCCATCACTCTTTTCAGACGGTTCCAGGATGAGGTACGGTCAATCAATTGAGACACTGAGTCAACTTCTTCAGCCGTGACAGCATTAGCCACAATGCTAGTCTTAACCTCAGGATCATCCTGTTCTGATAATTCTCCTGGGCTGCCTGGATTTGTAGGCCATTGCTCCTCTGACAGTAGCAGAAATTGTGGGCCGCATAGCCATAGTTCATCCTTCAGGAATGACTTCACTCCAAGTCCCCTGGAAGCAAGATCTGCAGGATTGGACAATGTGCTCACATATCTCCATTGATCTGGATGAGATGCTTTGAGGATTTCTGAGACCCGGTTGGCAACAAATGTTCGAAATCTGGAGGTCTCATTCTTGACGTACTTTAGCACTGAGGTACTGTCCGTCCAAAATACAGAGTCAAGCAATGTCATCTGCAGCTCCTTTCTCCACACTCGGTCCATACGCGCTGCTACCACTGCTGCTGTTAGCTCCATTCTGGGAATGGTAACTGGTTTTAAGGGAGCTACCCTTGCCTTTCCCATGATAAGGACGCTGCATGGCCTTGCATTGATGTTATGCAAAAGCAGGTAGGTAGCTGTTCCATAGCCCACCTCACTTGCATCTGCGAAATGATGTAATTGGGCAGAAGCCACAGTGCCAAAGTCCACAGGTTTTAAACATCTGCTGACTTTGAAATCCTCCAACAGGTGGAGCTCTTGGATCCAGTTTGTCCACTCCAGTGCCATGGATGTAGGTACTATGTCATCCCAACCGAGGCCTTTCCTACAGAGATCCTGCAAGATCAGTTTAGCTTTAAGCACCACTGGCACAAGCACTCCCAGAGGGTCATAAATAGAACTGACCACAGACAAGATCCCTCTACGGGTCAAAGGTTGATCTTGGATTGAAATCTTGAACTTGAATGCATCTGATTTTACACACCACTGCACACCCAGTACTCTCTCAACTGGGAGTGCATCATGGTCCAGATCCATCTCCTTTACGTCCATTGCCCTCTCCTCTTCAGGAATTGCACCCAACACATTTTGACTGTTACTTATCCACTTCTTTAGCTGAAAGCCACCTCTGGCACAAACATCTCGGAGATCATGATATAGAGCAATGGCTTCAGACTCAGAAGACACTGAGACAAGGCAGTCATCCACGTAGAAGCTGTTCATGATAGTATCTACCACATACTGACTGAAGAAGTCGCTGTTATCCTCTGCACACTTTCGAAGAGCAAAGTTTGCACAGCTCGGCGAGGATGTTGCGCCAAAGAGATGGACACGCATCCTGTACTCCTCCATGGGTTGAGAGAAGTCTCCATTGGGCCACCAGAGAAACCTTAACAGGTTACAATCTTCAGCGGGCACACGCACCTGATGATACATGGCCTCAATGTCTGCGATCAACACAACAGGTTCTTTCCTGAATCTGGTGATGACTCCGATCAATGAGCTCGTAAGATTAGGTCCTTGCAGCAGCTGTGTGTTCAATGATGTTCCTTGGAAAGATGCAGCACAATCAAACACCACTCTAATCTTCTTCTTTTGTGGATGGTATACACCATGATGTGGAATATACCAAGTTTTGCCATGTACACCTGCCAGATCTTTGGCGGGCACCTTCTCAGCATAACCGCAGGAAATAAGGTTGTGCATGAAAGCGGTGTAATCTGCATGAAATAAAGCATCTTTCTGGAATCTTCGTTTAAGACTCAAAGTGCGTTGCTCCGCTAGTCTGCGGTTATCAGGCATGCACACGTCACCTTTCTTCAAAGGTAAGCCAATGATGTAATGACCATCCACAAGCTCAGCAGTACCTTTCACCATTTCCATAAACTGGTGATCCTCTCTTGATGGACCCAGCTGGTCTTCGTTGCTGCATTCAGGGAAGTCTATTTGAAATTGCTGTTTCCACAGTTCATCCAATTTTACCACAGAGATATGATTAGCAGTGATGCTGGGTTGCTCCAAATCTGCTTCCCCAGACATTGGCCCATTGACAGTCCATCCCAACATGGACTGAACAGCGTATGGCCCTCCATCTTCGCTTGGAATCACCTTTATTGGTTCCAGAGCTTTAGGAACGTTCAAGCCAATCAAAAGGTCAATGTCTGCATCAATTTCAGGTAGATGTACCCCTCTCAAATATGGCCATCTAACCAGATCCTGCTCCCGTGTTATGTTGCTCCTGCACACAGGCATTCTCTTCTGTGTGAAGACATCCGGTAAATCACAGTAGAGGCCACTTTCCAGACCAGCGACTTCCAGATCCGATACAATGCAGGTCCCAACCACCCTTTCCTGGCCCATAGTGCGCAAGAGAATCTTAGTTCTTCTTCCTGGAACATTCAGCTTATTCATCAGACTTGTTGTGCAGAAGGAGCCAGAGCTCCCTTGGTCCAAAAAGGCATAAGTTTCCACAATTTTATGACCTTTTTTCGACTTGACCTTGACTGGCACGATGGAGAGCTTGCAGTCATGACCGCCGGCCCCAGTGAGACCACTACTTTGAACTGCCACCAGAGATTTGCTCACTACTGTGTCTGTATCTGCTGCAACTGCTTGACCTTTATCTTGCTCTTGGTTTTTTGGTTGAATATGCAGCATGCTAGGATGTTTAGCTCCACATACTGCACATGACAGTCGCCTCCTGCAATCCTTACTCATGTGCCCTATGCACAAGCATCCGAAGCAGACTCCGTGTTCTTTCAGGAAAGCGATCTTGTCATTATGTGCCCTCTTTCCCAATAGAGAGCACAACTCCAGTGCATGCTTACCTTTGCAGTACAGACAGATCTTCTTGTCCAGCGAGGCTCCTTCCTTTCTCACATTAACCTTTCTTCCGTCAACTGATGCGACTGTAGTTGCAAAACTACTTCCTTGGTTCCGTGTGCGCCGCTGATAGTGATCTTTGCTACCGTCTTTGCTTTGCATTGTCTTTGGAGCATCCTGTATATTGCCAAATACAGGGTCAAGTGCAATTTTCACCTGACGCTCAATGAAAGCCACAATGTCAGGGAAAGTAGCTCTACGACAACATGTTTCTTGAATGTCGCAGGCCACTGTCCTCCACCTGTCCCTTAGCCTGTAAGGCAACTTCTTTATCACTGTCAGCATGTTTGCAGGCATGTTAAGCTCAGACATGTACTGTACATCATCCATCGCATTACAACATCCTCTCAAAAAGAGACCATACGCTTGGAGAGACTTGGCATCCTCTGCTTTAACCACAGGCCATAACAGTGCTTTGTTCATATAAGCTGAAGCAACCTTTTGCTCACTTCCAAAATGTTCTTCTAACAAAGCCTTTGCCTTTTGATAGCCTCTGTCTGCTGGCATTTGTTGACAGCTTCGAACAAGCTCTCGTGGTTGCCCCCTGGTATACTGTGCCAGGAAGTGCAGACAGTCTCTGAAGTCACCTGTTCTCTCCTCTACATTGTGTTCAAAGGCTCTCATAAATGCATGATAGTGAAGTGGATCTCCATCAAACACTTGGATTTCTCTTTGTGGCAAATGAGAGATGTTGTGTTGTTGTGCCAGCAGGGCGGAAATTTCATTTTGCCTTGCCATTATGGAGAGCATGGTGTTACCATCGTCACTGACTGGTATTTGGGCATGTGTACTGGCTGCAAACTGAGAAGTTGAAACATCAGTCCTCACGTTTTGAGCCATCCCAAGCTCAAGCGGCCTCTGCTGGGCCAATTGAGATGCAACATCCAGAGTGATTTTCCTTTCATCTGGCCTTGTCAGACAAGACCTTGATGTGATTTGTCTGTCATATACTCCTTGGCCACCAGGCACAAATGAATCAGCCTCAGCATTAAGAACAGTGCAAGCCCCTCTGGCCATGTAAGATTCCATACCATCCGATGTCTTATGTCTGCTGCCTTTCACACTGCTTCCTGAGACTCTCAAAACCTCCAACCTAGCCTGAGCGGCTGCAATTTCCACTTCAAGCTCAAAGCTCTCTTTCTTTTTCCTTATTTCCTCCTCCTGCTGATCCAAACCTTGTTTTTTCTTAAGTAATTTTTGACGTGTGAGAAGAGCAGCCATTTCAGCTTCTGCTCTAACACGGGAAGCGGAAGTAGAAGAGCGTGAAGTCCTTGAAGTCCCAGCTTTTGATCCATACCTTTTGCTTCCAACATTGGAGATACTGTCATTTGGCTGAATGTCATCATTTACCGCTCCAAGTGGGGCATTCTCAATGTTTTGTGTTTTTTGAGGAATGTCATCCCGTTCCACTTCATGAATTTTTCCAGCCAACTCATCCTGTCCCTTGTGTGGGGACATGTTACTATAGAGACGTGGCGCATGCAGTGACAAGCTGGGAGGATTTTCACATTCTTTATTTTCATGCAGTCTCTCCATATTGTTATTTGTTGCAGGTCTTGAGACAAGTCTTTTAGTTTCAGAGAGCCACTGTTCCACATCCTCCATAAATCCTTTGCTATGTTTATTGATGCTTGCAAACCAGACATTTTGTTTATCCTGCTCCACTTCAGGTATTATGTCCATCAATGACTTGTGCAGGAAAATTGCCTCCCCATGTAAATGCTTCAAAATGTCCAACTGAGTTTGCACTTGTGAAGCATTATCATCATTCTCCATTAGCTCCTTTAAAGCGTTGATGACACCTTTCATTTTATTCACTCTTGCTTTACGGTCTTTCTGAAGATGGTCGATTTTATACCCCAAGGCCTTTTCAGTGAGAATGATTTTCCTTTTGACAGTTTCATTGTTATCAGTTACATTTGCATTTGAACCAGCCTTTGATTCACTCACACTCGAACCAGCTTTTGACCCACTCATATTGACATCCAGCAATGTGCACATCAACATTTAGAGCAAAAGTCACAATCCACATCCAAATTAATTTTGGCACATATCTTCCTCCATACTGGAACCATCCACTATTATCTCCAAGTCCACAGTCCACAATTGAGCAACAGCAGCAAAAGCATCAGACATCCATATCCAACATTGCCACTTTAATGTTCAAGAAACAGCTGATCCACTCGTTCCACAGGTTAATTTAGATTTGAGCAATATGGTGATAATGACATCAATCAGCAGCCACAGTATCCATGTGCATCCAATATGCAGCAGTAACCAGCATCAACTGTGTCCAAGCAAGAATAACTTCACAGCATGAATGTACTGAGTTTCACATACCATGGGTTGTGCTGCGATCCATCGTTTCTTTCAATTTTACTCACGGTCTGCATCCAAAGTGGCTGAGTGGTCCTTGTCTTACATGCAGAAAGCATCAGATGAGTGCTGGATCTGTAGCCATTTCTGTTGACAATGTTTTCTTACTATCAACTTTTAATTAGTCACTGAGAGGGAGAAGGCAGGGATCCGTCTGACACGCTGAGTCTAAGGAAACATAGAGCCATAGCTGCCGTTCAAGGGTGTTTATTGACCCTTTAAGTAAAATCAGATTTTCAAGTTTACACAATATGCAGATGTTATTGCATCACTGAACCTTCAGGTGGTGGATGGCCTTTGCGGTCAACAGAAATATAGCACCATCCCTCACCCTCACTCTGTAACAAACAAAAAGATTCCCAGGTAGGTGCAGGTGATATCAATCTAGCAATCACTCTGCCCCAGTGACACTCACACCCAGCCACACCTCCACATAGACACACCCACACACAGTGACAAGGTGAGAACACATCCCAGCTCCTACAGTAGGTACAGTTTCTCCCACCCACTCCACTCTCCCACCTGCACCCATTTCATGTTTGTCCCTGTCAATATTTGAGACATATTTTTAAACCTCAAATGAATTTAATATTGCATCTTCTGAGACACACTAATTCCTCAATTAAACACTGTCAGTCAACAAAATGATGCCACTCTGTATTTGAAATTGTATTGAAAGAACTTCTACGAAATAACTTATTAAAACTAATGTAAACTTTTGCTTATTAACATAAAACATTACTTTATAACATTTTACTATCTTTCTACAGCAGTGATTTCATTGATTTTGATTTTTGTTTCATTGTTTTCTATTTGTTTTGGCCCATCCGCTGTCTTTTTCAGTGACCTTCCTGATGTCACCTGTGAAGAGGGGAATCTGCTCAGATGTGTGGCGACTGAGTGAGCTTTGATAGGTTCCTCCACACCTTTGTGTTGGGCTAGGGTGACTGATGTTTTTGGTTTGAGCTCTTGCAGTGTTGCACGGATGGAGCCAGACTTGCACCTTTGGATCACACCAGACACCAGGTCCTTTCTAAATGAGTAGTCCTTTTCCACCATTCTAGGCATGACAACAAACTGCTGAGCAGCTTTTGAGTACTGATGTTTGTGCTGGTGTTTCTCCTTTGTCTTTGCAGTTTCTCTTGGCATTCCAGTTGTGGTCCAGTGCAGCTACTAGTAGGCGAGCCTCAAAACTCTCCTCCAGGAACTTCTTCCTTTTGGTAGCGTACTTTGTGTATAGAGAGTGTAGGCTTTCAAGTTGCCCTGTATGGATGCCTTTTGTGGTTTTATTTAGTTTTCGGAGGAGCTCCTTGTCGAGCACTATTTTTTGCAGGTGCTCAAAGGCAGCAGAGTTTTGTTGGAGCCAGGGTCGCATGCTCTCTTCTTCTGGGGTATAGGGAGGATGCTCACAACGGGTCATTGTCTCACCACATGCCCAGTGGTGCACATTGGTGATGTGGTGTAAGATGGAGGTGCACTTCTCCTTCAGCCTGACCACATTTCCTCCACAGGTAGTGACACAATACCAAAGGTGGTTTGTTATCATCCTCATCCATACATACAGCTCCTCACTGTGGCACTTCAGCAATCTCTTTTTAACAGATTTTACAATGTGCCAAAGGTCATACTCATGCTGTATGTTTTTGTATTCCTCTCATAGGATCTTCTGCACTGAGGGGTGGCAGTCAGTGGCCAACACAGATACTGGCACATTGTACTCGTCAAGCTTGGACGGGCATCTCTGCAGTCCTTCAACCTCCAGCCAGTAGCTGTTCTTCACTTCTGTGATGATGACGGTCTCCTGTGCTACTACCAGGTTTGACTTGGTATCCAGAAGTGAATATGTCCCAAATGTTGCATTGTGTCCAGGGCTGTCGTATCTGGAATCTCCACATACAATAAGTGGCTCATCACATATGGCTGCCAGTACGGCCTCGTTGTGTTTTTCCCAGGCCTCTTTTACCTCAGGAATTATGTAAGCTCTCTGAACGTTGAACCACTTTCTCTTTGACAGTGTTTCCAGACCAATGGTGTCAAAGATCTCCATTAATGGACTAAATTCATTTCCAGTGACAAAACTGGCTGCAGGGATTGTGACATTACATTCCATCACCAAAGGCTGGAAATTCCAGGTATAATCATGCCCGTCAATGCACTCTGCATCCAAACTCCACTTTTCCTAATCACTGGTGTCTGTACTAGGCACTCCCCACAACCCTCGCAGTGGCACAAAGAGTAAAGCTTTAACAACTCCTGGTTGCACACAATGCTCTTCCTGTTCCCGGAACACATTTCCTCCTCCACCACATCACTGACACTTTCATCATCCTCCTCACTACCCTGCTCAGAGTCACTGAGTGTGAAGTCATCATTATCATCCTCTAGGCTCATGTCCATTGAGCTATCTCCTTCAGACCCTTCACATTCCTCAGAACTAGAAGATTGCTGTGATGAGATTCTGGTAGGTAGGTTCTGGTTAATTTTTTTTCTTGGCTGTTACATAAGAATGATCATGAGCAACAAATTGTTTGTCCTTTGTCATAGTGCAAATGCTGTTGTATTGCTTGGTCCTCTCTCTCATTTCCTGCTGACATACATCTGTCTGTGTACTGACACTGACCCTTGCTATAGTCTCTTGCTCTTCCTCAACAGCCGTGTCCCCCTCTGTCTCATTGCTGCTGTCTAACAGACTGATGTAATTTTGCCTGACCTATGAAAATAGAGAAACTGTTATTAGCACAGAATATAGTAATATAGTTCATTCTGTTCCCTCACACAGTCTTTGTCTAATCATCCCTCCTCTTTTCTTCCTCCATCTTGAATAAGGTTATCTCCTTTTGTCACAGGTTATAACAGTAATACCTACGCTGTAAAAACAAATCCAAAAAGAAGCAGCTTCACTCTGAATAAGGTAATAATAGCACAAGTTTTGCTTAGTTTAAAATTTCAAGTATGGACCACATCAGGGTTAGGGCCAGGGTTACAGATTTGCTCGCCATCACCGCCCTTGTGAAGGCAAAATTTATTCTAACATGGAGTCCAAAGTTATTGTTTTTATTTTTACTTTTACTTTATTTTTGGAATGAAGTGACTTTTTCTTTTCCTCTCTTTCATTCTCTCTGTCTCTCTCAAGGTGCATTACAAGTTCCCTTGTAGTTTCCTGCTGAGTGGACTGCACAGGGTATTCAAACTTCTGTCTGCAGAGGAAGCGCACCTGTGGTTTTTTTCACATGATACCACAGGTACTTTGTGTACTTGGCAACGTCCTGTCACCCCAACATTGAGGAATGGTTTGGAATCAACTACGTGGACGGCAGATTGGAAATGTGGATCCTGTGGCTGTAGATGATGTGATGGTTGAGGCGATGAGGCAGTGTACACTGATCGCAGAGTCGGTCTCTAACAATAAATTAGAATCTATATAAGTTACTCATATTGAATTTAGAATGTTGATGATCCCCTCTCCAGAAAAAGATTCTTGGCCTCCCCTTGCCTCCTCCTGCACTCCACAAGCTGCAACTCCAGCAAATTTCACAAGAGATTTAACATGAATTGAAAATAGTTTTGAACTGATTTTTTTATGTGTATGGGAAAAATAAAGTAATCTAGAATCTTGGATGAGTGTTTTATTGATTATATGAATTGATTGTTTGATGTTTATTATTTTAGAAAATGAAGTGAAATTATCATTGTAGTTATGTAATAACTATGCCACAGTATTTTTTTAAGCCTGCCATCACTGGAAAAATGTGTTGCTTGTATCCGTGGCCCATTTAAGTTACACAGTGTTAGCAGGAATAAAAGGCAAATTATATTGTAGATAGCAAGCTTTTTTTTTTTTTTTTTTTTTTTTTTTAGCCGTAAACGTGCCGGCTCCACGTCTCACGATATAATGGTTCTGACTAATAGATGGTGTCCTCCATGCACAAACCGCACGCACGCACACAGGACAGTGCATGCTCTAGTCACAGCAGTCAGTTTCCGTTTTAATGACCTAAATGTATGATTATAGTTTGATCAGTTGTTAGCGATCTCCACCAGCTAACCTAACTCTCTCTGCTCTGCCACAATGGCACGGTGTTGTGCCCTCGCCTTAGGGCGCACAGCTGCCTCTTTGCTGCCGCTGGACTGTGTCGGCGGTCTGTTAAGACGAAAAATCAAACACAGATGGAGCCACTTCTGGCTTTAACCGTTTGTCTTACGAGTCACCAGGACACCTGATTCAAAAGCCTTTTCTTCAATGTAGTCCTCATTTGCTCGCTGCAAACCCTAGCTGCGCAACTGAGACTCTGGGACTCTGATGTTTGAGAGCAGCTAGCCAGCGACGGAGAACAGATTGCAACTTTAGTGTCAAAACATGAAAATGTACAGTCTTGCCTTGTTTTTTCACTCTGTAGAACTCGTTCCTACAGCCTGGAGCAATACAAAAATGACCTCCCTTGCACTTCTTTCTTTGTGGCTCCATTTTGTCACTATTGTCACCAGTGGAGTATTGAAAGATCCAACCAACCTCGAGACAATATGGCTGCGCCCATGTTTGATAACATAAACTTTGGGAGTTCATTTCTTTTCTTACAGCTTATTAACAATGGAATTTTTGTAGACTTTGTTAAGTGTTTCATGCCCCCTTTAAGTCCACCAAAATGTACAATAAGCCAGTTCCCATAAATGTAACAGAACCAAACTGCTTATTGAAATGCTAAAACTGAGGCTAAAGAACACTGTTCTTAATGTCAATGGTCAACAGTTCAGTCTTCAGTTCAGTTGGATAAGTCATCATTAACATGTCTCTCTCCACTCATGATCAACGAGATCTGTGATGAGGGTGAGTACTCTTGGGTTCACTGACAGTTGCTTCTTGTTTGTTTCAACTTTTGTGTCCTTCTCTGGATTGATGATGAAGAAACACCTTTGGGAACACAAGAATTCATAATCAAACACTATATAAAGTGATTTGTTTGAAAGGAGGAAATCAAAATATTATGTCTTTACCTCTGAAGGAAATCAAGTGTGGAACCCAGATCCACGGGATAGTGGATATTGAGGCAGTAATAGCTTCCAAACATCAAGCAGATGGCAGAGATGAAGGTGGGGATTTGGTCATTCACAACCGTGCGGTCCACACTTAGCATGAACTGCCTTGACGCATAGCAGGAGGTTCCTGCAAAGAAGATACAAGTAGAAAAAACAGCACACAAGCCATTACCATCCAAAAGTTGTCTGAAAGTTTTTTCCAACTAGACAGTTTAAAGCTGTGTCCCAATTCAGCGGCTGCATCCTTCGGAGGCTGGGTCCTCCGGAGGATCCTCCGTCGGCGGCATCAACTGTCGGTAAATGGGACGGTCTAGCCTTCGGAGCATTTCCTGATTGCGTCACAACGTCATCACTTCTTCCCTCCTAACCCGGGAAAAACACACGTACGGGGTGCAGATATACGCCCGTACAGCTCCTATCGCTGGTAAGAGGCGCGAAATGTAGCCTATTATACAACTTACGAATTCACCTGATGTGAATATCTTCACAGTTACGTAAGGGATAATGCCCGACGGTTTGCGTCGGACGGTTCGCGTCGGACGGTTCACGCCTCCGCGTCGTCCATTCATTTCTGATAATGGACATCTCGAAGGGCATTATCCCACTTATACCATGGTCACTTATGAAAGAAATAAATATTAAATCAATTATTAATATGTTAATGTTGTTTTTTACTGTTAAAATCATAGGTTTTTCACAAGAAGTGGCTGAGTGGACTATTTAATATCGCTCGTTGTGACGCGTTGCCAAGGTAACCGGCTCTGACAACAGAACCTGCAGCTCGGTCGGCGCAACTGTTATATTAGGCCTAATCAGTGGAGGGAAGAGAGATGATTGCTTGACGTTATGTTATGTGATACAAAGTATCATTTCAGAGAGCAAGTGCACCTCTTACCGCTTGTGTGTGTCCAGAGGATGATGCCAAATTTTGTTTCAATGAATCAAAGTCCACAGATAGTTTCCTAAATCATTTTTATTGCAAGAAATATTATCCATCATTCATTCTGATCATTAAATGTGGTTAAAGGAAACTATAAAATCACTCATGTTGTCTACTGTCTTGCCGTTGTGATAAACTGTGAAATAAGGTATGTTCTGAGTTTCTGTTGCCACGGTTACCAACTAGCGTTTGAGCCAGCGCAATAATTTAGAACAATCAGGCTATTTGACCGGAACTTTTTTACTGGTGTCCTACAACACTTTTTAACGGACACCCTGCAGCCAATCAGAATCGAGTATTCACCCAGACCATGGTATAAAATAAGATATTAGTTGACGTGCGAGCTTGTATCATTTGTGTGTGAAGGGTTGTAATAAGGCTAACCGTTAACTGAGCTCCTCATATCAACAGGTCGCCATTATTAAAAAAAAAATCGGTGCGCAAAGCAGCTTGGGATATGAGAGGCCGCGAAGGATAGTAGCGACGCATCCTCCGAATACAGGGAAAAGGAGGACGCATTTGTCGGCTGTATTTGGAGGATGCTTCGAATTTGGACAAATTGGAACAGCCTTCGCACAGCGTTATGACGTAATCAGCCTTCAAATCCATCCTCCGAAGGATGCAACCCCTGAATTGGGACACAGCTTAAAACATGACAGTGCATTTCATGTAATACTTCCTTACATTAGCTTAGGCTACTTCAGTAAAACTGATTATCAACTTACCACATACAGTGATGCATGGTGTAACAGGCAAGTTGTACTTCTTTTGCCAGACATGTTTCTTCTACATAATGGAAGCGGTTCTCCTCTTTCATCAAAATAGGAGAGAATCAGCAGCACTATATCCTTGACATCTTCTGAGCATCCCTCCAACTGTCCTCTCAGAATTTTCAGCTTTGTGGCAGCCTGCAAAACATGTTTAGTCTTGTCTGCACAAATCGTTCTCATGTAGTCCAGAAGCCGCTTTCCCTTTTTCTCTACACTAGTGAGGAAAGTCTCTTTCAGAGATACCCCAGTTAGCTCTTGGACATGGACTGTCATGCCAACCTCCTGGAACAAAAAAAGGCCACTCCTCCACGAGGGATCATAGATCTGTTCCGTTGTTTATCTCTTTACGTTGGGAGTAGTAGGTACATTTCATAAGAGCTTTTACCTCATCTGGGCCGAAGTTGGTCTGTTCATGGAGCACCTTCATTTTGTCTTTCTTCTCCTGCTGGCTTCCTGGCATCTCAGTCACTGGCATGAATTCCATGGCCCACTTTATGCAGCCATATGTGTACTGAACAGCGGCCCTTTTTCCGGCTGGGATTTCGTCTGTCACCCATCTGACCCTTGTCTGTGCTTCATTACCCTTGGTGTTGAAGACCCCTTCGCATTTTCAATTTGGGCTTGTAACTGCTTGACCAGTGAGTGATATCCGGATCCCACCACATCACCCTCTATGACATCTTGCAGTGACTGTGGATACTTGGAAACCATTTTTTGGCAACTTCCACAGAGGCTTGTTTACTGGGAGAAGCACTGGCATTCATCATCTCAGTTGCAACAATCCAGATGATTTCTCCTCGTAACTTTGGACTTGGCCTTTTCCCCCTTTCCAAACAATGCATCAAGGCTTCAGGAAAGTTCTTCCGTGGAATCTGGAAGCTGTCAACCCAACCTGCAGCAATGGACTGGCTGGGCGAGGGGGAGGGAGAGAATGAGGAGCACGTTGAGGAAGATGGAGATGTTAATGCTGACTGGCTGTGGCTTTCAGTGCTCTGTGCTGTAAAACAAAAATAATGAAATAAACAAATAGTAGAGAATTATGTTTTATCCTTGGTTATACTTGAAAATAAAATTTTGCTGGAAATGTACTTATTGGTTTCTTTCCAGGCAGCCACCAATCTTCTCACTTGAATTGGTCTCAGCACTGAAAGCAGATCAGCTTCCTGGATGAAGTGAAAATCCTCAGTGGTCTCCACCCCCAACATTTGTAGTGTCTCCTCTAAAATATCTAGAATTGAGGCTGGGAGGTCTGGCAACACCTTAGTAATGGCACGGCGTATGTTGCTTTGCTCTGCATCATCCATTTCTCAGTATGAAAGAGCGAATAAAGCTCAGTCAACACCAGAATGACAGCCCAAGACATTCATTAGTGTGACAGCACACTGTGTTTCAGTGGAACCATTTGGTATCCCTCCTTCATGTAAGATGGCAATGGATAGAAATCAATCAAGTCACTGATGTTCAGACACAGCATATTTTCATTATCTTTCCTAACTGCGTACAGATGGTACTGAGGAAGGAATTCTGTTATGTACACCGACACCAGAAAATGAACAGTGTCATTTTTTATCAAAATAAGCATTAGTTCACCAAACTCCACTGAGTCAATGTTCCCTGTGACAAACAATTGTCCTTTCTTGTGTGATGTTCCCTTTTACAGTATTTCTACTGTGACCTTTGTGTTGGGCTCAGTGAAGCCAAATTGTCTGACTGCATCTTGAATGGCTTTACTGTATAGTGCTGAGTAAAATGGAAAACCATCTTTAACTTGCAAGACAGCTTGACCCATTGATCCTGCTGAAAGATAATGTAACCTTGAGGATGGGCTAGCACACAGGGGCTTCAGTTAAGGAGGCCACAACAGTCAGTGTGGGTCAATCATGTGCCATTTATTTTACAATAGCTAAAACTCTAAGAAACACAAAAGACAAGTCAACAGACAGTCATATCACGGCTGGGAAGCCAACCACTCACTGCCTAGGACACGGGGAGTATACTAAATACCCGAAAGAAATAAAAACCCAACACACTTCAAACAAAAACACCACACTAATTCAACGTGCAACCACAAACTATATCACCATCTAAGTGAACTCCCAGCGTCTTAACCACACCGGTGAATGGAAGACACCACCAGCTGCAACACTAGAAACAAAAGAAGACAGAATGTTAAAATCCTAAAACTAGCAAAGTCAAATCTAAAATAATAAAAACAATAAAATCAATATGGCTAAAATATAAAATAAACTAAAATAAATGGCAGCCAGTGCTGTGCCTAAAAACAAAGAAAGCACTGTTAGTTTGTATTACATATGGTAAGTTTAAGGTTTCATTCCTACAAACAAATGACAGACCCACAATTAAAATAATTGAGATACAAATACCTCAGGGTGCAAGTATGCGCCCCTACATTACCCTAACAATCAAAATACTATCCTGATTATAAAACAATGCTAAAAACCTAAAAAGTCCATCTTACCACAGAACAGAGAGTCCACAGTCACAGTCACGAGAGCACACAAAGGATTTGAGGAGAGTGGCTCCTAAAGTCACACCTGCTATTAATCAGCCTCTCCTCCAGCCCCTGGTCGTTTCTCAATACCAAGTACGCCAAGTTCGGACTTACGAACTTGGCAGTTCGGACTTAGCAAGTTCGACTTGGGAGTACAGTCTCTCCAGGACGGGAGGACGCAGGATGGTCAATCTGCAATAGGGACGGCAGCGTACTTGATGACGTCACCATCGCGGCTCGTCTGCCGGTTATCTCCGAAACCTTTGGAGCAAATTTTAAACTACGCGCTATCGTGATGAATAGACCACAGATTTTAAGTTTTAACATCCACTTTCTCACATAAAATAATCTTAAAACCACATTCCGTACTACCAAAACAGTAGTATTTCGCAACTTGTAACTTTACAGTTGTGAGTCCTCTCCTCCGCGATCGTTGCTACGAAATGCATTCTGGGATACGTGGCTGCCCCAAGTCCACACAAGTCACCACCCGATGCATCCTCGATAAAATGGGAGGGGCAAGAACACATCCGGGTATTTGACTGTACTTTGCGAGATGCGGACTTTTTAATTGGAACAGTACTTGGGCTCAGACTGATGACGTTTCTCAAGTACACAAGAACACAAGTACAGAGAAGAACGCATATTGAGAAAGGCCTCCTGTCTCCTTTGATTGGTCTCTGCTCTCTGCTGCTTCCTAGTGACCTACTGCTACAATCAGCCTGCAACATCTGATGTCTTTCAGAGAGAGTAAGACAGAGGTTTTTAAAATTCTTCAAATTCCTTGCACATCTCTTGAAATAACTGTGCTTACTTTCAAAGCGCATTGTCCATAATCTGATCAAGGGGCCAAATTTCAGAATCAGTGCTGGGTAATGATGTAAATAATTATGCTTTGGTTTCAGCCTACTTTCGGGGAACAGAGCTTTTCTTGACTCTAAATATTCTTGAATATGAACATCAAGATATGCAACCTGAGGCACAGAGATTTTCTGTGCACATATCATGTCTACAATGTATTTCAGCTGCAGAGTCAACTGCCACACTTCATCTGATGAA
The DNA here is from genome assembly GCF_051107435.1 of Chaetodon auriga. Classification (NCBI taxonomy): domain Eukaryota; kingdom Metazoa; phylum Chordata; class Actinopteri; order Chaetodontiformes; family Chaetodontidae; genus Chaetodon; species Chaetodon auriga. Next base: position 962,315 of record NC_135095.1, on the reverse strand, counting down.
TCTTTCACTCTGTCAACAATTATGAGAGGCAGCAGCCTTAGAAAATTCCAGTTCTGTATGGCCTGTCCTGAGAGTTTAGCTGCTTGAGGGCTGACCTCACATGGCTTTGCAGAAGCATCAGAGGCGCAGTATTTGAACTGTTTAATGCGCCGATTCAGTGGAGTAAGAGTGGAGTAAGAAAACCATGCCTTTTTCTTTATGAAATACTTAAGATACAGTGCAACATCATAAGACAAAACACCCTTGAAGATGTCATGTCCTAGACAAGGTGGCAAACCTGGCTGACAGACATTAAAGTATTTCAAAGAACTGAATACTGACTTGAACTTTACTCCTTCCACATCTGGTGTATCTTCAGTCTAGAGGCGATCAACAGCGAAACTGTAGCTCTCAATGGTGCGCTCTGGTCCACACAGATTTGGATTGTCACCCTGAAATTCAGATCAGGTTATTAGGCAGTACCTACAGAAATATTGTGAGCGACTGAAATTTTCAGAGAAGCCACCAATGCAATGTGAGCCCAAATTATCGCCAGCAATGCAATATAAGGTTCCTTTGACTGTTTCATTTGATACTACAATCCCATTCTCTTCCAGTTCCTTCAAGTCTGCTAGTAGTTCAGAGAACACCTTTGCATGGCCAAAGAGTTTGAAATCTTTTTCTCTACACAATAAAACAAGTAACATGTGGTCTTTGTCAGACCGTACATGAAGTGGCAAATTAGCAACAGATGCATAGACAGCTAATACCTTATGTCTCGTCTTTGCAGAGCCTAAAGGGTTAACGACTTCAAAGGCATCCTGGTATAATATAAGCTTGACACATGATGGATTTTCACTAAAAAAATCATTGGACTTGAATATCTGACCGTTGCTAATGTCACTTAGGATACCTGGGGAAGACTCAATGGAGTGTTCTCCTGACACACATTTCTGCCCCAGATCAGATTCTAACAAACATTTCAAAGTGTCTCTCACAGGCACATAATAGGCAAACCTATCAGTCCTGTTCTCATCTCTTCCTAAAAACATTTTTTTAGGTTCTACATAGTTGAAATTTTTTTTTTTTGAAAGACTGAATTCTTCAGTATGCTGTTCTCATTGGCCCTTTATGACATGCAGAGAACAGATCAAATCCCCTGATAGATTCACAAACTTTGGTTATGTCCTCATCTGATAATGGTGTGTCATTTTTTAGCATGTATGTCTGACCCAACTCATGTATGTTTTGCATCTCCTCAACAATGTTCTGAATGGTTGAAGCAGGTAGTAGAAACTGCCCCTGCAATTTCAAGTAGAATAAACTGACATTTCTAAGAAAAAGATCACTGAAGTTTTCTGACATATCCATATCACTTTCATCTGTGCCTGTCTCTCTACCTGCTTCATACACCTGAGGGCCAGAGGCATCTGATTCAGCTGGAACCAGTGACTAAGAAGCAGATTCTCTGAACAAGTCACTGATGCTGCTGTCTGCAAAATGTCTGTGTTTCCGTGACATGTGGGCGGTAAATGAAGATTTGACCTGAAAAACATGTGCGCATCCTTTCACGGGACAACTCACAGCACGTCCTTCCATAATATGCTCCTTTACGTGAGCAATTAAATCTTTGCCATCTTGACATTGGCGTTGACACAGTGTCATTGCACATTTAAAATAGGCAACAGTCGTCCCTACAGCAACGTTAACAGGAGCAGACACATTATGCCTCCAGTAAAAATGGGCCTTAAGTGCTCCATATCTACAAAATGTCTGCTTGCACCCGGCTCCAAAGCATTTTTAACAACGTGGTTCATTTCCATGAAGTTTGCAATGAAGAACGTAGCCCCACAATGTCTTAACCGACTTGCCACAGAAATTACAACTAAACATTCTGCCAACCTTTGCTAAAATTAGCAAACAAATGGTCAGCACAAAAAAAAAACCCCTAACGTTACATCGACGATGTTGGGCAGAAGTCAACTCTGAACTCCTCAAGATAATGTTAGCCAAAACTTAAGTTATCTTACATTTAAGTTAAACAACTAGACAACTCGGAGACTTGAAAACATTCTGTAGACATCTAAGAAAATTAAAGTTACTCACTGGGACGTTGTGCCAACAGTAATCCCCACAGAGGCGCAATGTCTGGGTGCGCAAAATTTCTTTGACCGTTAGCACGGGTCTTTCAGTCTCTATCCCTCTTTGTCTCTGCCTGTCTCTTTCTCTTCTGCCTTTCTCTCTCTTTCACTTGCCATCTCTCGAATTTCCCCACTGGATATGTAGGCGAAACAGGAAAAATTTAAATCAATTTAATCGTTAGCTCTGGTCTCTCTCTTCATCTCTCAGTCTAGCCAATGTAGCCAGCGTGAATTTCAGCCAATTCACCACACTGGAATTCTGCGCAAGACACGCTGTACTCTGCCTCCACTTGGCTACTACTCGTTGCCTAGCGGAGTTAGATAGCCAATCAGAGGCAGAGTGCGGCGTGTCTTGCCAAGAAACACAGTGGGCAGTTGCAGGTGCAGGTGCAGGGGGAGTGTCCCTCCGGGATCGCAATATTCTCCACCTGTGACTCAGGCCTATTTTAGAGGCTAGAACGTTGAAAACAAAAGAATCACATTTATCACAGTTAACTGCAAAATAGGAATGTTAACAGCAACCCACGTGTCTCGCGTGAATTTTCGCCGGAGTTGAAAATTTTCAACTCACGTGAATACGCGGCTGAAGCGAATTCACGTCATTCGCGTTACCCAGCCCGAATACGCGTCTGGTCGCATCTTTGCATTGACTGAAAAATCACGTTGCGTCCGGTGTGAACACACCAATAGAACAACTACATATTGTCTTAATTAGAAACACACACACACACACACACACACACACACACACACACACACACACACACAGAGTCTGTCTGTCTGTCTCTCTCTCTCTCTCTCTCTCTCTCTCTCTATCTCTCTCTCTCTCTCTCTCTCTCTCCCTACCTGTACACACAGACACACACACAGACCTTTTAGGCCTACTGCACACCCACACTGAGCTGCAGCAGTGCCACATTTTGCACTCTCAGCAATCACATGCATTTCTTCCAGAAAATGCACCTTTTTAGTTACATTTTCGTTGTCCATTGCATATCGCACGTTAAGTGTCAGATTAGACCCATATTAATAAGGGCATTACATAAAATGACAGCAAATTATATTTAAACATATGCTACGTTTTTCCTAACATATACTATATTTTTAACATCTTTTTTTGTAGAAACTAAGGTATATTTTTGCTGAATGATGAAGGGTTTCATACTGTAAACTTAAATGTACACATCAACAAAATCTGAAAGTTAGAGAGAATACAGTTCATTTTAGGGTAATTGCATGCTTGTGACATCATGGTATTATGGACCATAATTTTATATTATCACTGTAAAATTTTGTATTTTCTACATATTATGACAGTAAAATTTTAAATTATGTAGTGTTTCTTGATTTAGGGTAATTCAATGTATCTGCCACAGTGATATGGTATTTTGGATTTTATGGATTTTATTACTTTTGCTATTTGACAGGTTTTACCATGATTTCTATAGGTGTTTTTTTTGTTTGTTTGTTTGTTTTTGTTTTTGTTTTTTTTACCATATTTTTAACATCTTGTTTCTGTAGAAATTAAGGTATATTTTTGCTCAATAGTGAAAGGTTTTATACTGTAAATTTAAATGTACACAGCTGCATAATCTGTAATTTAGACGGAATAATATGGTTAATTTTAGGGTAATTAGATGCTTGTAACATTACGATACTTTCCCATTCATTTGCCCAAAATTTTATATTTTCACAGTTAAATCACATATTTACTATGACAGTGCAAATTAAAGTTATGTACTCTTTCTTGATTTAGGGTAATTCAATGTAGCTACTATGGTGATATACTATTTAGGATTTTATGGTCTTTTACTGTTGGTATTTGACAGTTTTTAACCGTAATTTCTACAAACATTTTTTACAGTGCAGACTTTAGTCAGTAAACTGCTGATGCTAGATTTAAATCCATCTCTTTGTAACTGGGTCCAGGACTTCTTGACAAACAGGCCACAGTCTGTCAAGCTCCATGACGTCTCATCCTCCACCATCACACTGCACACGGGCTCCCCACAGGGCTGTGTCCTCAGCCCCCTGTCAAGTTTGCAGATGACACAGCCGTGGTTGGACTGATCTCCAAAAATAATGAGTCGATGTACAGGCAGGAAGTAGAAGATCTTATGGAATGGTGCAAAGCAAATAATCTCTGCATCAATGTGGGGAAGACTAAAGAAATGGTGGTGGACTTCAGAAGGAGAGGACTCCTCCTCCCTTCTTTATTGGAGGTACAGCTGTGGAGATAGCGTCCACACTAAAATATCTGGGCCTGCATATTTCCAATTATTTTATTTTATTTTATTTACTTATTTAGGTTTATTATTTATTGTGAATATATTTAAAATTGTGTTTTGCCGCTGGTCCTGAGAGACAAATTTCGTTCCTTCATGTCAAACATGTTGAAATGACATTTAAATAATGATGAAGATATATGACCGCAACTCCTAATGTTTGCTGCTTCAAATGGCCAGGTGCCACCACATCCACTTGTAGCGAGCAGGATCAGGGCACCGTCAGGGAACTCCAGAATGGATCAGTGGGGTCAGTCCAGGAGGATCGACAGGTTATTCTTTCCTTTTGTTTTTATTGATTCAAAATTTGTTTTGTTTTCCATAATATTATGTATGGCTTTTTTGACTTGATGATAATAATAATAATAATGATAATACAATTTATTTATATAGCACAATTCATGCATAAAATGCAACACAAATAATACTTTTTTTGATAAAACAATAAAAACAAGGAAAATAATAAAATAACATAAAGTAGAATCAAAACAACTGGATAAGAAAAACTAAAACAGCCATTAGGTAAAACGAAAAGATACTTCAGGAGAAAGCAATGTTCAAAAGATGTGTCTTAAGATTTCTTTTAAAGGCAACTATTGTGGTCTGCTGCTGTTATTTCGGACTCAGAAGCTGATGAATGGTTGTGAGAGAGTTTTCTGTGAGCAGCTGGTGAGGCACAGGGTCCAGAGGTGGTAAGTAGATCAGTATGCGATTGGTGTTCTGGTGGATGAATACTTGCAGGACGGAGTGACACATCGTGGTGGAGGCATTGGTGAAATCACAGTGGTGGTAGCTGCAGGCCTGAGGCTGGTGGCAGAGCAGGGTTGGGCAATGAGGTGGCAGGGACACTGGTGCTGGAGGCTAGAACAGACAGACTCTCTGAGGAGGCGAGGAAAAAAAGACAGATGAAAAACAAAGAGAAAGATATCATATCTTCTCTGTGTGGGTTTACTACTTTATTCTCATTTTATCTTTATTTTCCTTTTAGTACATGATGAAAAGTTATGATCACATTTCCTTTTCTTGAATCAGTATTTAATATTTGTACATGGATCAGGGTGGGTTCTGGGGAATGGATGTATTGAGGGTCAGGGAGGGAAATTTTTTTTTTCTTTTTTGTGTGTGTTTTATTATGTAACTCATTTTAAACATTGCTATGTATGAAAGGTGCTATACAAATAAAGTCTGACTGAGTATGATCGATAACATCACCAGACCTTACAGTGGTGTGACAGTTGAGGCAGTGTGAGCTTGCTTTTCATCATAGTGATTGTAATGTTGCCGATATGCCTGAAGAAACTTGCTTGGTTGACATGTACATCCAACTTCACGTGGGTGTTCTATCTACCAATAGGAATACTAGTCATTGCTGCTCTCTGGCAATCAGGAGTATTAATAACCCATATTGGTATAGTGGTAACAGGTACAATGATTGATTTGATTTGACAGTTGTCTTGTCTCACATAGTGCCACAGTGACACTAAAATAATAGGTCCATTAATAACAGAACTGAAGCAGACATTAAAAGTAACACAGAAGTTACCTTTCCGAGTAACTAATTGCTTTCATGTGCACCACTGGTGAAGTAATGCAATTGTGTTTCAGAAAAGTAACTAGTAAGTGTAAGGGGAGTGGATGACAGCCTTCAACACCCCTACCGGCCACTATTAGTATCTGGTGATGCTTTTTGGACTAACCAATGCCCCAGCAGTGTCCTAGGCTCTGTCTTCTGTCTTCCTCAATGACATACTGATTGTTTCCTGGTCCCAGGAGGAACACATTCATCATGTCCAGAACGTCCTACAGCATGTTCTGGAGAACTTGCTTTTCGTCAAAGCAGAGAAGTGTGAATTCCACGTCCCTTCCGTCTCCCTCCTGGGATACATCGTGGCCAAAGACCAGTATACAGATGGATCCAGCGAAAGTCTCTGCCATCACCTTCTGGCCTGCCACGTAAACAGTTGCAATGGTTTCTGGGATTCGACAGCGGAGACAGTCAGACCCTCAAGGCATGGTTCACGTCAGCACCCATCCTCCAAATCAGCCCCAAATTCAACTACCTAAGCGGAACTCCAGACGCTAAGTCAGGGTGGAGATCCACCCAATTCCCCAAGCTGAGCTGAGCTGCCTGCGATCGGGCCGTTCTGTCCTCCATACCTGTCCCCCCTCTTCCTCCCCCAGTCCCCCCACATTATCTCCCTCATCCCCGACTCATCCACCAACAGACAACACTCACACACACTTCAGTAATGTAGTCTCGCCTTGCAATAACACCATTTCACACTCTTCACCCGTAAGCACACCATCCAACCACGAGAGGGAGCCAGAGCTGCTCACTGCAGAACCCTGTGAACCAACACCACACACGGAGGTGGACAAAAAGGCTGTGCAGAGAGTGGTGAACATAAAAATCATGACCTACCTTCACTCACAACATCTGAGCCTTCCACCTCCAACTCCCACAGAGTTTCTGCGACAGCACCCGGCTCCCAACATAATTCAGAACCACACAGACACCTACGCACTTTCAGAAAACTGCAGGAATGGTCGCTGGAGGTGCGAAAGAAAACCCTCATCATGGGAGACTCCAACCTCTCCCAGATCCTATCCTTCACAGACCCCAACATACAAATTGACAGTTATCCCGGAGCCACTTTTCACCACATAACAGAAATCCTTTAAAAACTCACCCCACAACAACAAGTACAAGTCATCCTCTCAGTCGGCCTCAACAACTGTCTATCTGAACACCAGCCGACAACAACCTATACTTTTACAACCGTTAATGAAAATTAGTCAAATCACCTTCCCTAATGTCACCATTCATATCCTGGTCATTAATTTTTCTGAGAATCTGGCACCCCGCAAAAAGGAACTAATCACCAAACTCAACCACATCATTACAGCCAAATAGATACTATCTCTCCAGAAATAATAGCATTAATTAACAACAACAACACACTACTCACTAAATGGCGCCCCCTTCCACATAGACACCCAAGCATAACCCACGCACAAAAACAAATAATAACGGCACTAGGCAACAACAGACACATAGTTATCAAACCATCAGACAAACGGGGCCAAATTGTATTACAGGATTCAAATAATTATATTTTGGAAACAAACAGACAACTCAGTAACATAATATATTACAAACCACTCACATACTCACTACAGTTGGAAACAGACACTAATTTGGAAATCACACAAACTCTCTACAATAACAAATTTATCACTGCAAAACAAAAACAATATTTGGACGGTCCAGATGAACCCAGGCCTCGCCTCTTCTACCTCCTCCCCAAGATTCACAAGCCTCCTGAGACGTCGATGGTCCCTTCTGTGGTCCCGGTCGGCCGTCCCATTGTCAGTGACTGCGGTTCAAAATCATACAGGATTACAGAATATATAGATCATTTTATTAACCCACGCTCCAAACTCCACCCCAGTTATATCAAAGACACTTACCAATTTGTAGATAAAATCAATAACATGCAGATACCCGGTCAAATCCTCCTCTTCACAATAGACATAGATTCATTATTCATTAGTACATATACTAATATTGAAACTTCACTTGGCCTCACAGCCATAAAACATGTTTTCAATAAACACCTAGATCCATCCAGACCAGACAAGGAAATTTTGCAGTTACTAGAAATCACACTCACCCGTAACAACTTCCAATTCAATAACCAACACTATCTCCAGCTGTGCGGTTGTGCAATGGGCCGAAAATATTCACCAGCATATGCAGACATTTATCTGGCGCACTGGGAGGAGACAGCCATAGCAAAATCACCCACCAATCCCCTGTTATATCTCCGGTACCTGGACGACATCTTTGGTCTCTGGGGGGCACAGAACAGGATTTTCTTTCCTTGTGGGCCACAGTTAATTCACACCGCCCCAAAATCAAATTAAAACAAAACCTACAGCCCGACACAGTGGAGTTAGACGCCAGGGTTTTCTTTCACAGCTCCGGTGACCAGAAAAAATCACTGGCAACAAAGGTTTTTTTTAAGGCAAGGCAAGGCAAGGCAAATTTATTTGTATAGCACAATTCATACACCAGGCAATTCAAAGTGCTTTACAGAAGCATAAAAGTACATTAAAATCATACATTTCAAAGAAAGAAAGAAAGAGATTAGAAGAGAATAAAAAAAATAAAATTAAAATAAAATACAGTTAAAGGAAAATTAAAAACAGAAGCCAGTAAAAGACAATAATTTAGCATTGAGAATGATTAAAGTCATTAAGCAAATATATTTACTTTAAGTACACAGACCGCCACACTCTCTCCACAAGTCCAGCTATCTCCCCAGGTACAGAAGTCTGACTAAATCCCAGCTGATCCACTTCCACAGGATATGCATCTTCCCAGAGCATGTGGAGGAGGCCACCAGCATCCTCTTCAGTGTGTTGAGGCCTTGGGGCTACTCGAAGCACTTCCTCCGCAGCATCAAGGCGGAGGTCGGTGGCACCTTTAACAACAACAAAAACAAGATTAACACTGTAACTGGACCCTGTCCCTCGTCCCCCTAGTGATGACATACTCGGAGAGCACACTGAAACTTATTACATCTCTCCGAGGGAATCAGAATCAGAATCAGAATCAGAAAAAGCTTTATTGCCAAGAATGCTTTTACACATACGAGGAATTTTTTCTGGTGAAATTGGTGCATGACACATCTACTAAAATATGACACATCTACTAAAATAAGAGCATAAAAAATAACAATTTAAATATATATACAGAAGTCTGTTATTGTTAGAAACACAGTACTGTTTTTCAGAAAGAAGTCCCAGTTGAGCGTTAATGTAACGCATAGAGTTATATTTATATCACTCAATGTGACAGAATGAGTCCGAGGTGGAATGTGAAGAGTGTCAGGGGGGGTTCCGGGCCTTGTTGGTAAGGCTGACAGCAGACGGGAAAAAACTGTTCTTGTGGCGTGAGGTTTTGGTCCTGATGGACCGCAGCCTCCTGCCAGAGGGGAGTGGCTCAAAGAGTTTGTGTCCGGGGTGAGAGGGATCAGCCACAATCTTTTCTGCACGCCTCAGGGTCCTGGAGGCGTACAGGTCCTGAAGAGATGGTAGATTGCAGCCAATCACCTTCTCTGCAGACCGAATGACACGCTGCAGTCTGCCCTTGTCCTTGGCGGTGGCAGCAGCGTACCAGATGGTGATGGAGGAGGTGAGGATGGACTCGATGATGGCTGTGTAGAAGTGCACCATCATTGTCTTTGGCAGGCTGAATTTCTTCAGCTGCCGTAGGAAGTACATCCTCTGCTGTGCTTTCCTGATGAGGGAGCTGATGTTCGGCTCCCACTTGAGGTCCTGGGAGATGATAGTTCCCAGGAAGCGGAAAGACTCCACAGTGTCAATAGTGGAGTCACAGAGGGTGATGGGGGCGGGTGAGGCTGAGTTCTTCCTGTAGTCCACAACCATCTCCACTGTCTTTAGAGCATTTAGCTCCAGGTTGTTCTGATTGCACCAGGTCACCAGATGGTCAACCTCCCACCTGTAGGCGGACTCGTCGCCATCAGAGATGAGTCCGATGAGGGTGGTGTCGTCCGCAAACTTCAGGAGCTTGACAGACTGGTGACTGGAGGTGCAGCTGTTCGTGTACAGGGAGAAGAGCAGAGGAGAAAGAACACAGCCCTGGGGGGATCCGGTGCTGATGGTCTTAGCGTCGGAGAGGTGTTTCCCCAGCTTCACGCACTGTTTCCTGTCAGACAGGAAGTCTGTGATCCACCTGCAGGTGGAGTCAGGCACGCTCAGCTGGGAGAGCTTCTCCTGAAGCAGAGTTGGGACGATGGTGTTGAAGGCAGAACTGAAATCCACAAACAGGATCCTAGCGTAGGTTCCTGCGGAGTCCAGGTGCTGGAGGATGAAGTGGAGGGCCAAGTTGACTGCATCGTCTACAGACCTGTTGGCTCTGTAGGCAAACTGCAGGGGGTCCAGGAGAGGGTCAGTGATGTCTCTGATGTGTGAGAGCACAAGGCGCTCAAAGGACTTCATGACCACAGAGGTCAGGGCGACGGGTCTGAAGTCATTAAGTCCTGTGGTCCTTGGCTTCTTGGGAACAGGGATGATGGTTGAAGACTTGAAGCAGGCTGGCACGTGACATGTCTCCAGTGAGGTGTTAAAAATGTCTGTGAACACTGGGGACAGCTGATCAGCGCAGTGCTTCAAGGCAGATGGGGAGACAGAATCCGGTCCAGCTGCTTTCCGGGGGTTCTGTCTCCTGAAGAGTCTGTTGACGTCCCTTTCATGGATGGAAAGAGTCGTCACTGAGGTGGGTGGGGAGGGGGAGGGGGGGGCCTTTAAGGTGGGCATTGGTGGAGGTGACTGGAGCTGGAGCTGTTCAGAGGTGTCGTGGGGGATGGTTGCTGGACTGTCCCTTTGTCTTTCAAAGCGGCAGTAGAACTGGTTCAGGTCGTTGGCTAGGCGTCGATCGTTGATGGAGTGGGGGGCTTTAGGCTTGAAGTTAGTGATCTGCCTGAGCCCTTTCCAGACAGACGCAGAGTCGTTAGCTGAGAATTGGTGTTGGAGCTTCTCAGAGTACAGTCGTTTAGCCTCTTTCACCGCCTTGCTAAACTTGTACTTCGACTCTTTGTATCTGTCTTTGTCCCCACTCCTGAAGGTCTCTTCCTTTGCCAACCTTAGCTGCCTGAGTTGGGCTGTGAACCAGGGTTTGTCATTGTTGTAACTCACCCTGGTGCGTGATGGAACACAGCAGTCCTCACAGAAGCTGATGTAGGACGTCACAGTCTCCGTGTACTCATCCAGACTGTTGGTAGCAGTCCTGAACACATCCCAGTCAGTAGAGTCCAAACACGCCTGGAGATCCTCCACAGCCTCACTGGTCCACTTCCTTGATGTCCTCACTACAGGTTTGCAGAGCTTTAGTTTCTGCCTGTACGCAGGAATCAGGTGCACCATGACGTGGTCAGAGTGGCCCAGTGCAGCACGGGGGACGGCGTGATAAGCATCCCTGACGGTGGTGTAACAGTGATCCAGAATGTTCTCCTCTCTGGTCGGGCATTTGATAAACTGTCTGTATTTAGGGAGTTCGTGGGTGAGGTTACCTTTGTTAAAGTCGCCAAGGACAATAACTAAGGAGTCCGGGTTGGTCCGCTCCACACACAGTATCTGGTCCGCGAGCATACGCTGTGCGTCCTGCACGTTGGCTTGCGGCGGGATGTAAACGCCGACCAGAATGAATGAAGCGAACTCACGGGGTGAATAAAAAGGCTTACAGTTAATGGTGAAAGATTCCAGGTCAGGAGAACAGTGCTGCTGGATCACTGTCACGTCCTTGCACCAACCACTGTTGATGTAGAAACAGATTCCTCCACCTTTAGTTTTGCCGGAAAGTTCCGTGTCTCGGTCCGTGCGGTGGAGTTGGAAGCCAGCCAGCTGCAGCGCAGAGTCCGGTATTAATCCACAGAGCCACGTCTCGATGAAGCACAAAACCGCAGATGAAGAAAAGTCCCTGTTTTTACCCAACAGCAGTTGTAATTCCTCCAGTTTGTTGGGCAGTGAACGCACGTTAGAGAGAAATATTCCCGGTAACGCTGTGCGTAGTCCGCGCTGGCGAAGGCGCACGAGCGCGCCGGCTCGTTTTCCTCTCCTCTGGCGTTTCACTGCGTGAGCAAGGGTGAGCACACCTTTGACCAGTATGTCCAAAATTTCCACTGTTGGGAGCAGAAATTTAGGAAATAAATCCTCTGGTGTTGCTCCCCTGATGTTCATGAGCTCTTCTCTGGTGAAAGAGCTCCGGGTACCGTCACAAAAAACAGAGTTAAAACACAAAACAAAACAAAACAACGCGCACCAACACACCGAGGCAGCCGTCCGCGGCGCCATCTTGAATTTCAGGGGGACGGAAGAGACCTTTGAGTCGTTGAGGGGGTGCTGCATGATCTCTACCTATTAAAGAAAAAAAAAACTTAAAAGATTTCCTGGTGCATACAAATTTAAATAGGAGCACTGGGAAGGAGGAGGCGCTTCGAGGCTCAGAAATTGTGTTTGTCCGTCTCCCCCTCATTTTGAACCCTTATACTAAAACTGGTCTTAATTTGTTGCAGGCCGTGAAACCCACATCAAAAAATGTGATTTATGCCATTAAATGTAAAGCCTGCCACAAACTGTATGTGGGCGAGACAGGCAACCAATTAAGTTTTAATTGTTAAACAACATATTTCTAAAATGAACAGAGGGAATGGCACTAGTGTTTTATACACCTATTTTAAACTCTGCGGTCCCCACAACCTTCAGAGTAGGGGTCCGGAGAGCAACCAGCGGTGGTCCGATGGGCGGTGGAGAGGAGATGGATCCACCAGTTGAAGACCATCCAACTTACTGGACTAAATGAAAAATTCTAACGAGGATCCGTCTGTACATCCCTCTCCCTTTCTTTTAATTGAATACTAACCCCCCCTCCTTTCTCTTTTTTAAAAATGAAATTGAGATGTTTAATGACTGTCTTGTCTTAGGAATTCTTGTTTTAATACATTTATTCATGTATTTATATTTTAATTTCACATATTTATAGGCTGGATTGCTTGAATTTTTAGTGCGTACTATCACAACTGGGCTTGGACGTGAACCCAAATGCATGACTCAAGAGACAAAGTTAACACAAACAATTTATTAATGACAAAGTATCAACAGAAAATCACTGTAACAAGGAAAATCACAAAATGCACTAAATAAGGAATCACTCACAATGAGGAAATAACGAGAACAAAAAACACTCAAATGAGGAAAGCGACTCAGGCTATGGAAAAGGCAAAGTATCAAAATAACCAAAGGCAAGGCAAAGTATCAAAATAACTAATGGTAAGATAACGACAAAGGCTAGACAGAGTATCAAAGTAATACGAGACCTGAAATAACAAGAAGCTTGGCATGGGGCTGGCGTGGTTCTCTGACATGACAGACAAGACGAACTGGCACAGAACACCGTTTACCGTTAACATAGTAAGTTTTTAACAAGACGCGGCTGAGTGGACTATTTAATATCGCTCGTTGTGACGCGTTGCCAAGGTAACCGGCTCTGGCCACAGAACCTGCAGCTCGGTCGGCGTAACTGTTATATCAGACCTAATCAGTGGAGGGAAGTGACATGATTGCTTAACATTATGTTACGTGATACAAAGTATCGTTTCAGAGGGCAAGTGCACCTCTTACCGCTTGTGTGTGTCCAGAGGATGATGCCAAATTTTGTTTCAAAGACTCAAAGTCCACAGATAGTTTCCTAAATCATTTTTATTGCAAGAAATATAATCCACCATTCACTCTGATCATTAAATGTGGTTAAAGGAAACTATAAAATCACTCATGTTGTCTACTGTCTTGCCGCTGTGTTAAATAAACTGTGAAATAACGTATGTTCTGAGTTTCTGTTGCCACGGTTACCAACTAGCGTTTGAGCCAGCGCAATAATTTAGAAAAATCAGGCTATTTAACCGGAACTTTTTTATAGTTGTCCTACAACACTTTTTAACGGAGACCCTGCAGCCAATCACAATCGAGTATTCACCCAAAATAAGATATTAGTTGACATGCGAGCTTGTAACATTTGTAAGTGAAGAGTTTTAATAAGGCTAACTGTTAACTGAGCTCCTCATATCAACAGGTCGCCATTATTAAAAAAAACAATCGGTGCGCAAAGCATCTTGGGATATGGGAGGCCGTGAAGGATAGTAGCGACGCATCCTCCAAATACAGGGAAAAGGAGGACGCATTTGTCGGCTGCATTTGGAGGCAATGGCAAATCACAAAACACAACGGCAAAAGAGAAAACACAACGGCAAATCACAAAACACAACGGCAAAAGAGAAAACACAACGACATTAACCAAAACGGAAAAGGTAGGTACCCTCGGTGGACAAGAATCGTTGCTGATTGGACGAAAGAACTGGTCCGTCCTTTGAACCGGAAAGAGGGGATTGTTTCGTCCAATCAGCGACGATTCTTGTCCCCCGAGGGTACCTACCTTTTCCGTTGTGTTTTGTGATTTGCCGTTGTGTTTTGTGATTTGCCGTTGTGTTTTCTCTTTTGCCGTTGTGTTTTGTGATTTGCCGTTGTGTTTTCTGATTTGCCGTTGTGTTTTCTGATTTGCCGTTGTGTTTTCTCTTTTGCCGTCGTGTTTTCTCTTTTGCCGTTGTGTTTTCTGATTTGCTGTTGTGTTTTCTCTTTTGCTGTTGTGTTTTCTCTTTTGCCGTTGTGTTTTCTCTTTTGCGGTTGTGTTTTCTGATTTGCCGTCGTGTTTTCTCTTTTGCCGTTGTGTTTTCTCTTTTGCCGTTGCGTTTTCTGATTTGCCGTTGTGATTTGCACCTCAGGGCCACCGTATAATGGGAAACAGGTGGAGATAATCAGGGCGGGGCAGACAATCAGAGACACACAAGGGAAGGGCAAGTTACCTGAAACGAGAGGAGAGAGGGATGTCAAAATAAAAGCCACAAGACAACATAGACACAAGACGAAAACTAAACATAACTTGGCATCATTGCCTGGACATGACAGTGCGTCTTACATTGTGTTTTAAGATTTAAACTAATAGCACTTATTTTAGCACTTAACCCCCTATTTGAAGCACTTTTTTTATCAGTTCTATTTATTTTTTTATATACACTTCAACATTTATGTGTGTTTGCATGGTCTTTTATCACTTTTAATAATATGTAAATAGATATATGTGTGTGTGTGTGTCTTATTACTGCGCCTATTTCTTCTAATAATCAATCAATCTAATCAATCCAGTATTTTATGATGTTATTTATTTATCTATATTCATTTATATCTTCCTGACAACAAACAGTCATTTTATCATACTTGTCTGAAAATCCTGGGGCTGAAATGTCCTTTTAAATTTTATCCTAGAAAAAAGGGGAAATGGGTTTTAATTCAATCACATTATATTCTCGCTGCCCTACCTGCTCCTTGGACTGCCTCTTAAATAAACATATCAGTCCTACCTTATGTTTTATCGGGCTATTTTATCTAAAACCTTCCCCAAAAGTAAGCGAGTGAGACTGACTGAGTCTGCGCAAGTTTGTTTTGTTTGTGGAGGTTGTAAGGACAAACGGAGGCACACCGCTGGCGGAGAAAACTTTCTGTGGATTATTATCATGTTTTGGACCAAATATCTTTGCTGCAGTGCATCTGCTGGCCCTTCGTCGATGTTACCAGCCCGTTTTTGTCAGTGTGTTATTGATCTGTGGATTACCGAGAGACGCCATTGGCTACGGGTATGATGGCGGTGTGTGAGTCCTGCCTTCCCACCCTCTCGAAACGACGGGAGAGCATCTGCGGTCTGTGGGCTGACCTCAAGGAGATCCTCCTGGACTTCTCCACTGTCACCACGGCCCAGGCGAAACATATCGCCTACCTGAGGGCATCCGGTGCTGGTGACCGGTACATGGCGGCCACGAACAACACCTCCATGGTCAGGCACGTGGCAGTGCTCGGCGGCCGGACCTTCTGCCACCCTGGAGCCCGCGTCACGGAGGTTGCATCCGCTGCTCTTCAACTGTGTGCGCAGCACAGCCCATTACTTTAAATTCAGCACATGCGTCAGCGTCGGCGTTGTGTCTCTCCGCCATACACCTCTGTCAAAAACTGTCTTTTTATGAAATTTTAAGCAACTTTTTTACATCATACTTTTTAGATCTTGTTTCTTTTTAACTACTCCTCCTAACCAGAGAAACAATTTTAGTAATCATACGCCTCAATCTCAAGTAAATTAAACTAGCTGAGCACAGCTCAGCCAGCCATGGCTCCACTTACCTCGCAATCTGGCTGTCAAAGCTGTTTCGCCCTTGGCAAGAAAATCGCTGAGCTGGAGCAGAGGATCTCCACTCTATACAAAATCCAGGAAGCTGAGAGACATCTGGGGCCTCATTTATAAAACATTGCGTAGAATCCATACTAAAAGTGTGCGTACGCCCAAAAGCTGAAAATGGCGTATGCCAAAAAATGTTCGGATTTATAAAACCGTGCGTACTCACACCTGCACGCAATTTTCCCTTTATAAATCACACTCCACCTGGAAGATTGCGCAGGTGGATTCACCTCACATCCCGCCCCCGACACACCCACATTTTACCATGAATGGTCAATGCAAAGTACCTCATGAATGTCTTTGCATATAAATATGCCTGCTGATCAATGGCATTTTACGTTCGATCATGGCAGAGAAAAGAAAAAGAAATTTTACGGAGACTGAAATCGAGGTGCTTGTGGGTGAGGTGGAGGCCAGAAAGGATATTTTGTTTGGTGGTCACAGTAGTGGCGTCACGAATACAATAAAAAAAAAAAAAAAAAAAAAAAAAAAAGAGTGGCGGCACGTCGTCACCGCAGTGAATAGTTCCAGTGCCACAGAGCGATCTGTGGCACAAATTACAGATCCCTACACTACTGTGCATCAGGATGAATGAGTCATGTGCTGACCCAGGCCACCGTGCCACTACATTCGTCAAGATCATGTCCGAGGTACAAATAATTTGTACATTGAGTGAATGCACATTTTTTCGGTTCACATAAGCAAATTCATTTTCACCCGGAGCCCTTATAGCAATGTGAGTGCAGTCAATTGCGCCGATTACATTTGGGAAACCGGACATTGCTGCAAATTGCCTTTTAATGTTGGCCTGTTCACCCACAGTGTAAGGAAACCTGATTTATCGACTGGTCATTTTTATAATGCCATCCAAAACGGCTGGCATTATGGCGCTGAGGGATGGCTGCGATATACCAGACCTAAGGACATAATTTAACTGATTTATACCCAAAAGGGGCTTTAGACAGACAATGTACCATTATATAATATTAATCATATCAAACACTTGCCTGTCGGCTAATTCCCACTGAAAGGAGCCGGTCGCCAGAAACCCCAGAGTGGTCAGCACCTGGATATGCACCGGGATGGCGCGGTTCCGGCGGGTGGGTCTATCTAACACTGGGCCCAGTTCAGCACATAGATCCAAGAGCACCGCTCTAGGGAATCTAAATCGGCTTATTAACCAGTCATCATCATGGGCCAGGGAATCTCCGTGGTCCCTAAAATTTCTCTCCATCCTGATCCTACCATTTGCGTGATCTTCCAGCAGTGCCAGCGCATCCATTGTGCAGCATTACGCACGAGTGTCACCGCACTATTTATATGCTTACTCAGCAAATTGAATGATTGTTACACACCTTTTCACAATTAACAGTAATCCATCAGTGCCATCCACCGCTCTGTATCATTTGAAGATGGAAGTATGATATATGCATTACATTGTGCATACAGTAGTAGGCTCATTAAAGGAACACATCTATAACACTGCAGACTTGGGTATTTATGATTACGCGGGTCTATAAGTCTGATATGTGATCACATTAAATGTATGAGATCAATCTGGCTTCAATTCACCACCTCACCATCTGCACCGCCAGTTTCCCCGTCTCCAAAATGTTCGTACGCAAGCATCAAAGTTGGCGTACCGGTGCGCACATTCTCACGCTAAGTTTATTTTTATAAATCACAACCTTTGCGTAGGAAGTTGCGTACACAACTTTCAAGCCCCGTTTTGTGCGTAAGCAAGTTTTATAAATGAGGCCCCTGGACACTATCCTCTTTGGCCCTGCACAAGTCTCTGCCACCAGTAAAGAGCTTGAGGCCACGGCTCCCTGCTCGGCTGCTGACTCCACGCAGCACGCTACTATGGCCCCGGCCGCGGCTTCCACTCCACCCGCTGCTGCTTCTGCTCTGGCCGCAGCTACTGCTGCCCCGATACTCAGCTCTATGCAGGCCGCGGCTACCGCACCGGCTGCTGGTTCCGCTCTACCCGCCTTTCCGGAGGACCCCTGGTTCCAGCTCAGGGCTAAACCCAAGGTCCCAGTCAGCTCCACTCCTTTACACCCGGACACCTGGGTGGTTGTCGGTGATCGCAAAAGGAGGGAGAGGCCGTCACGTCACACTCCCACAACCTGTGACATCCAGCTACAAAATCGCTACGACATCCTGGACTCACTCGAATTTCCACCACTGGCTGGGAACCTGGGGCCTTCTCCTTCACCTCCCAGGATTTTAAATGATTTCAGCGGATCTCCACCACTCCCGCCTGTCCCGGTGAGCGCACCTGGGCAAACCACTCACCCCACACCTCGCCGAGCACAACTGAATTTCACCCCGGCTCCGCGGGGCTCTTCTTCTGTCTGCCCTCCATCATCTGCTCCTACACCGAGTGTACAGTCCCATCCTCCACCACTGGCGGCCGGTAGCGCTCAGGTCGCTGGACACGCCACCTCGAAACCTCATCGGTCCACATCCCGGTCCACGACAGCTTCTGCCCGATGTCAGATCCTGAAGGAGGCCTTGCTCCGGCGCTCTGGTGGTCTTCCTCATCCGGACCCAGTGGGGAATCCCTCTCCCAGGCTTGGCAAAGCATCCTCCACACCGCATCCGTCTGTCCGGACGCACAGCGCAGACCACGGATCATCCAGCCACGGGACTTCACAACCTCCACCACCTTGTCCCCTCTTCCCTCCAACCACTTTAGTAGTGGGCGATCCAATAACCCAGGGAATTCGCTTTTTCAACGCAGCCACTCACTGCTTTCCAGGAGCCACAGTCCCGGTTATCCTTGAGAAACTTCACGGTCTGCTGCGGTCACTCCCAGCCACCATAAGCTGTTTCTTAGTACACGTGGGCTGCGTTGACACCGCTCAGAAGCTGTCTGAGCTGATCAAAAGGAATTTTAATAACCTTTTTAGCTTTTTAAACAACTGTGGAAAGTCCATTTTTATCAGTGGTCCTCTTCCCACACTGTCCCATCATGGAGCACGGCGCTTCAGCAAGCTCCTCTATTTGAACACCTGGCTACAGTCCGCCTGCAGAGCTTTTAACGTTGGTTTTATTGACAATTTTAACCTGTTTTGGAACCGTCCCTCCTTTTACAGGGCCGACGGAGTTCACCCCAACAGGCTTGGCAGCGGAATGCTAACGGCTAATATTCACCACACCGTCCAGTATGCTCCACGTGATTGACTGTTTACCTGTCACACCCCCTCCCCAGATTCTTCTTCTCCTCCTACACCAGCTGTTCATGGCACTATTACACTCACTAGCCTCCCCGACAGTCCACAGTTGACAATACCACCTAAACCGGACATCTTTCCCATACAAACCATTACAGGCAGACGTTTGCTTTTAGAGTGCTTTTAACAGAGACAATCTCGTACACTCGGACATTTTATCTCCCTGTGGTCATAAGCGCATGTTCAGCACGAACATTAACCTGGCTGTGCTCAACGTGCGATCTCTTTTAAACAAATCTTTTATCATAAATGACCTGATTTTAGACAACAAGTTAGATGGATTACTTTTAACAGAGACATGACTTGGCACAGAGGCACCAGTTGTTCTCACTGAGGCTTCCCCACTAAATTTTAACTTTTTATTCTCCACCAGGGGAGGCAAGAGAGGAGGCAGGACTGCATCAATTTTTAATAATATTTTAATGTCAAAGGAAGTTTATTTTAACAGTTACTCATCTTTTGAGTATCATGCCTTTGTTTTTAGCAGTCCTCCTGTTCTCTGCATCACTGCTTATAGACCACCCCATCATTCCACTGCTTTTATCAGTGAATTTTCAGAGCTTTTATCAATCATACACACCTCTTATAACAGAATTTTAAAAATTGGCGATTTTAACCTGCACATGGATAACACCTCAGACTCACTGTCCAGAGAATTCTTGAACATTTTAAATTGCATGGATTTTAACCAGCACTTCACACAGCCAACTCACAACAGAGGACACACCCTGGACCTGGTCATAACCTACAGCCTCTCCACTAGTGTGTCCTCTGTTGTCGACCTGGCTGTGTCCGATCATTATTGTGTGTATTTTAACATTACCAGTTTTAACCATCATGATGCCCCAGTGAGAACAGTGAGGAAACGCCACCTAACTTCTGAGGTGGCTGCAAATTTTATCGAGATTTTACAGAGCACTCCTGCAGAAGTTTTACCTGCACCCTGTGATTTTATTGTTGACAATTTTAACAGGATATTGTGAGTAACCTTAAACTCTGTGGCTCCACTTTTAAAAAAACCTTTACCCCCATGGAGAAACAAAGATGAAATTAAAAAAATCAAAAAGACTATGCAGGATTGCCGAGAGAAGGTGGAGAAAAAACAAACTCACAGTCCACTACGAAATATTCCATGAACAACTCAAATTGCACAATAAAACAGTCAAACAGGCAAGAATATCCCATTTCTCAAATCTCAGATAACAAAAACAACCCAAAATTACTTTTCTCCACCTTCGATCTTTTAACTAACACCAATTTCAAAAAATCCCCAGAGACACCAACGGACGCCCTCTGCGAGGACTTTGCAGACCACTTCAGAAGTAAAATCGACAACATCAGATCCAGTCTTGTATCAAATCAGAGTGTAACTTTTAACACACCTGGGTAGTCGATTTTATCCGAGGAAACACTGGAGAGTTTTGCCCTGGTCGATGCGAGGACACTTGGTCGAGTTTTCTCCCAGGTAAACCCAACAACCTGCCTTTTAGATCCAATTCCCACATCACTTTTTAAGACATTTTATGGATTCTTCGAGGAACAGATTTTAAATATAGTGAATTGCTCTCTTCAGACGGGTGTCTTCCCTGCTGCCTTCAAAACAGAGGTGGTGAAGCCCTTTCTGAAGAAGAGCAATTTAGACCCCAGCGTTCTTAATAACTACAGACCTGTATCCAACTTACCCTTTTTAAGTAAGATTTTAGAAAAGCTGGTTTTTAACCAACTAAATTGTTTCTTAAATACTAATGACATTTTAGAGAAATATCAGTCTGGTTTTAGAGTGAACCACGGTACAGAGACAGCCCTTTTAAAGATTTTAAACGATATCAGGTGTAATACGGACTCACAAAAACTCACAGTCCTGGTGCTACTGGATCTAAGTGCTGCCTTTGATACAGTAGATCACCACATTTTATTAAACAGACTCAGAAACCTGGTGGGCTTCTCTGGTACTGTTTTTAATTGGTTTTACTCGTATCTCACAGACCGTTGTTTCTATGTAAGTTTGGATACATGTTCCTCCGGAACCCGTGAAATGAAGTGTGGGGTGCCCCAAGGGTCAATTTTAGGTCCAGTACTTTTTAATCTTTATATGCTTCCCCTTGGGGATGTCATCAGGAGACACGGCATCAGCTTTCACAGCTACGCTGATGATACACAGCTTTACATTGCCGTGTCTCCTGTTGACACGGGGCCTATTGATACCCTTTTAAACTGTATTTTAGACATCAAGTCATGGATGGCAGAGAACTTCCTACAGCTCAACCAGGATAAAACAGAGGTTTTAGTTATTGGTCCTGAAGGCAAGAGAGAGACACTTTTACCAAAACTACAAGGTTTTACACCCTCACAATCTGTTAAGAACCTGGGTGTCATTTTTGACTCTGAGCTTAGTTTTATTCCTCATATTAAAAATGTAACAAAGATAGGTTTTTACCATCTTAAAAATATAGCCAGAGTCTGCCCGTTACTCTCTCAGGCTAACACGGAGGTATTGATGCATGCTTTTATCTCTTGCTGTCTAGATTATTGTAATGCCCTGCTCTCTTTTCTTCCCAAAAAGACTATCTATAACTTACAATTACTCCAGAACTCAGCCGCACGTGTGCTGATGAGGACCAGAGGGCGGGATCACATTACACCGGTTTTAGAATCGCTGCATTGGCTCCCCGTGTGTTTCAGGATCGATTTTAAGGTGCTTTTATTAGTTTATAAGTGTCTTAAAGGTCTTGGGCCATCTTATTTATCTGACCTGCTTTTATCATATCAGCCCTTGCGGGTCCTGAGGTCCTCTGGCACCGGCCTTTTAATTGTTCCAAGGGTTTGGACCAAAACCCACGGGGAGGCAGCATTCAGCCACTATGGTCCAAACTTCTGAAGAAGAGCAACTTAGACCCCAACATTCTTAATAACTACCGACCTGTATCCAACTTACCTTTTTTAAGTAAAATTTTAGAAAAACTAGTTTTTAATCAAGTAAATGACTTTTTAAACAAAAATAACATTTTAAAAAGGCATCAGTCTGGTTTTAGGATGAAACATAGTACCCTTTTAAAGACTTTAAAGAATATCACGTCCAACTTGGATAACCACAAGCTCACAGTCTTGGTACTACTGGATCTAACTGCCACCTTCAATACAGTAGACTATAGCATTTTATTAGACAGGCTGAGGCACCTGGTCGGCCTCTCAGGTACTGCTTTTAACTGGTTCATCTCATACCTCACTGACTGACACTTCTTTGTAAGTTGGGACGCATGTTCCTCAGGAACACATGAGATCAAGTGTGGGGTTCCCCAGGGGTCAATTTTAGGTCCATCTCTTTTTAATCTGTACATGCTACCCTTCGGGGACGTCATCAGGAGGCACGGCATCAGCTTCCATAGTTATGCTGATGATACGCAACTGTACATTACCGTGTCTCCTGATGACACAGGGCCAATTGATGCCCTTTTTAACTGCATTTTAGACATAAAGTCATGGACGGCAGAAAATTTCCTTCAGCTCAACCAGGACAAAACAGAGGTCTTAGTCATTGGTCCTGAAGGCCAGAGAGAGAAACTTTTACCAAAACTACAAGATCTTAAACCAACACATTCTGTAAAAAATCTGGGTGTGATTTTTGACTCTGAGCTTACTTTTATTCCACACATCAAAAACATAACAAAGATTTTGGTTGGTGTTGGAGATGGTTTTTACCATCTCAAGAATATAGCCAGAGTCCGCCCGTTTCTCTCTCAGGCCAGCACGGAGGTGCTGATGCATGCTTTTATCTCCTGTTGCTTAGATTACTTTAATGCCCTGCTCTCTGGTCTTCCCAAAAAGAGTATCTCCAACCTTCAATTACTACAGAATTCAGCCGCACAAGTGCTGATGAGGAGCAGAGGGCGGGAGCACATTACGCCAGTTTTAAAATCGCTGCATTGGCTCCCCGTGCATTTCAGGATAGATTTTAAGGTTCTTTTATTAATTTTTAAATGTCGGTCTTGCGCCTTCTTATTTATCTGACCTACTTTTACACTACGAACCCTCGCGGACCCTGAGGTCCTCCAGTACTGGCCTCTTAACCAAAAGTAAGAACTAAAACACGGGGAGGCGGCTTTTAGTTATTATGGAGCCTGATTGTGGAACAGCCTACCGGAGAGCCTCAGTGCCGCAGAGACTGTTGATGTTTTTAAAAAGAGGCTCAAGACCCACCTTTTTAATCAGGCTTTCAATTGATTTGTTTGATTTATCTTATTCCTTTAATCACGCTTCTTAGCATATTTATCTTTGTTCGTATCTTATTTTAGTTGCATATTTTAACAACATGTTTAATTGCTATTTATTTCATTTACTCATTTTATTTTATTTTATGTTTATGTCTTATCCCTTGGTTTTTAGCTCCAGTGTTTCTTCATGGGGGTCCTTGGTTTTTAGGTCAAGTGTGGGGGCGCTGCTGAGGGGACGGCTCTGGCCTGGATGGCTGGAGGCCTCTGCACCTTGGTGTGGGGTCTCCTGTCTGCCTGGGTCGGGGTGGTCTCGAGTGGTCTCGGGGGCCCCCCAGTCATGAGCCGGATGTGTGTGGATGGCCCCCAAAGGTGGCTTACTCCTTATCTTGTCCGTATAGGTGTGTGTACAGGTGTGTATGTGAGTGCGTGCGTGCGTGTCTGTGCGTGTGTTTCTGTATGTAGTTATGGGGGCGGGAGCACTGGGTTTTCTTCTTTGTTGTTTTTAGCCTCTGTGAGGCACTTTGTGTTGCTTTTTAAGTATGAAAAGTGCCATATAAATAAATAAAGTTTGAGTTTGAATTTTCTTGTATTTTATTTAATCTTACTTATCTTATTCTTTTATTGACTGTTCTTTTAGCGTAAGATTTATGAATCTCCTTTAAGTGCTTTCTAGGATGATCTTTTAATAATCCTTTGATCCTTTGAACGGCCTTTTAATAAAGACTATGTCTTCTTCTTGTCCCCTGAGTCAGTGCCCAACGTGACATCCAATAGGATGTCACATTTTTACCCAAACCTGGACTTCATCACCAGACTCCCTCCATCTCAGGGTAAGACTACCATCCTGACAATTGTGGACCGTGGAATGGCTCATTTTGTGCATCTCCCTACAAACCCCCCTGCCAAAGAGACTGCCGAAAACTGATTCTACTCCATGTTTTCCATCTACATGGCCTTTTGGTGGACGTGGTGTCAGATAGGGGGCCCCGGTTGTCTTCAGTGCTTTGGAGGGAGTTCTGCAGCCTGCTTGGAGCCACGACCAGTTTGTCATCTGGATTCCATCCCATTCCAACGGCCAAATTGAGCGGATGAACCAAGAAATGGAGACAGCTCTATGCTGAATGGTTTTGCAAATTCTGTAGGTAGAGTATGCCCACAACACACTGACCAGCTCCGCCACAGATCTATCACCCTTCCATTGTGCATATGGCTTTCAACCCCCGCTCTTCCCAGCACTGGAAAGGCAGGTCTCCTGCCCCTCCGTTCAGAGGTTCATCTGCCGATTCCACTGCCCTTGGTCCCAAGCTAGAGCCTCACTCCTTCGTGCTGTGGGCCGGCTCTCTATTTGCGACCTCCCTCTCAGGATGGAGTCTAGGAAGATGGCACCCAGGTTTATTGGTCCTTTCCCCATCCAAAGAGTCATCAGTCTCACAGCAGTAAGGTTGAGTCTCCCTCGCTCCATGAGAGTCCACCCTACTTTCCACATCTCCTGAGTTACACTTGTAAAGGGGAGTCCTCTCATGCTCATTGAGCCACCACCTCCACCTCCTCTGATCATTGCTGGAGGATTCGTCTACACCGTCTACTACCGCCTACTACGCTCTCGTCGCCGGGGCTGGGGTCTTCAGTACCTGGTTGACTGGGAGGGTTACAGTCCCGAGGAGAGGTCATGGATTCCTTCTCGATACATTGTGGATCATGGTCTCATCACTCAGTTCAGTCACATCCATCTACTTCTTACCTGCTGCCACTCTCCCTCATCTGCTCACCTGCTCTGCCAACACTCTTCACCTGTTTGCCTCGCAAATCTGCTCAATCACCTGACATACACCTGAAACTCTTCAGTAATCAGCACAATACTTCAGCAGCTCTCACTCACTCTCACACCCATTGCCAGATTGTTCTTAGCCCTGATGCAAAACTCTCCAGTAATTACTCTGGACAGATTTCCTGTTGTCAACCCAGCCTGCCTTTGACCTTGCCTGCTCTCCTATCCCCTGGTAAAGACCTCTGCTTTGTGACCCAGACTATGTCTTTCGCCTTGCCCCTTCTGAGCCTGATAACCAGAAAAACTGTTTGTTGGTTGGCAAACTATTCCTGACACCAAGAACAAGAGACTCACATGCTTCTCAGTCTGTCAGCACTGCACGTGGATCCTGGTAATACCCGTTGCAAGTGGTGAATTCATTAAATAGAATGTTGTCGGTGAAACTGATATTGACTTTCATTCTGTAGGCTACTAGTTGTTATTTATTCTGGAAACAATTTTTGAGAGGCAGGGAGAGAGCAAATATGGATAATACTTCACCCACTGGTAAAACAAGTCCCATCCCAATAATTTATCCCAATCCAACGTGTCCTGTAAACTTTTGGATTTACATTTTCTTAGTACATTTTGGGTCAATTTAGTTGCCTCTTCAGCAGTCATTATCTGGTGCAAATTTAATTCTGTGCATTGACGTTGTGAACATTGTACCTTAACCGCCACTATCCCCTGTGCCTGGAACTGTTTGTGGACTGCCTGTGTGCTTATTTTTATGCCATCTGGGCCTAATATTAGTGTTTGTATTTAACTGATCTTACATATGTGAGTGTGATTGCCTTATGCAGAGGTATCTTTCCTGGGGTGGCTGCCACTGAGCCTGCAGCCAGTGCACATTCTATAATCTGTTCTTGTTCTGTTTTACTTCTAGTAGTTAGATCTTTTGTACTGAGGAGCACTAGGCTTACTCCTAAGGTTAACATAACCAAAGCTCTCCATCTAGCCATCTGGAAACCTGACCCATTCTTCTGTTTGCCAATTGTAAGTGGGTCAGCGTCTGGTGAAAGTGTCTGTAATGACTAATAATGACTGTAATGACCTGTACTAGGTATTGGTCTAGGGGTGCCCTCATCTTCTCCTGTCTGGGTGGCAATTAGCTGCTACTTGCTGAATCTCTGCTTTCACGCCTTCGCCTTTCAGCCAGTCTCTGTGATTGTCTCTCTCCTTGTGGCTCTTGGGGCTGTCTATCTTCCAGTTGGGAGGCATCACTGTCCCTTTCTGGTTCCTGTTGGGAGGCGTCGCCTTGCCTTTCAGGGTCTCTGGCTCTGCAACAATTGTTTAGATGAAACCAAAATCTCTTACCCTCTACTTTCAGCGCAGTTGGGGTAGTTAGGATAATCTTAAAGGGTCCTTCTCGCCTTGGATGGTCCCATTTTCATTTGAACACCTTCACGTAGACCCACTCTCCATGCTCGATTCTCATGTTAGTTCTCTTTCGCACTGCTCAAGCAGTGGTCCCTCATACGACCTTCTATAAAAGGGGACCGGCATCAGTCTCCCTGTGAGTGCTTGGTGTGGTGTTAGATGTGTTAGTTGGTTAGCTTATGTTCGCATAGACATCAAAGCTAGTGGCAGTGCATCTGCCCAGTTGATTTTATATTGGCTGTCTGCAATAATTTTTGCAAGCTTTGCTTTAAGCGTGCCATTTGCTCTCTCCACTGCTCCCTGTGATTGTGGATGATAAACACATCCAAACTTCTGTTTAATACCTAGCATCTTTAGGGCTATTTTTATTGTTTCTGCTACAAATGCGGGTCCATTATCAGAACTGATTGTATCTGGCAAACCAAATCTTGGGAAAAAAAACTTAGCTGCTGCTCTTCAATCCGGATCGTTAATTGGGACTGCATCCACCCACCTACTAAACCTGTCAATCACCACCTTGGTGACGTTGGTGCATGTGAAATCTACTAGAAATAAACTATTAAAAAGTAAAAAATATAACAAGTATATATACACAAGTCTGTTTTACCAGAGGCACAGTCTGTTTTTCAGAAACACAGTCTGTTTTTTTTTGTTTTGTTTTGTTTTGTTTTGTTTTGTTTTGTTTTTTCAGAAAGAAATCCAAGCTGTGCGTTAATGTAATGCATAGAGTTATGGCAATGTCAGTGTGACAAGTAGAGGTAGAGGTGCAGTGTGAAGAGTGTCAGGGGGGTTCTGGGCCTTGTTGATAAGGCTGACAGCAGATGGGAAAAAACTGTTATGATTTGTGTTCGTATTTAGTATCTCTGGTCATTTTACATTGCTTGTATTAACATCTTTCTCTCTCTCCGTGTCTGCAGTGGAGGCATGGCCTGGCGGCGGCTGTCACTCATCGTCGCACCTGAGCCATATCTCCACTGATTGCCTGTCTGACTTAAGCAGCCTGGCAGCATGGGCATGCTCTTTGTCTTGCTGGCATTTATGTGCAGGTGGTTCAGCCCGCACCAGTCAACAAAGTTGATTATGACTTCCCTGTATTCCAGTTCATTCCCCTGAAATACACGTCCAATGGTGGCCGTATCATCAGAGAATTTCTGGATGTGAGAACTGTTGGTGTTGTGTCTGAAGTCTGATGTGGAGAGGGTGAAGAGGAAAGGAGAGAGCACTGTCCCCTGTGGAGCACCTGTGCTGCAAACTACCACACCAGACACACAGTGACGAAGCCTAACATACTGTGGTTGGTTGGTTAGGTAGTCAGTGG
Source organism: Chaetodon auriga (assembly GCF_051107435.1). Taxonomy (NCBI): domain Eukaryota; kingdom Metazoa; phylum Chordata; class Actinopteri; order Chaetodontiformes; family Chaetodontidae; genus Chaetodon; species Chaetodon auriga. The sequence continues at coordinate 934,095 of NC_135095.1, read as the reverse complement.
TCCATGGATACAGGTGGCAGTCTATGCCAGCTCCTTCCAGTTAGCATTCCAGTTAGCACAAATGTCTCTGGTGTAGCACTGCTCTCTTACACTGATGTGCCCTGAGTTACTCCATCTGTTGTTCACAAGCATAGGTATGCCCCCACCTTTCCTCTTACCTCTCTCCTGTCCACTTTCAGCCGTTGAAAATTGTCCAGCGTAACATGTGAGTCCTGAGTGATCTCCATTAACCATGTTTCGGTGAAACACATGAAACTACACTCCCAATACACCCTCTGCAATCTGGTTGGTACCATTAGCTCTTCCATCTTATTTGGGAGAGATCAGGGACAGGACCATGCAGCCTTGCTGTGATCTTCATTAGTTCTTTCCTCACCTGGTCTGTTGTGATGGTGAAGGGGGACTGTGTGCTGGAACCCCACACCATCTTGTTGTCAGAGACACAAGAATCACTTCCCCGTCTTGCAACTTACTTCTCAATTTAACTCTGGCATTCCCACATGCCATTTTGAATTCTCACATGACGCACAGACTAATGTGGTCAAGTCCCCTCCCCCCCGCAGTGTTTCAGTGAGCATGGAGTGATTGGAGGTCTGCAGAGTGAGTGAGTTTTCTGTCTTTTTCTGTCTTTCTCATGCTTTTTGAAGTACTGAGTTAGTTTGTTGTTTGTTGACTGGTTGTCTGTGTACCACTGGTATTTCTTTGGTGTTTGTTGTGCGTGTGTGCAGCGGGTGCTGCTGCATGTCATGGCACTTACCGGACTGACAAGGAAACATGGCCTGATCTCACCGGATGTTCCTTGCTCAGTTGAGACTGTAGTATAGCTGTAGCGACGGTGGCGGGAGCCTCCAGCGCGAAGTCCACTGTGAGCATGAATGGAGGGGTTGTGATCTTTGTGGATGAAGTGGAGAAAGCCAACACTGTCACTACAAACAGAGTTGTAGTGAAGGACACGTTTGTGACAGTGACACGCTATGCTGGCAAAAAAATTGATCCTGTCAAACATTCCTCTGTTCATAAGTGCTGAACTGATTATAAAAGCATTGGCCAGATATGGGAAAGTTGTGTCTCTGATAAAAAAGCTGTCGTCAGGCTGCTGAGCGCCTGAGCTGCAACAGGTTGTTTTCCATAGAAGACAACTCTTCATGATCATGAATAACAGCAATCTAGAGTTAAATTTGAATTTTAAGCTGACAGTGGATGGATTTGAATATACTCTTTTTGCAACAACGGAGAACACGAAATTTGTGGCTGTGGAAAGGAGAGGCACCTGGTTAGGGCTTGTCCAGGAGAGGCTTCCAGTGCTGGGAGAGGTGATGCTGGGAAAAGTTCAAGGGGAAAATGCCATGGGGCCAAATGTTGACAGTGGAACGGACAAGGGAAATAAGTATGGCGAGGTCTCTAAGCAGACAAATGAAACAGAAAAGGGCAAGAAGGCTGGAGAGGGCTCTCTGCAGACAGATGAGAATGAGGGGGATGGAGATGTGGAAGAAACTCAAGTAATCAGTGAAAGTGGAGGAGATGGTGGAGGAGATGTGGCTTGTGTTGAAGCTGAGGCTGATCAGTGCACACAGAGTGAGGAGGTTGGTGACAGTAATGATAATTATGATGTAAATACTCACAGGAGGACAGCAACCCTATTGTAAATCAAGTAGACCCAGGAAGAAGTGATGCAGGTAGGGAGGGCGGAGCGGAGGAGGGGCTGGCAATAGATGTGGACATGGTGAAGGAGGAGGAGAGTCTGAAGGTGACTCGGCAGAAAAGAAAGCTGAAAAACACTACTGGGTCGCAAGCAAAGAAAGTGACTGGGGGCAAAGAGAAACTAAGAACACAGAAGGGGGCAGGGTCTGACCTCAGTCTGACGACTGAGGGAGTGATGTGTCCTCGAATGGGAAAACAGAGAATGCTCATGGAAGAGATGAAGCGTTGTCTACAGAAAACAAAAAATGCAAAAGGTGTGAAAGTGGAGAAGTATTTCCGAGACAAAGAGCTGTTCATTGAGTCAGCTAGGTCAAATATGAAGTGCAGAGGGAAAGGGAGTTTATCTGAGCAAGAAGTGCACAGGTTGAGGAAACTTGTGCAGAAAGTCAAACAAGAACTGAACAATGATGATGGAGAGGAAGCAGAATGATGTCTTGTTTTTTTGATACTGAGTATATGGGTGGTCTTCTCTTTTTTTCCCCATGAGTAAGTTCAGAGTTGCCACCTTGAATTTAAACGGAGTGAGGGAAATGAGGAAAAGAGCACTTTTATATGAGTTTACAAAAATGAAAGGAATTGGTGTATTGTTGGTATAGGAGACACATAGTGATGAAGTGAATGAAACAGACTGGAAGGCAGAATGAGAGGGTGAGGTGTGTCTGAGTTCTCTGATTTCACTGAGTGGAGGGTTGGCATCCTTCTTCCTAAAAGTTTTTTTTGCCAATCTCATTTGAGAAAGAGCACAAGTTGGAGGGGAGATTCATTGTCGTCAAAGCCAAGTTCGAGCATTACACTGTTGTTTTCATTAATCTGTATGCACCTGTCATTGGTCTGAATAGAGCAGGAATTTGCAATGTGCTGAATGCCACTCTGATGGTTTGTAATTCAGATGATGTTTTGTTTCTGGGAGGAGATTTTAATTGTACTCAGAATGACCATTTGTGTAGGATCCATGTTGAACCTCATAGAGCATCACAGAGAGTACTGAACCACCTTGTCAAAACACATGATCTGGTGGATATCTGGAGAAGACTGCAAGACAAGAAGAGGCAGTACACATGGGCTCATGTCAGAGACAATATTGTTTCTTCAGCTACGCTGGACAGGTTTTATTGTTTTAATCATCATTTTGGTGTCAGATAAAGTGTCAGATTTTACCTGTGGGTTTTACTGACCATTCTTTGGTTTCGCAAATGTGAAACCAAAGAGTACTGACTGGCATTTTAATTCTGCATTACTTCGTAATTTTAAGTTCAAGGAGATGTTTAAGTTTTTTGGAATTATTTTGGGAATAAAAAACTGAGTTTTTTGTTTTTGAGGCAGTGATGGGATTATGGAAAAGTGAAAATTAAACAGTTGTGTCAGCAGTACACTCTCAATGTCACATGGGACATTACGATTGAGATGGTAGATCTTCAAAGTCTATTTGAGTCCACAGGAAATTGAGGACATTTTGAAGTCCTCAAATAAAAAAAAAGTTTGGTTGAAGACCTGCTAGGCACAAAAGCACAGGGAGCCTTGGTACAGTCTAGATTTCAGAGTGTTAATCTCATGGATGCACCGTCCAGCTTGTTATTTGGTTTGGAGAAGAGGAATGGGCAGAGCAGGTTTCTGCACACCTTGCGCTCAGCTGAAGGGAAGGAGATGACAGAGGCTGGAGAGATTCAGTAGGTAGCAGTGAAGTTTTACTCTGAACTCTATAAAAGTGAGTATGATGAAGATGAATTGCTGTTCACCGTCTCACCGTGCTGGACTTCCACAGAGGTCTTCCTCCTCAGCTGAGGAGGATCCTGGTCTTGGGGACCCTCTGAGGCTGGCTGAGCTGTACCCCCTGGCATCGACACCTACAGTTGACTTTTACAAAGCTTTCTGGGAGGAGTAGGGTTAAGACATGCTGGCAGTGTTGAACGAAAGCTTTAAAGAAATGTTTTTGCCCTTAAGTTGTAGGAGAGCTGTGACAGCCCTGTTGCCAAAGAAAGGAGATCTACAGGACATAAAGAACTGGCGGCTGGTCTCTCTCCTCTGCACGGACTATAAGATCCTGTCCAAAGCTCTCACTAACAGACTCAGGGAGGTACTGGACCAGGCCATTCATCTAGACCAAACTTACTGTGTGCCTGGCAGGTCTATTGTAGACAACGTGTCTTTCATTAAGGATGTTTTGGACGTCTCTAGTTCTTTGGGTTTAGATGTTGGTCTCATTTCATTAGATCAAGAAAAAGCTTTTGACAGGGTTGAGCACTTCTACCTTTGGAAGATCTTGGAGCAGTTTGGTCTCAACCCAGGTCTCATAGCTAGGATCAATGTTTTGTACTAAGACATTGAGAGTGTGCTAACCAGAGGAGTCTGTTTAGTGGAAGATTGCTCCTTCCCAAGTGCAGAATGAACAGACTGAAACACTCTTTTGTCCCTCATGTCATCTGACTGTACAACTCCTCAATCGGGGTGAGCCGGTAACATGGAACAGAGGGTGGGAAGGGAAGGAGCTCTGGGACACTGACATAGGATATGGTCTGGTGTCAGTGGTCTGATCCTTCTAGCTTTTAACAAAGCCCATATTCTGGCGACATATGCAGTTGATGTTTTAGTCGTGGTCACTAATCTAAAAGATGTTGATGATCTTGGATAATGTGTTCAGGATTTTGGTGTTTTAACAAAAGCAAAAGTAAACCTGAAAAAGAGTGAAGCCTTGAAGGTGGGGAGGTGGTCTGGTGGTCTCCTAAATTTACCCAGGGGCTTAGTGTGGAAGAAAGGTTCAGTCAGCTTGGTCACTCCCCTCTACTTAGCTGTTAGTAGTCACTGAACAAAGTCTTGTCTGTCTCCCATCTGGCTCGTCCACAGCCGTCTGTCCAGTACTTCGTCGTGGATCGTTCTTTCATTCGGTCGCCCCGGTCTGTTGTCTGCAGTCGTCCCAGCAAAGTAGTCTCTCCAAACTCTGTGCCGTCTGTGGAAATGTATCTACCAGCGATGTGTCCTTCCCGTTCCTTTCCTTTTTCCTGTTCCCTCTTACGCACCTGTCTCACTCCCTCTTAACGCCCTCACTGCCCTGTGTCGGCCAATCCTGAGTGGTGGTGGTGGTGGGGGGCATGATTCAGTTAGTTGCAGCTGTTTATCCTTACATTGATCCATTAAAAATAGAAAAACAGTAAACCATAAAAGCATATAATAAAACCATGCAACACACCACACAAAGTATAAAATATATATACTGATAAACAGCAAATCCATCAAACCACATAATAAAACCATGCAACACAACACACCACACAAAGTATTAAATATAAATACTGATAAAAAAAACAAAACAAAACCCAAACTGTAAAACAAAACATGCATTTATTGGATCACGTGGATAAAACTTATGGCTAAAAAAGACTGTCTCACTGTGACAATTACACTGGGTACCTCAGGCTATTCTTTTTTTTTTTTTTTTTTTGCCTAAGGAGGAAGGGGAACTTTCGTATTCAGTTTATTCAGAAATGTCTCACAACTGGAGGCAAATTTGTTTTGGAAGGATGTTGTGAGTGCTATTCTGAGGAGAATCAATGATCTTGGGATTGATGCTGCTTTGTTTTTAATGGATGTTAATTTTCTAAAGTTGTCTGAACTGTCTCCGTTATATAAAGGGCTTTTTAAAGCGTGGAATCTTTTTAAGTGGAAAAAGTTGGCGTCTGCTGAGGGTTGTTGGACGAACCGCTTGTCAGTAGGGCCCAGATGGACATTCAGGATAGCTCAACACCAGGCCTCACCCACACACTGTGTGCCACTGGAGCGGTCACTCTGAGGAAACAGTAGATGCAGCTGGACTGAGTTTAATGGACACACATGCTGCTGCTGATCTGCTGGGTCTGAGGTTGGTCCGCTACACAGACTACATCTTAAAAAGATGGGCTGAGAAACTGTCCAAGGAGGACTTTGAATGACTTTGATTCAATGAATTCAAAGTCAACAGTCATTCAATGACTTTGAGTGACTTTGACTTTGCCCCTACAGCTATAGCTGTAGAGATCAGTGCTCGGGGCGACGTCGCGAAAAACTTCGAAAAATTTCCCATAAGAAATGAATGAGAGTAGGTCAAAAAAACTAACACTTTTTGTATTGCCTACTGCTTTGGCATACTTTGACCTAGAGACTCCATTTAAACTTTAAACTGTAGACACAAGTCTTGTGTATTGGTGTATTATTCTATGGTTTGATATGTCATATAGTTTTTGATCAATCACTGTTTAATGACCATGATCATTTTTGGAAAAATTATGAGATTATAATGGGTGTGTATTGCACAGAATGTTCGTGTCAGAGTGTGTGACATCATCGGTCAGAGTGGGAGAGAGCTTGAAAAAAGCCCAGATTTTTTTCTCTTTCCACACTCCTCCCAGCCACAATTTTACACTCTACAGGCAAGATTTTTTTAACGTTTGTAGACAAATTTGTGCTGTCTCTCGCGATGTGCAAAAGAGACTTACAGAATTTGAATTAGCAGCCTCTAAGTGCGGCCACGTCTGTCTCTGCTCCTTATTGACTCCAATGCAAAGATTTTCTGAGACAAGCAGAACGGACCCCTGTTTTAAACTCGCAAGTGTCTGCAAAATATTTTGTAAGTCCTTACAGCGATGATGGTCTGTGTTTTTTCTGATAGGAGCTACCGTTTTGTCAGCATAAGCCCAAATGTGAGACCAGTGCAGAGGCAGCAAATTGCTCTGTTTCTCTGTCTGAATGCGTGTGTGTCTGTTGCGCTGAGAGCGCGTGCGCGTGCCTGTGCACCCATGCAGTGTGTGTGTGTGTGTGTGGCCATTCATTGAAAGATAGTTCATCAACTCGTTCATATTTTGGCCGAACGTGAACTGACCATACTGGATTACTGCCTGATGACCATTACTATGAACACGTTCATTCTGGCGTTCTCTCATTTTAACTTCGTTCAATAGGGTGTCAGATTTCTATAGAGCCTTCCAGGCGAAAACCCGGCCAGAACACACCGTAAACGGGCCTTAATATGTGGCGGAAAAAACACCCAATCTGGCAACACTAGCCACCAGTCTCGTACCGCCGTGTGCATCATCAAAACAGAATGTGACAGCTCAAGATGGCGCCGCGGACGGCTGCCTCGGTGTGTTGGTGCGCGTTGTTTTGTTTTGTTTTGTGTTTTAAACCTGTTTTTTGTGACGGTACCCGGAGCTCTTTCACCAGAGAAGAGCTCATGAACATCAGGTGAGCAACACCAGAGGATTTATTTCCTAAATTTCTGCTCCCAACAGTGGAAATTTTGGACATACTGGTCAAAGGTGCACTCACCCTTGCTCACGCAGTGAAACGAGAGGAAAACGGGCCGGCGCGCTCGTGCACCTTCGCCAGCGCGGACTACGCACAGCGTTACCGGGAATATTTCTCTCTAACGTGCGTTCACTGCCCAACAAACTGGAGGAACTGCAACTGCTGTTGTGTAAAAACGGGGACTTTTCTTCATCTGCGGTTTTGTGCTTCATCGAGACGTGGCTCTGTGGATTAATACCGGACTCTGCGCTGCAGCTCCACCGCGCGGACAGAGACACGGAACTTTCCGGCAAAACTAAAGGTGGAGGAATCTGTTTCTACATCAACAGTGGTTGGTGCAACGACATGACAGTGATGCAGCAGCACTGTTCTCCTGACCTGGAATCTTTCACCATTAACTGTAAGCCTTTTTATTCACCTCGTGAGTTCGCTTCATTTATTCTGGTCGGCGTTTACATCCCGCCGCAAGCCAACGTGCAGGACGCACTGCGTATGCTCGCTGACCAGATACTGCGTGTGGAGCAGACCAACCCGGACTCTTTAGTTATTGTCCTTGGTGACTTTAACAAAGGTAACCTCACGCATGAACTCCCTAAATACAGACAGTTTATAAAATGCCCGACCAGAGAGGAGAACATTCTGGATCCCTGTTACACCACAGTCAGGGATGCTTATCACGCCGTCCCCCGTGCTGCACTGGGCCACTCTGACCACGTCATGGTACACCTGATTCCTGTGTACAGGCAGAAACTCAAGCTCTGCAAACCTGTAGTGAGGACATCAAGGAAGTGGACCAGCGAGGCTGTGGCGGATCTCCAGGTGTGTTTGGTCTCTACTGACTGGGATGTGTTCAGGACTGCTACCAACAGTCTGGACAAGTACACGAGACTGTGACGTCCTACATCAGCTTCTGTGAGGACTGCTGTGTTCCATCACGCACCAGGGTGAGTTACAACAATGACAAACCCTGGTTCACAGCCCAACTCAGGCAGCTAAGGTTGGCAAAGGAAGAGGCCTTCAGGAGTGGGGACAAAGACAGATACAAAGAGTCGAAGTACAAGTTTAGCAAGGCGGTGAAAGAGGCTAAATGGCTGTACTCTGAGAAGCTCCAACACCAATTCTCAGCTAACGACTCTGCATCTGTCTGGAAAGGGCTCAGGCAGATCACTAACTACAAGCCTAAAGCCCCCCACTCCATCAACGATCGACGCCTAGCCAACGACCTGAACCAGTTCTACTGCCGCTTTGAAAGACAAAGGGACAGTCAAGCAACCATCCCCCACGACACCTCTGAACAGCTCCAGCTCCAGTCACCTCCACCAATGCCCACCTTAAAGGACCCCCCCTCCCCCTCCCCACCCACCTCAGTGACGACTCTTTTCATCCATGAAAGGGACGTCAACAGACTCTTCAGGAGACAGAACCCCCGGAAAGCAGCTGGACCGGATTCTGTCTCCCCATCTGCCTTGAAGCACTGCGCTGATCAGCTGTCTCCAGTGTTCACAGACATTTTTAACACCTCATGTCACGTGCCAGCCTGCTTCAAGTCTTCAACCATCATCCCTGTTCCCAAGAAGCCAAGGACCACAGGACTTAATGACTTCAGACCCGTCGCCCTGACCTCTGTGGTCATGAAGTCCTTTGAGCGACTTGTGTTCTCACACCTCAGAGACATCACTGACCCTCTCCTGGACCCCCTTCAGTTTGCCTACAGAGCCAACAGGTCTGTAGACGATGCAGTCAACTTGGCCCTCCACTTCATCCTCCTGCACCTGGACTCTGCAGGAACCTACGTTAGGATCCTGTTTGTGGATTTCAGCTCTGCCTTCAACACCATCATCCCAACTCTGCTTCAGGAGAAGCGTGCCTGACTCCACCTGCAGGTGGATTACAGACTTCCTGTCTGACAGGAAACAGTGCGTGAAGCTGGAGAAACACATCTCCGACGCTAAGACCATCAGCACCGGATCCCCCCAGGGCTGTGTTCTTTCTCCTCTGCTCTTCTCCCTGTACACAAACAGCTGCACCTCCAGTCACCAGTCTGTCAAGCTCCTGAAGTTTGCGGACGACACCACCCTCATCGGACTCATCTCTGATGGCGACGAGTCCGCCTACAGGTGGGAGGTTGACCATCTGGTGACCTGGTGCAATCAGAACAACCTGGAGCTCAATGCTCTAAAGACAGTGGAGATGGTTGTGGACAACAGGAAGAACTCAGCCTCACCTGCCCCCATCACCCTCTGTGACTCCACTATTGACACTGTGGAGTCTTTCCGCTTCCTGGGAACTATCATCTCCCAGGACCTCAAGTGGGAGCCGAACATCAGCTCCCTCATCAGGAAAGCACAGCAGAGGATGTACTTGCTACGGCAGCTGAAGAAATTCAGCCTGCCAAAGACAATGATGGTGCACTTCTACACAGCCATCATTGAGTCCATCCTCACCTCCTCCATCACTGTCTGGTACGCTGCTGCCACCGCCAAGGACAAGGGCAGACTGCAGCGGGTCATTCGTTCTGCAGAGAAGGTGATTGGCTGCAATCTCCCATCTCTTCAGGACCTGTACGCCTCCAGGACCCTGAGGCGTGCAGAAAAGATTGTGGCTGATCCCTCTCACCCCGGACATAAACTCTTTGAGTCACTCCCCTCTGGCAGGAGGCTGCGGTCCATCAGGACCAAAACCTCATGCCACAAGAACAGTTTTTTCCCGTCTGCTGTCAGCCTTACCAACAAGGCCCGGAACCCCCCCGACACTCTTCACATTCCACCTCGGACTCATTTTGTCACATTGATATAAATACAACCCTATGCGTTACATTAACGCTCAACTTGGACTCTTCTTTCTGAAAAACAGACTGTGTTTCCGGAAAATAGCAAACAACAAAAAACAGACTTGTGTATATGTATTTAAATTGTTATATCTTATGCTCTTATTTTAGTAGATGTGTCATGCACCAATTTCACCAGAACAAATTCCTCGTATGTGTAAAAGCGTACTTGGCAATAAAGCTGTTTCTGATTCTGATTCTGATTCTGATTCTGATTCTGATTCTGAATGGAGCCGACACAGTAACAAGGAGGCATCGTATGATAATTTCAGCGAGTTTTATGACAAGGTCAGTGTTGTGCCTGAACGCGTTCATTGAACCATAGTTCATGAACTCATTCATATTTTAGGTGAACGTGAACTGTACGTACTGATGCACGTTACTATGAACTTGTTCATTCTGGTGTTTGTGAATGGCATGCTCTCTCACTTAAACTCCGTTCAATAGGGTGCCAGATTTCTATAGAGCCTTCCAGGCGAAAAGCCAGCAGAAACACACCGTAAACGAGCCTTAATATGTAGCGGAAAAAACACCCAATCTTGCAACACCAGCCACCAGTGTCGCACTGCCGCATGCGTCACATGGGATGAAAGCTGCAGCTGTTACTAGTGTGAACTGAATAGACAGCAACAAAGCATTAAAGCAGCAATGGGGAAATGCTGTCCCCTCAATGCTATTGTCAGCCATGGTTGGATAAGAATTCAACATTGGATATGAAGATGAAATCTGATGCATAGTTGCAGTGTTAAAATGGATAAAATAATTGCTTTCTGTGGTTCTATATTGGCTGTGTCAATAATTTTGAAAAATTATAGCTTGCAGCAACATATGGAAAAAAAAAAGAACTATGAACTACATTTTTAGAACAGTGAACTTAGTTCAAAATGTTGAATTAAGAACTATGAACTGAACTAGTTCATTTTAAAATTTGTGAACATTTAAGCAGCAATGGGGAAATGCTGTCCCCTCAATGCTATTGTAAACCATGGTTGGATAATAATTCAAAATTGAATATGAAGATGAAATCTGACGCATAGTTACAGTGTTAAAACTGATAAAATAATTGCGGTCTGTGGTTGTATATGGGCTGTGTCCACAATTTTGAAAAATTATAGCTCACTCAACATATGGAAAAAAAGAACTATGAACTACTTCATTTTTAGAACAGTGAACTTATTTCAAAATGTTGAATTAAGAACTATGAACTGAACTAGTTCATTTTAAAATTTGTGAACTGAACTTTGAACTAGTTCATGTAGAAAGTGAACTTTCCCAAAACTGGCTCCTTGTATATAACATCATAATGATACTAGTATTAACTGTTTGAAATGTCTGAAGAATCTCATCATAATGTACACATTCCGGCAGTAGCCCTCGTGGCCCTTTCAAAATTTCCCCAGGGGAAATTGTCTAGTTAAGAACTGCAAGCATCCTTTCTGTTTGCATACACTAAGTCCAAAATTGTCTTTTGTCTCTGGTGTGGCATTTCATATACTGGTTGAAGATGGAGACAGTGATGATGATGAGGAGGGCTTGGGGGTGCGATGTCTGCAGCTGTGAAACCAATGATGCTCAAGAACTGCCTTGGGAGATAATATGGTCGAATGCTAACAGCTAGCAGCTCTATGTGTGGCTGTGGCTCAGGCGGTAGAACAGTTGTCCACCGATCAGGAGGTCGGTGGGTCGATCCCTGGCCTTGGCAGTCCACATACTGAAGTATCCTTAGGCAAGATAATGAACCCCAAAACTGCCCCCAATGCTGTGCCATCAGTGTGAATTCATATTAACATCACTTTGGATAAAAGCGTCTGCCAAATTACTAATTGCAATTCTATGTGTCTCATGCAGTGCTGCCCCTTTACAGTGATGTGTCCTGAGTTACGTCATTTGTTGTTCACAAACATCGCAATGTCCCCATCCCACCTCTTACTGATCTCCTACTGTTTGCTCTCAGCAGCTTAAATCCATTCAAAGCAACATGTGAGTCTGGCATGAATTAATTCAGCCATGTCTTTGTGAAGCAAATGATGCTATACTCCCAGTATGTCCTCTGTCTGGTTAGCACCAGGGTTCTAAATCAACACCCGCCAACCCGCCAAATGCGGGCTAAAATTCATATTGGCGGGTGTAAATAAAAACTTACTTGCCAATTTGGCCGGTAATGCATTAGGCAATCATGTCAGTCAGAGCCGCTCTACAGTTCTTGGTCATTTGTCCCCCGGACAGTCCGTCCTACATTTCCCATGAACACTGTCGTAATGCTACGTGATGACGTACAAGACGGCCATTGGCTGTGCACAGGCACACTACAGTTTGTAGTGCAACCGGCGTGAGAAACCACGGAAACGCAAACACAAAGAAGAAGAAGAAGAATGAAAGGCGGCGTATAAACTGTAAAAAAGGAGACTGAGCTAGCTAAAAGTAAAAAGTAAAGTTAAACTAAATGCTGCGGTGGTTGGGACAGACGTCTGGGGGCGAGAAGAGGAAGGAGGCAGGGGATGAGAATGTCGACAAAGCGTGCGAAATGAAGAAAAGAAAGTTTAACGCTAAATGGCTGACAGGTCGCGAATGGCTTGTGTTTGATCACGAAAATGCCGTCATGTTTTGTAAGGATTGCCGCATGTACACGAAAGAAAAAAACAAGACGAATAATTTTGTGGTGGGGACTAATAATTTTAAAGTGGAGGCAGTAAAGGACCATGAGAGTGCCCGAAGTCATCAGGAAAGCCTAAGGAGTCTGCAATACTGACTGCTGCACTATTTGTGTTTTCTAGTTGTACATACATAATTCAATTTATTACCAATGTGATTTTTTGCAAGTGTTTAAGTCATGGCTGTTACTTATATATATTTCTTATTAAAGAAGGAAAGCAGAAACACTTTAAGTTGAAAGGAAAAATACATTTTATTAGGAATGTAATGATACTAAATACTGGAAAAATGTCTTTTATAAAATAATAAATCTGACAGCATTTTTTATTTGTGTAAATTAAATGTCTGCACTTTCTGTGTATATTTTGTTTCATGTGTTGTACTTTCTGTGCATTTTTCATGCCAACAATGTAAATAAAATGATCAAATGCATTCAGTGGCACTCATAATCTCTCTTATTTTCACCGGGAAAAAATTTGGCTAGTGGAAATTCTGATTGGCTGGTAACTTTAGAAGGTCACCAGCCACATTGGCTGGTGATCAAAAAAGTTAATTTAGAACCCTGGTTAGCACCATTAGCTTCCATCTCTTTAGGGAGAGATCTCACATTCCCCATAATAGGAGACAGTATGGATGGTTTGTAATATCATTTCTTGCCACAGCACTTAGATCCAGCTCTCCATCCCCTCCTCCTTCTTTTTCTTATTACCTCTTACTACCTTACCACTGGTCCCCAAAGGGACACCCTAAACGACTACGAAGAGAAATATAAGAAAACAACCCGATGGCCCTCCGAGAGGCGGGGTGGAAGAAGGGCCAGACCAGACGGACTTCTCGGTAACAACCGGAACGGACACAGGCAACGATTCTGATCATGAGAAGATGCAGGTGTGGATGGGAGAAGGTGACCACTCTCAGAGGTTTAAGAATTCACCAGGGAAGGAAGAAGTGCGAAGTGGGAGGCCAGCAGCAACATTGCACTGCAACTGCAGGTCAGACAAGAGGAACCCAAAGCCAGGTCGCTAACCACAGTGCTGAGGGATCCAAAGTTGCTGAGGGAAGGCAGGCGGAGGGCACAGGAGGGCCCTCGGTGGACACTTACTCCCCTGAGGGTGGAAATGTTGAGAACACCCACAGAACACCAACAAACCTCAGATTACCAACAAACTCCAACAACAGGGAGCCAGGCTGGAGGACAGAGAGGAAAGAACCAGGGCGGAGGCAGCCGGTCAAATGGCCGAAAGCAAACGAGATGGAAGTTTGGCAGCAGCTTGGCAAGTACCTCAGCGTCACGCTAGAGCACTCATTGCATGGCCAGTTGGAAGCCAAGCTGAACCACATTGGAGACATCCTGTACGAGGAGTGCAGAGGTAGGTTCAGAGTAGTGACTGAAAAGCAGAGGACTGGCCCAAAGCAGAAGGGGAGGAGGGAGAGAGAGATCAAGATCAGTTGGTGAAGAGGCGGCATCAGCTCCGAAAACAGTGGAGGAAGGCAAGCAAGAGGGCCTGAAGTCACTGTGGGAGGAGGTGAAGAAAAACCTTGCCAGCTTGCGGAGGGCAGAGCGTATCCGCAAATGCAGAAGGCAGAAGGAGAAGGAGAGAAGCAGCTTCTTCAAAAACCCCTTCAAGCACACGAGACATTTGCTAGAGGACAAGAGAAGCGGGAAGCTGGAGATCATGCAATCGGAGCTGGAGAATCACATCAGAGAGCAGTACAGTGACCCAGAGAAGTCAACCCCGCTGGGATCACCAGGTTATGTTCCTCGCCCAGCCCCTACATCCTTCCCTTTCAACACTGCTCTCCCCAAACTCGGCGAGGTAGCAGAAGTTGTCCGGAAAGCTAGAGCGGCCTCAGCCCCAGGCCCCAACGGGATACCATACAAACTGTACAAGAACTGCCCAGGGGTCCTGAAACATCTGTGGAACCTCCTGAGAGTGGCCTGGAAGAAGCAAGTCATCCCCTCAGAATGGCAAAGAGCTGTCACAGTTTTTATCCCGAAGGAGGAAAACTCCACCACCATCAGCCAGTTCAGGAGCATCACACTCCTGAATGTCGAAGGGAAGATCTTCTTCTCCATCCTGGCCAAGAGGCTGACCACCTATCTAACAAACAACGGGTACATTGATACCAGCTGCCAGAAGGCAGGTGTGCCAGGATTCCCAGGGTGCGTTGAACACTCTGCAGTCATATGGGAACAGATCCAGAGAGCGAAAAGAGAGAGAGGTGACCTGCATGTGGTGTGGTTGGGCCTTGCCAACGCATACGGGTCTGTCCCCCACCAACTCATCAAATACGCCCTGGACTTCTTCTACATGCCTGTCGACATTCGTACCCTGGTAACGAAGGACTTCGAAGACCTCCAGATGTGCTGCACCCATCAGGACTTCACTACTGGCTGGCAACAGCTGGAAGTAGGCATCGCCATGGGTTGCTCAATCTCTCCCATCCTGTTTGTCGCAGGCTTCGAGATCATCCTCACAGGGGCAAGGAAGATGGTCGGAGGAGTGAAGCTACCATCAGGTCAGAGGCTACCACCAGTGAGAGGCTACATGGACGACATCACCACCATTCTCCAGAGAGCAGCATGTACAATGAGACTGCTGAAGAGGATTGATGAGCTTGTGGGGTGGGCGAGGATGAAGATCAGCTGGCAGCTGGCCCCCAGATACGAATGGGGAGGAAGTGGAAAGCCCAGGAAGAGGTCAACATGGCAATCAGCAGGCTGAAACACCGCGAGGTAGGCGGCAGAGTTCAGGAGGGTCAAGCAGGCCTTGGGAGGAGCGAGACCCCCTCTTCTGGTCAAAGGCCTCCAAGGAAGAACAGAAGGCCATGGTGGTGGCAGAAGTGACAAGGAAGGAGTAGGAGCGCCTCAACATCAAAGCGGTGTCTCAGAGCAAGCAGGGAGGCTGGATGTCATGGGGAGGCGTCACAGATAGGCCCCTGTCATGGTCTGACCTGTGGAAGATCCCCCAAGCCAGGCTCAGCTTCCTGGTCAGATCCACTTATGACACCCTTCCCTGTCCCCGAAACCTCCACCAGTGGTTTGGTGTGGAAGAGACCTGTCCCCTTTGCAGTACCATCAACGCAAGCCTCCAGCATAACCTGTCGAGCTGCAAGACAGCACTGTCCCAAGGCCGCTACAGGTGGCGACACGATGTGGTGCTGAGGAAGCTGGCAGAGGTGGCAGAATCATGCAGACAGGAGGCCAACAGCAGACCTTCCACTCCAGCGAGACGTTCCATCCTGTTTGAGATAGAGAGAGACACTGCAGGACTCCTCTCACCCGGCAGTGAGTGGACCATGAGGGTCGACCTGGGAAGACAGCTCCATTTCCCAGAGAGATTGTTCAAATTTCACTCCAGCCCGACCTGGTCATGTGGTCAGAGCCACGTAAGACCATCCTGTTGGTGGAGCTCACTGTCCCGTGGGAGGAGGGTATGGAGGCTGCCAACAAGCAGAAGCGTGCCAAACATGCAGACCTGGCAGATGAGTGCAGGGAGGCTGGCTGGAAAGCCATCACGTGCCCCGTCGAAGTGGGATGCAGGGGCTTTGTCGGGTCCTCAATGGTTCGCTTGCTCTGCGACATGGGATGCACGGCAGCAGGGTGTCGGAAAGTCATCAAAGAACTCGCGGAGGAGGCAGAGCAGGGCAGCTTCTGGCTGTGGCTAAGGAGGAAGCATAGGAATTTGGGGCCAAATAACGCCTAGGGCATCAGCAGGGGGTGGCAGGGAGTGATCCCTGCCATCGCTCCGCCACCAGGAGATGTACTGGGGTTAAAGGAGCGAAACATCCATGACTGGTGGTCCCAAGCTGATGACCCGTTCATGCCCAGGAAGGTGTTCAGGTGTACACACTCGCATAAAAGGCACCATAGGAGGTGCATCAGGCAGTAATGCCTGGTAGACCATCAACCTGTATCTTCATAAGTTTCTTTAAAGATCTCCAGTCTTTCCACTGGAGTAAATTGGTGTTGCACAGCGCCAACAGCTGTTCCCAAGTGTAAATAATGGAGTTGTGGCTGAAAGGATGTCCCAATTTTATTTTAAATAGTCGGAGTAAAAAGTAAAAAGCAAATCATTAGTCTTTACTGTGTATGTTAGCACAGGTCTGCTAGCCTATGTGTCACTTTCTTCATTAATTATTCCTGATTAACTTAACTAACTTAACTGTTTCCAGTGCCGTTGTGAGTGGCAGCCCTTCCAGCAGCTCCGTGTGTGTTGTGTGTTATTTTGTAAATTTTGAGCTTTTCAGTGCTTTTTTTTTTGTGAATTTCCCTTGGGGATGAATAAAGTGTGGATCTATCTATCTATCTATCTATCTATCTATCTATCTATCTAGTGACGACTCATTACAAGTTACTTAATTATTACTCTTTTTTGCCCCACTTCAAAAAAGTGATACATCATAATAAGTAGTTAGTAAGTAGATAATAATAGTAATTACTAGGGATGTCAAACGATATCAAAAACTCACGGTACAATAATACCTGGATATTAAGGCCAAAATATGATCTATTAAAATACTTTTAAAAAATGCCCTTTATTAATAGTGTATACAACATTTTTATTCATACAAAATTGTTTTCTAACTCAAAGTGCTTCTGCTTTCCTTCTTTTATAAAATAAAATAAAAGTAGCCAGCCATGACCTAAGTATGTGCAAAAAATAGTTATGAATTGTCTTAAACAATGCAGCAGATAATAGCAGTCCTTTTTTAAGTAATTAAAAGAACTGTTCCATTTGGTGACCACATCCATGATTAGTTTATGTGCTGATAGGTTTAACAGTCTCTGTTTGGTGGTCAGTTAAGCTGTGGTTGTTGAACTGAAAAAACATTGCCTCAGGCCTCACTCAACCAAGCAGAAAGATGGCGTGGCCTATGGCCACTTGTGATGTCAGGTTTACAGTGTGTGCAAAACATTCTGTGTGTGGACAGTCCAGTTTCTCTCACCGCTTCATCCATAGGTCCTGCATTGTCTGTAACAACAGCAATACCGTGATGATTGTGGTTTTTCTTCATGTCAAGCTCCCACTCCAAAACAGTTTGGCTTTCTGCACCACTGGTTGCCAGTTTGTCCTGATCCCTCCCGTGTTAAATGTGTTTTCTTCATGTGAATATTGATTACAAAACGTCTTCAGAATTTTTTCCAGTAACTACTGCAGCAAAAAAATGTCAGTGGAGTCTGGAAAAGCCTAAAAACCATCTCTGGCCACAGGGAACCGGACTCCCAAGCTGCGGGAGACCAAAAGTGGGCGAATGACCTGAACATCTTCTTCAACAGACTTGATCAGTCATCTGCCCCTCCCCCGGCCCAGTCCTCCAAGCTGCAGCCCCCCCTTTCCCCCTCTACAACACTCAGCTCACAGCCACCCCCACTGCTCATCTCATCAACCCAACCCCCTCACCCACACTTTTTACTTTTACCTAAACCACACCCTCCAGCATGCAGCCCCCCTGCTCCAACCTCTCCCTCACAACAACCCAGGTGAGAAACCAGCTCCGGAGGATCAAGGCGGGGAAGGCTGCAGGCCCAGACAGCATCAGCTCCAGGCTCCTCAAGTCCTGCGCAGATCAGCTGTGTGGGATTGTCGAACACATGTTCAATCTGAGCCTGAAGCTGGGGAGAGTGCCACAGTTGTGGAAAACATTCTGCGTGGTACCGGTGCCCCAGACTCCACACCCCAAGGACCTGAGCAGCTACAGGCCGGTGGCACTAACATCTCACCTAATGAAGACCCTAAAGCGGCTGGTCCTTGTTCATCTCCGCCCCCTGGTGAGCCCATCGCTAGATCAACTTCAGTTTGCCTACCAGCCTGGCATCGGGGTGGATGACGCCGTCATCTTCCTCCAACACTGAGCTCTCTCTCACCTGGAAAAACCTGGGAGTACTGTGAGAATCATGTTTTTTGACTTCTTCAGTGCTTTCAATACCATTCAGCCTGCACTTCTGAGGGACAAGCCGGAGCACACCGGGGTGAACCATCACCTCACACACTGGATTCTCACCAAGTGTCCACAGTACGTGAGGACCTGGGACTGTGTGTCCGACACGGTCGTCTGCAGCACGGGGGCCCTGCAGGGAATGGTCCTGGCTCCGTTTCTCTTCACCCTCTACACTGCAGACCTCTCATACAACACACCCACCTGTCACCTGCAGAAGTTTTCTGACGACTCTGCAATCGTCGGCCTCATCACAGATGGGGATGACAGAGAGTACAGAGAACTGATGCAGGACTTCCTGGACTGGTGCCAGTGGAACTGCCTCCAGATCAACACTGATAAAACCAAAGAACTGGTGGTGGATTTCCGCAGACGAACACTCTGCCCCCTCACACGGGTGAACATCCAGGGAACGGACATCGAGTTGGTGACATCTTATAAGTACCTGGGTGTTCACCTGAACAATAAACTAGACTGGACTCACAACACAACCGCACTTTACAAGAAAGGCCAGAGCAGTCTTTATCTGCTCAGGAGACTGAGGTCGTTTGGAGTGCAGGGGGCACTGCTGAAGACCTTTTATGACACTGTGGTGGCATCAGCCATCTTTTATGGAGTGGTCTGCTGGGGGAGCAGCATCTCATCTTGTCAAGAGACATGACAAACTGATCAGGAAGGCCAGCTCTGTTTTGGGATGCCCCCTCGACTCAGTGGAGGTGGTGGGAGAGAGGAGGATGATGGCTAAGCTGTCATCCATGATTGAGAATGACTCCCACCCTCTGCAGGACACTTAAACAGCACTGGAGAGCTCCTTCAGCGACAGACTGCTTCACCCAAAGTGTGTGAAGGAACGCTATCGCAGGTCCTTCCTTCCTGCAGCAGTCAGACATTACATTTTTTGAGTCCAGTAAACATTATAAAGGTGTAACTTTAACACTGTCATATAGCTCTGAGTTGCTTATGAAGTCCGCCCATCTGTGGGTATTGAGATGCACTCTGCTTCTTTGAGGCTCTGTGTCACTTCAGCTTTTGTCTCTTGGTACAGAGCTACTATCATTGCTTTACTAAAGTGGCCTTGGTGGAATTGTATACTTTGGCTTCAGCGTGTTTACTAACCTCCGAAATTCATTGTTATCAACCACAGAAAGTGGCCTTTGGTTTTGGCCATATACTCACCAATGCCTCTTCTTATTTCTTCAGCTCTGGGACTGTTATGCAGAAGTGGGCCCCCAAATACTTCTTTCAGCCTCCTTTGACCTGGCTGAAGCTTTGTTGGTGTTGTGAGTGTTGATGTGCCACTCATGTTTGATGTTTTTCCGTAGTGTAGTTGACTGTCGTATTGAATGGAGGACAGTCACAATATATGCAACGTAAATGTTAACACCTTGAACTCCCATGTTCCCTCAAATTAACCCTTAAGTAGCTTAAAAGTTAGAAAAAAATAAGGTGGTTCCATACAGGACAGTGTCACATCCATATTGTGTATCCAGTGGTTGCATGGCTTCATTCAAGCCACATCACATTTAAACTTAGTGAACTTTTTAAAGCCATTGTTATATGGCTGCAGCATTACATCAAACAGAAAATATCTAGATGTGTTGTGCATCATTTTAATACACATTTCCCTGGAAATCAGCAGAATTTATTTGGAATCTCATTAAAATTTACAATATAGTTCTGTGGATTTGAACCAAGCTCAGCTACACAGTAAAGAGTAACCTGTCATATGCGGTAGTTGAAATGTGCCTGTGTGCACACTGTTGAATGTATGGTTAAGCACAGGCGGTATATGTGCTACCCTCTCCTTGCACAGGTGTTACCGGAGTTCTCAGTAAACAACACAAGACATCAAACTGCCTCCATTGCCATCATTACATGGTGTCAGAAATGAACTGCGTATCATGGCAAAATTTGCTCCCCCGACAAAATTTTCTTTTGACAAGCCAGCAGACTGTCCGGATTAGAAGCAGCATTTTGTAAAATACAAAACTGCGACCAAACTTGACAAAGAAGATGACACAATGCAGGTCAGCAGCCTCATATATGCCATGGGAAGCGAGTCAGAAAACGTGTATCGATAGTCTACATTCACCGATGAAGGTGACGAGAATAAATTTGATGTTGTGCTTAGAAGGTTTGATGAATACTTTGTGCCGAGAAGACATGTTATATATAGACCGGGAGAGAAAGCAGACACTTTTATTAGGGCTTTGTATGAACTCTTGGATCATTGTGACATTGGCATGATTAGAGAGGACAACATCGAATTGTCGTTGGAATGCTCAACAAAGACATCTTGTGAAAATTGCAGCTAATGAGGGACCTGACCCTGGCAGCAACTATTGGAACTGTTAGACAGTCAGAGGAGGTCACTTCAGAAGTCAGCATGCAGGGGGAAGCAGCAGATGTGGTGCATGAGGTCACACACAAGCGCAGCAAAAACAAAACAACACAGTAAGCCGAAAGAGGGAAATAATGGAAATAGAAAACGTGGAAAGTGTGGGAAAATGCGTCACAACAAAGTGGAAAACTGCCCAGCCTGACCCCACTAAAAGCAACGCTATCCAGCAGCTGCCGCCACCAACAAATGTACAAAAGCTGAAAAGGATTTTAGGAATGGTGAATCATCTGAGAAGATACCTCCCCAATCTCTCCACGGTTGAACAGCCACTGTATGAGCTCTTTAAAAACAAGAAGGCGTGGACATGGGATCACGCACAACAGACAGCTTTTGAGCACATCAAGGAGCTGCTGATGACAGTGCTAGTTCTTGCTGACTACAATGTGACCATGTCTTATGTCCAAGTGAAGCCAGAGCTGTCAGAGCACAATGGCCTTGTCTTTAGAGGGAGCAGGATCATTGTGCGGCAGCCGATGAGAGGAAAGGTTCTCTAGAAAATCCACAAAGACCACCAGGGCCTAGTTAAATGTAAAAAGAGAGCACACTCATCAGTGTGGTGGCCCAGACTCTCCACAGAGATAAACAAACTTGTCACATCATGCGAGGTGAATCTCTTATCTCCACGGTGCAACGACCAAAACTACCTAGTGATCTCAGATTACTACAGGTTCATAGAAATACTGCACGTGCTCTCAACGACCAGTTGAAAATTTGGAGGCTGTCTTTGCCATGTTCGGTGTTCCAGATGTGAGTGACAACGGCTCAGTGTTCATGTACAGAGTTCCAGGAACTAGAAAAGCAGCAAACACTGCACATCTAGCCCTCACCACCCACGGGGCAATGGACATGTAGAACGAGACATTCAGACGGCAAGGAAAATACTCAAACAAGCAGATCCGTTGATGGCCCTATTAATTTACAGATGCACTCTGTGCTCCACCACTGGCTTCAGTCCAGATCAGAACAGCGCTCCCCACCTTAGAGAAAAATCTTCGTACACAATGGCCCAGCAGGGCTGCAGGGAAAGAAAACAATGGGAGAGAGAAGGCTAAGCAGGTCTATTACTTTAACCGCCTCCACAGACACCGACCCTTATATGTCCTGCAGCCCTCATCCGAGTTGGACCATGAAAAGTCATGGTCACAACCAGCGGTGATCTGGAGTGAGACCACTTGTCCGAGATCCTTCATCATCAAGATGCAGCAGGGACCTGAGCTTCAGCAGACCTGCCGCCACCTTCAACTTGAGCCGCCATCTGTTCCTCAGATTGTCCCAGCAGCAACTAGTGACAACACAAGGACAGACGCCCACTCTGACACGTCAGACACTGGTCCTACCAGTCAGAGTGTGGCTACACTGGCAAGCCCTATTTTCGTGCAGACTATGACCAGAACTGGATGGGTGTGCTAAGCAGTCAACAGGCTTGACCTGTAGACTGATCTTATGGCTTTTGGGGTGGGGGGTGTGAAAAAATAATAATAAAAGAGGAAATACAAGATGTAATGTATGGAAAAAAAGAGATGTGATGTGAAAAGTTATATTGGCATTGATGTTGATAATGCCATGGTATGTTTATAGAAAAGTTGTACTGGCATTGATGTTGATAATGCTATGACATTTTTGCAGAATATGTTTAACGATAATGATTTGTTTACAGATGGAAGTCTGATCAACATGTCAGTAAGGTTTATTTGTGTTAACTGTACATAATCCATTTTGAAGGGGGAGATGTCATATACAGTAAATGACACAAGACCTTCAACTGCCTCAACTGCTGTCATTACATAACCCACCTGTGGGAGCACAGGGG
This sequence comes from Chaetodon auriga, assembly GCF_051107435.1. Classification (NCBI taxonomy): domain Eukaryota; kingdom Metazoa; phylum Chordata; class Actinopteri; order Chaetodontiformes; family Chaetodontidae; genus Chaetodon; species Chaetodon auriga. Next base: position 911,490 of record NC_135095.1, on the reverse strand, counting down.
TTTAAGAGGTTAACCACAATTGCTTCTTAAAGGTCTCATATTATGAAGCTTTTTCCATAAGTTACATAAGTCTATGAGCTCCATAAAACATGTTTTTGGAGCTGTTTGCTGGAAATAGCTTTTAGGAAAAGATTTTTGCCTCCCTCTATTTCCCTCTGTTTCAGTCCCTTTCAGAATGTGCTGTTTCTAGTGTCTGTAGCTTTAAATGCAAATGAGCTGCTGCTGCTGCCCCACCCATAAATTGTTACCGTGATAATGGGGAGAGCTTAGACTCTAACGTAGCACTGCCCATGTAAAAAGTAGCGGAAATGGCGGCAATGAACAGACCGAGTGCTTCAGTAGTTTAACTGTACATGTTAGAACCTGAATCGGATCCTGAAGGGAGGGGAGGCTCCTACAGAACCTCAGACTCAGAGAATTCAGTAGGAAGCTTTTGAATGGTTAGTCAAAACATGTCTTTCTATTTTTTTTCTCTTCAATACGAGCGCACCCTGTACAGGGGACAGCGTGAGATGCCCACAGTTCAGATGGTCAATACTCATGCTAGGAAGCACTAATCCTAACTTGTAGCATACCAGAATGACAGGGAGAAACCTCCAAAAGCCTCCACCAAGCATTGCCACCCAAACGAAACATAATTCATACCTAAGAAATTATATGGGCATGTAATGAAAACACGAAAATAGCGTATGTCCAATTTAGTACGTCTGCTGATTTCACCAAGTCACGCAAACCACACAAGCCTGGTATCATATGAAAGCAGAGAGTCCGGAGGTCCTGGATGTTTACATCAAGAGGAAGAGGTTTCTAGAGTGCGGGGAGCGCTCTTCATGCAATGTACTGTCTCTGGGGTTACTGCCTTCTGGATCGTCATTTGGTGTTTCTTTGGTGAACTTTGGTGCTGCCCCTTGAATCTCTTGACTCTGACTGGTTGGTAGAGGTGTCGATCATCAAATTCAACCACTGGCTTGCTGAGACATTGACTGGTCTAACTGTTCTGTTAGTTTCAGCACTCCTTCTCATTTACACATTTATGAGGAGAGCGCACACAGAGGACACTGCTGACCAGCACTACTGTCCATTCACCTGAGGCTGAGAAAAAATAGCTAGCTAGAGCACACACATTCAAATTTAAAACTTGGTTGCTATTAAAATGCTGGTATGCAAGGTTCCTTGTTTCTTTAGCTTCATACATGCATGAATTGTGCTGTCCTCACAACACATGTCTGTGTGCTGCTAGACAGCTAGCGAACCACTTAAGAAAACTCCGTACACAAGGCTTTCTTTTCTTGTTTTTATGGAGCCATCTTGTAGTCAACATGCCAGTTATTGATACGACAATGGTGACAAATGTTGACAAATGGTAACTGTAACATACAGAAAAATGCAATTAATATCTATTGGAAATGTGGTATGCTAACACGGACATGTAGCTAATACACGTCGCTAACAATGGCATCCGCCAACGGAAACACAATTGACTTACCAAACACTAATTCATAACATTTATGGCCTCTATATAAGTGCTTTGTACACGTAATACTTACAAAGATGAACATTTCCCGAGGCTCAAACACTTTGAAATCAGCACAGCTCACTATGAGGGTTTTTACGATGTTAATTTTTGCCGTACCGCTAGCTCTCGTGAGGAAAAACCAAAGATTGTCTATTGATGTGATGAGCACCCACTCTACAGAAACCAAACGATCCTTTACGAAGGGTGTCTCACTCTGACATTTTTAACCATAGCATTTTAACAGTTTTTAACCATGAAATTAACTTATTTATTTAAACATTCTGAACTTATTTGTGACCTTATAACTTACTGTTAACCAAAGGCATGACATGAATTGTCTTCTTTTTTTTTCATTTGTTTGTATCAGTGCACATGTGGAAATTGTGCAACAATACAGTCAGAGCCTGAGAATATATGCTGCCAGGAGGTGCCACAGGTCACATTATCTTTACATACACTTACGATTGTAGTGTATGATTGCAGATAACATGCCACTGCAGATACTCACCTTGTGTGTGTACATGGAAATACAGTACAAGTGAAGGATTCACTGAATCCAAATTAGAAAAATGTGAATACAGATGTTGACATAGAACCTGTTGACTAACAAAGTTGAATTTTCTCAGTCGTTATAGGTACTTAGCCTATAGGAGTTTTGTGAGCTGGTGCTGGGGCTTCCTTGGGCAGAAGATATGTGTAGTCATCCCATCATGCATAGTACTTTGGATACGGGAGTTTCCTGACGCCCAGGGAAGATTTGGAGGCTTCAAACGCTGGGTTTGCATATTGAGACCATGCTGATTGCTAAATAGAAGAAAGCGGTTAGCGTTAGCTTGCGCTATATAGCAAAACACTACTTGGTTAGTTCAGTAAAACTGCAGAATAAACACAGCCAAATATTTGTAAATGCTGATATCTCCCTCTAATATGCATTAAATCATTTGCAAAATCAGAAACATATTACACAAAATGTTTGGATTCTACTGTAACTTGTGGTGTAATGTATCAAAAGCAACAGTAGCAGCTAGCTAACCTTTGTTGGCTTAAGTCTTAGCCTCGAAGCTAATGGTTGGCCTTACATCGTTCTCAATGGCAAACCACACGCTACAACATGCAAGAGTTTGTGCTAATCTACAAAAGAAACACACAGCTACTTATTTGTAAACTTACATGTCCCTCATCTGCAGGTATTCCACTCAAAGCTGGAAGTGACCCCTCCTTTAGAAAAAGTCTCCCGGCTAATTCTGCCTTGTACTGACTGAGGTTGACTGTTTCTCCAACCTCAAAGTGGTTAGCACACACCAACAGGTTTTTGCCAACTGTAGCAGGGACGTTGCCTTCAAAAATGAATTCAGTCCATGCCGCTCTTCTGTTCTCTGGGAGCTGAGTTGTGAACAGACCACTGCGTGTGGCTCCTCGACATCATGATTCCTAACACAGTGTTTTAAATAATGAAATGGCGGATCTGTGAGAAGGTAGCGCTGTATCTGGTAGGAGGAGAGACACCGCACTTATGCCTTGATGGGAGGGGAGATGGGGAGGGGGCTGGTGACTGGTGGGAATATGCAAATGTTTCCGCTTCTTATGTAGGAGTAGGCATCGAATTTGATCAGCTCGTTGCACTCAGGGTGCTTTCAGAAATCCGTATCTCACTCAAAAAACATGGACAGTCTTATTTAACACTTTATATGTGTGTGGCAGCACCAGAGACCCAAAATAACACCCCAAATCCCAGAAAAAGTGAGTTTTTCATAATATGGGACCTTTAAAGCTTAATGGTGATACAAATGTTTTGAATCAATTCAATGATCCATAATGGCCTGACATTTGACTTGTGTTGCCAAAGCACAATTATAGTTTTGAAAGAAAATTTTACGAGGTGAAACGAACAAAAGTATTGTGAATAACAACATTGGTTGTAAAATAGGTAATAAATGAATAAATAATGGTGCACTTGAATTGTATCAGTGGCGGGAAAAGGTTTGAGCTCTGCTGTGGACAGTCAGTTAGTTTAACAGTGACTTGATTGAGATTAAGTTTAACAGTGACTTGATTGAGATTACTAAGTTAATAAATAGCGTTGCTAGGAACCAGCCAAAACATGCTTGAAGTATTTAAGATAGTTAAGTTTAAGTTACAATAGCCTGAGGTAAACTAGGCTTCTTAGAGTTGCATGAACAAAAACCAGTTAAGTTAAATCTGCTCAACAAATGATTGAGTAGCTGGGTGAATTAGCACAGTAAATAGGTGATCGGTAATGAATATTTGGAATTATAATAATAACCAAGATTTCAGATGTTTTACCTGGAATCTACTGGAGCCACAGTCCCTAATGCTCTTATTACCACTGAGACCACCCTGGATACCTTTCACATCTGTTGCTTGTTTCTGATGTTACTCCCAGTTCTGAGCCAACCTCCTGGAATATTAGCAGCCAGCCAGACTCTTTCCATCCTGTCACCCTCCTGCCAGCTCCACTTCCTCAGCTGGCTATCCTCCAGCCTGCTAGCCTACTGCCAGCTCCAGTTCCTGAGTCAGCTAGCCACCAGCTTGCTAGCCTCCATCCGGCTCTAGCCCTTGCCTCCAGCCATGTCCCATTCCTGATTTGGCTAGCTTCCTGCCTGGGTCAACCCCTGACCTCTGAGTACCAGGAGTCTCCTTTTTGGGGGTCCCGGCTGGCTTTCAAGATGGCCTCCACAAGGAAGCAAATCTCTCAAGGTCAATGAAGTTCCCCCACATTCGGCTCCCTTTGGTCCAGCACCCTGGTCTCATTTCTGCTGGACTTTCCGGGAGTCATTGTCTGATCTCCACTCACCCCACTCCAAATGAAATGTCACAAGTACATCAATCATCCCTGTCTGCATACAGTATGAGTGGGAGCTGGTGTGGACCTGAGGGCTGCAAGGCCTGTACCTGAGCAGGTTGTGGGCAGCCAAGATGAAATAGAGGTCACCCTCCCACCAGCCATCACCCCCCCATCTCTTCTCCCATCAAGGTATAAGTATGGTGTCTCTCCACCCACCAGATACATCGCTACCTTCTCAGAGATCCACCATTTCGCTATCAAAAGCATTGTGTTAGGAATCATCATGTCGAGGCGCCACGTGAAGTGTTCTGTTGTTGGCTGTAAAGACGAGCACAATTCACTCCATCGGCTCCCAGCCACAGAGGACAGAATGCATGTTCAAGGGAGATGTCAGCATTTACAAATATTTAGCTGTGTTTATTTTGCAGTTTTACACGAACCAACCAAGTAGTGTTTTGCCATATTGCACAAGCTAACACTAACCACTAGCTTCTAGTTAGCAATTAGCATGGTCTCCACATGCAAGCCCAACGACCCAGTTGGTCAAGCTATACATACACAGACCCTCCGCAGGGTCTAAGCTTTGGGAATTTGTGAAAACAATGCATTTGGAAATATTTTCTGAACTGGAATATGGCCCAGGGCAAAACAAGTGTATGGTTGAGACTGCTACATCACAGCACAATTTACACTCCAAGCCAACCATTTTGTGCAATGAGTTTCTTCTCTTGGAGTTTAATAACGAGTGATCCCTTTTTATGTTGTATGTAGCTGTTGGCATAGCTATACATGTAATATGAAGTTGATGTCACTTCTCTTTTTTTTATATAGGCCAGTACATCATTATAGTTACCTGCTGTTGATCAAGTGTAACAGTAAGCTGCTGCAGCCTTTAGTGCTTAAATTTATACTGTAACAGTGCTGTCATGTTTTACTCCTAAGTATGCCCTGTTGTCATAAAAATATACCTTTGTTACAGCTGTCCAGGCTACTGTGTCCTGCAAGGACTAATGTTGCAATGCACTGCATGACAGTGAGAATGCTGATAGAGGACAAGCCACCACATCATCAGGGGATCCTCTTTTCAAAATGAGCTTTCCAAAGTCCAGGAAGGGAGAGTGCAGATCCAAACCAGTGAAGACTGAGGCCACATTCCGAAAGTGTTAACTTCTTTTTTTTTTTTCCACTCTCACACAAAAATAAATGTTTATACTGTACGTGACACAAAGGACCACAACTCGGTACTTTCAACACAATAAATAAACCAAAGTTTGAAGCCTCCGTATCTTCCCTTGGGATCAGGAAACTCCTGATGTATCCGAAGTACTACGCATGATGGGATGACTACACATATCTTCTGCCCAAGGAAGTCCCAGCACCAGCTCACAAAACTCCAGGCTAAGTACCTATAATGACTGAGAAAATTGAACATTGTTAGTCAACAGGTTCTATAATGTCAACATCTGTATTCACGTTTTTCTAATTTGGATTCAGTGAATCCTTCACTTTTATTGTATTTCCATGTACAAATATTCATGACTGCAGTCAATAAACTCTTATTGTATATCTGTAAAATGTTTCATGTGCATAAATGTGTAATATACAGTATTTGCTTAGGACTTGGCAATATGTTCAAGAAAACAACTGAATTGAATTTGTGGCATTGGCTGACTATATTTAGTTTATTATGGTTTATGAACACTGAAGTTAAGTAGGTTATAGATAAAACTCACTGCTCTATCCCCCATAGCTGCAAAGGACCATAGTCAGCCCTGTAAATGTTGCATGCATTCTGCAGCGAGAACACATTTAGGCAAACAGGTTCTAAACCTGGATGGTGGATCATGCATGGAGGCCTTTCATCCAGCTGCTGCAGCCGTGTTGTACCCTATTATGCATAACACAAGGTGAGTATCTGCAATGGCATGTTATCTGCAATTATACACTGTGATCATAAGTGTATGTAAAGATAATGTGACCTGTGGCACCTCCTGGCAGCATATGTTCTCAGACTCTGACTGCATTGTCACAATTTCCACATGTGCACTGATACAAACAAATGAAAAAGAAAAAAAAGACAATTCATGCATGTATGAAGCTAAAGAAACAAGAAACCTTGCATACCAGTATTTGCAACCAATAATGGCACCCAAGTTTTAGATTTGAATGTGCGTGCGCTAGCTTTTTTTTCAGCCTGAGGTGAATGGCCAGTAGTGCTGGTCAGCAGTGTCCTCTGTGTGCGCTCTGCCCATTAATGTGTAAATGAGAAGGAGTACTGAAACTAACAGCACAGTTAGACCGGTCAATGTCTCAGCAAGCCAGTGGTCAAATTTGATGATCACCACCTCTATCAACCAGTCAGAGTCAGAGATTCAAGGGGCAGCATCAAAGTTCACCATAGAAACACCAATGATGATCCAGAAGGAAGTAACCCCAGAGACAGCATTAAGAGCGCTCCCCGCACTCTAGAAACCCCCTCCACTTTATGTAAACATCCAGGACCTCCGGACTCTCTGCTTTCATATGATACCAGGCTTGTGTTGTTTGTGAAATCAGCAGACACACTAAAGTGGACACACACTATTTTCGTGTTTTCGTTAAATACCCATATAATTTCTTGAGGTACGAATTATGTTTTGTTTGGGTGGCAATGCTTGGTGGAGGCTTTTAGCTGAGTTTCTCCCTGTCATTCTGGTATGCTACAAGTTAGGATTAGTGCTTCCTAGCATGAGCATTGATCATCTGAACTGTGGGCATCTCACGCTGTCCCCTGTACAGGGTGCGCTCGTATTGAAGAGAAAAAAAACAGAAAGACATTTTTTAACTAACCATTCAGAAGCTTCCTACTGAATTCTCTGAGTCTGAGGTTCTGTAGGAGCATCCCCTCTCTTCAGGATCCGATTCAGGTTCTAACATGTACAGTTAAACTACTGAAGCACTCGGTCTGTTCATTGCCGCCATTTCCGCTACTTTTTACATGGGCAGTGCTACGTTAGAGTCTAAGCTCTCCCCATTATCACGGTAACACTTTATGGGTGGGGCAGCAGCAGCAGCTCATTTGCATTTAAAGCTACAGAAACTAGAAACAGTGCATTCTGAAAGGGACTGAAACAGAGGGAAACAGAGGGAGGCAAGAATCGTTTCCTAAAAGCTATTTCCAACAAACAGCTAGAAATTGCAGACCTGTCATGAGATCCAGCAAGATGTGGGACCAAGGGCTGTGTGGAACCAGGAGTGGTCGGAGGTAACCGAAGGGAGCTCTGTGTGACGCCTTCTACTGGTTGCAAACGGTGCAGGCTCTGACAAAGACACTTGTACATTTACACATTAATGGGCAGAGCGCACACAGAGGACACTGCTGACCAGCACTACTGGCCATAGCATGTGTGAGTAGTGATTGACAGATGTCAGACACTCCCTCAGACACTCCTCTGGCTCTGATTGGTTGTTTTGTGTCAGACGCGGTGTATTCTTGCAAATCACAGTAGGAGCAGTAAGTGGGACCAATGCAGCCATTTTTTTTTCCATAGATTACATGTTTCATGTACTACTGTCTGGACATAGGGACAGTTTTAGCAAATATGACAAAAAATGACTTTTATACAAGTTTCCTGTTACCTACTCTAGCTTTAAAATGATACTGTACAACTACTATAATTCCTGAGACTTACCCTAGAATAAATGGACAGAGACAAACTCCTGGTAAGACCAAATCTGAGCTGTCACACAAAGCATAGCTAGGCTGCATCTAACATCACAAACAATGCAGCAGACAAATTCATGCAAATGACACAAGGCATTCAATCTAAATTGTATATCAGTCAATCTGTCTGTTCCTTCAGCTCAAAAAAAAAAAAAAAACCTGTCTGTTTTGTTCCTTACTTTTAAATTCCAGCAAAGCAGAAAAAACTGCACTACACAAGAAATATCACAATCTAATGGGCAGATTGGCATAAAATCTCAGCACATATATGCTCCACAAATAATGAATCTATTGAGCACATTTGTGCTTCCAATGGGAAAAACCTGTTACGGTTTGTAGATTTGGACCAACAGTAGCGGAGCTGGACACAGTCAAACAGTTTTAACAGTTATTTAATGTTCAACAGAAAATATAGCTGGCTAAGGCTAGATAGATAGATAGATAGATAGATAGATAGATAGATAGATATAATCCCCTTCTCACCCCACCTGGGGCGGTGTTGTGCCTCCTTCAAGCTCGGGTCCTCTACCAGAGGCCTGGGAGCTTGAGGGTTCTGCGTAGGATCTTGGCTGTTCCCAAGAGTGCGCTCTTCTGGACAGAGACCTCAGATGTTCTTCCTGGTATCTGCTGGAGTCATTCTCCCAGCTTGGGGGTTTCCGCTCCAAGGGTCCAAGGGTCTTGTATGCTGTGGTAGATCCTGGCCTCTATTGACCTTGTGTTCAAGGCTTGCTCTTGTGCGGCCATGATCAGTGCCTCTGGGCTGTCTTTCAGTCCAGCCTTTTCCAGCCACTGGTATGTTTTTTTGTCAGCCACTTCCTCAAGCTGTTGATGGTACATGCCATGCAGGGGCTTGTCTGTCCATGCCAACCCTTCTGGCTCCTCCTTACTGGGCTTCTGCTGCCTGAGGCATTCACTCAGCAGGTCATCACTGAGGGTCATCTTCCTGATGTACTCCCAGAGGCTTGCTGTTTACTCCTGGATAGTGGCTCTGACGCTCAGTAGTCCACGGCCTCCTGTCTTCCGCTTAGTGTATAGCCTCAGGATGCTGGACTTAGGGTGAAACCCTCCATGCATCGTAAGGAGCTTCCTTGTCTTGATATCAGTGGCTTCCATTTCTTCCAGTGGCCAGGATATTATACCAGCAGGGTATCTGATTACTGGCAGGGCGTAGGTGTTTATTGCCTGGATCTTGTTCTTGCCATTCAGCTGACTCTTCAGGACCTGCCTCACCCTCTAAAGGTATTTGGCTGTGGCTGTTCTCCGTGTTGCCTCCTTATGATTGCCATTTGCCTGTTGGATTCCTAGGTATTTGTAGCTGTCCTGAACATCTGCTATGTTGCCTTCAGGTAGTTCAACCCCTTCAGTGGCGATCATCTTCCCTCTTCTGCACACCATACGTCCGCACTTATCCAGTCCGAATGACATCCCAATGTCATTGCTGTATATCCTGGTGAGGTGAGTGAGGGACTCAATGTCACACTCACTCTTGGCATACAGTTTGATGTCATCCATGGAGAGGAGGTGGCTGATTGTTGTCCCACTTCGGAATTGGTATCCAAAACCATTCTTGGTGATGATCTGGCTGAGGGGGTTTAGGCCTATGCAGAACAGCAGGGGGGACAGTGCATCTCCTTGGTATATACCACATTTGATGTTCACTTCTGCAATTGGCTGTGAGTTGGCTTCCAGAGTTGTCTTCCATAACCCCATTGAGTTCTTGATGAAGGCTCTAAGTGGCCTGTTGATCTTATACAAGTCTAGGCACTCCAGTATCCATGTGTGTGGCATCGAGTCATAGGCCTTCTTGTAGTCAATCCAGGCTGTGCACAGGTTGGTACTTCTGGTCTTACAGTCCTGGGTGACTACCCTGTCAACCAGTAGTTGGTGTTTGGCTCCTCTGGTGTTGTTGCCAATTCCTTTCTGTGCTCTACTCATGTACTGATCCATGTGCCTGCTCATCGTAGCTGCTATGATGCCTGACAGGAGCTTCCATGTTGTACTCGGGCAGGTTATTGGCCGGTAGTTGGATGGTACTGGGCCCCTCTGTGGGTCCTTCATGATGAGGACTGTGCGGCCTTGGGTCAGCCACTCTGGGTGCATTCCGAATCTTAGCAGCTGATTCATCTGTGCTGCCATTTGTCCTTGGAGTGCTGTTAGCTTTTTGAGCCAAACTTCAAACTTTATTTATTTATATGGCACTTTTCATACTTAAAAAGCAACACAAAGTGGCTAAAAGCAACAAAGAAGAAAACCCAGCCCTCCTGCCCCCATAACTACATACAGAAACACACGCACAGACACGCACACACACACGCGCACACACACACATACACAAACACCCGCGCACACACCCATACGGACAAGATAAGGAATAAGCCACCTTTGGGGGCCATCCACATTGAGAGGGCCCCCGGCTCATGACCGGGGAGTGCCGCCCGAGACCACCCCGACCCAGGCAGACAGGAGCCCCCACACCAAGGTGCAGAGGCCTCCAGCCATCCAGGCCAGAGCTGTCCCCTCAGCAGCACCCCCATCAGTAGACCAGGAGCAGTTCCCAGTGTGGGGGGCCCCCATGAGGAAACACTTGACCTAAAAACCAAGGACACCCCATGAGGAAACACTGGAGCTAAAAACCAAGCAACTAAGACATAAACATAAAATAAAATGAGTAAATGAAATAAATAGCAATTAAACATGTCGTTAAAACATGCAACTAAAATAAGATACGAACAAAGATAAACATGCTAAGAAGCGTGATTAAAAGAATAAGATAAATCAAAAAAATCAATTGAAAGCCTGATTAAAAAGGTGGGCCTCCCCATGTGTTTTAGTTCTTACTTTTGGAATGGTTAAGAGGCCAGTACCGGAGGACCTCAGGGTCCGCAAGGGTTGGTAGGGTAAAAGTAGGTCAGATACATAAGAAGGCCCAAGATCGTTAAGACATTTAAAAACTAATAAAAGAACTTTAAAATCTATCCTGAAACGCACGGGGAGCCAATGCAGCGATTTTAAAACTGGTGTAATGTGCTCCCGCCCTCTGGTCCCTGTCAGCACTTTTGCGGCTGAATTCTGTAGTAATTGAAGATTGGAGATACTCTTTTGGGAAGACCAGAGAGCAGGGCGTTACAATAATCTAAGCGACAGGAGATAAAAGCATGCATCAGCACCTCCGTGCTGGCCTGAGAGAGAAACGGGCGGACTCTGGCTATATTCTTGAGATGGTAAAAACCTATCTTTGTTATGTTTTTGATGTGTGGAAAAAAAGTAAGCTCAGAGTCAAGAATCACGCCCAGATTTTTTACAGAATGTGTTGGTTTAAGATCTTGTAGTTTTGGTGAAAGTTTCTCTCTCTGGCCTTCAGGACCAATGACTAAGACCTCTGTTTTATCCTGGTTGAGCTGAAGGAAATTTTCTGCCATCCATGACTTTATGTCTAAAATGCAGTTAAAAAGGGCATCAATTGGCCCTGTGTCATCAGGAGACACGGCAATGTACAGTTGCGTATCGTCAGCATAACTATGGAAGCTGATGCCGTGCCTCCTGATGACGTCCCCGAGGGGTAGCATGTACAGATTAAAAAGAGTTGGACCTAAAATTGACCCCTGGGGAACCTCACACTTGATCTCATGGGTTCCTGAGGAACATGTATCCCAACTTACAAAGAAGTGTCGGTCAGTGAAGTATGAGACGAACCAGTTAAAAGCAGTACCTGAGAGGCCGACCAGGTGCCTCAGCCTGTCTAATAAAATGCGATGGTCTACTGTATTGAAGGCGGCGGTTAGATCCAGTAGTACCAAGACTGTGAGCTTGTGGTTATCTAAGTTGCACCTGATATCGTTTAAAATCTTTAAAAGGGCTGTCTCAGTACTATGGTTCATCCTAAAACCAGACTGATGCCTTTTTAAAATGTTTTTGTTTAAAAAGTCATTTACTTCGTTAAAAACAAGTTTTTCTAAAATTTTACTTAAAAAAGGTAAGTTGGATACAGGTCGGTAGTTATTAAGAATGTTGGGGTCTAAATTGCTCTTCTTCAGAAGGGGCTTCACAACCGCCGTTTTAAAGGAGGTGGGGAAGACCCGTCTGAAGAGAGCAATTCACCATGTATAACAGCTGTTCCTCAAAGAATCCATAGAGTGTTTTAAAAAACGGTGTGGGAATTGGATTTAAAAGGCAGGTTATAGGGTTTACCTGGGAGAAAACTCAACCAAGTGTCCTTGCATCAACCAGGGCAAAACTCTCCAGTGTTTCCTCAGGTAGAACCTGTGATCCAGACGTGTTGGTAGTTGAAACCTGTTGAGACAAAAGACTGGATCTGATGTTATCAATTTTGTACCTGAAGTGGTCTGCAAAGTCTTCGCACAGGGTATTTGTTACTGTCTTAGTCAAAGTCAAAGTCAAAGTCACTTTTATTTGTCAATTTCTCCGTCTTCTTAAGCCAGTATGCTGTCCAGCTCTTCATCTTAGACACTCTCTTGGATGTCTGCGGTGGTAATTTTAACTGGTTGCTGTTCTGGGAGGCCACTGTGGTCTGCTTTCAATTCGAGCAACCACTGGGCATTAGTGTTATGCAATGCCTCCTTCTACCTTGCCATTGAGAGTAGACCTTAGCTGGGTTGTTGGAGAACAGTCTATTTATTCTCCTGGTCTCGGCTTCTCTGCTGTATCTCTTAAGGCGGGTAGCAAGAGCTGTGAGCCTCTGCTTGGCAGTCTCAAAAGCTTCATCTATGTACAGCTTGTTGTATCTCCTTGGCATTTCTTGGCATAATATATGTGTGTGTGTGTGTGTGTGTGTATATATATATATATATATAGATAGATAGATAGATAGATAGATAAAAATATATATATATATATATATAGATATATATAGTGTAAGGAGAGTTGCCTGCCTGCCTGTAACCCTCCAAGAGATCCAGGAGTTGGCATGGCAACAGCTCCTCTCCTCAATGGCCACAGGAAAACGGCAGCCGCCTTGCACGGCGAAAGTCCATCCACCAGCGAGGAAATCTAGCAAGGAAATCTCCTATTAGCGGGCAATATGAGGCAGAAAAGTGCAGAGCGTCAACAAACAGCCCACAGCTTTATCCTGCTGCAGCTATGACCATCTGAGCCCACTGTTAAAACTATATTAGACAGTGTTTTGCTCTAAATATATCACCCAACACAGTGCCGACCCGGATCTCACTTCTCACTTTGCGAGGAAGAATCCCTCGGCCTGGAGCTGGAGCGTAAGATATCAGAAGCTATATCGACTGTTACATTTGAAGGCGATAAAGACAGAGAAATGGAGGAGATCAGTGACTTTGACTGCAAATACTATGGAAGAAGAAAGGAGAATTCTCTCCTTGGGACACCGTCGTGTTGCTGCAAACTTTCTCCAGAGCTTATTGTTACGACTGCAGTCGTAATTTTTGTTAGTTTTTGTGTGTTCTCCATTTCCTTGTCTGTGTTTATGTAGTTTTCTGTATGCAGATTGCAGTGTGTCATTGCGGAGAGGTGATTGGTCAATGTTTTTCAATCCTGGCTGACGGATTGGCTGTTTCCGGAGGTACCTGCTATAAAAAGGTCCAAGATGGCGGTCGGTGGCTGGACAGCAGCAGGCATTCCTCATCTCCCTCTTCTCCCAACCGGCCACATGTTGCTTTGCTTATCTCAGTAATGTTCTTTTAGTAGGGGTGGACTGCCAGTTTTGTTAAACCCAACTTTTATCTTAAGTTATATCCTCCCCAGTTAGAATCGTTTTGTTTGTTGTTTTGACCTTGGTCCACCCTGAAGCCATTTATTGCCTTGAATCTTTTGTTCATTAATTTTCTTTTGTAAATAAATATAGTAATTCTGTAGTAAACTTGTGCTCTGGATCTGTGGCTACTTGGGACCTGGGGAAGATGGGGGCTCTTCGTGTTGTGTCTGTGCACCCCTAGGCCAGGAGTAACATTATGTACAACATACGGATGGATTCTTTCGCTGCTGACAGAGAATGGCAGGACATGAGAATAATTGGACACCTTGAGACGAACAGACGTACAGTAGTCCTTCACGTCGACAGCAATCCGTGGGTGCAGGTGAGCGTCCAGGAGAGCTGGCAGGGTGGCAGCAGACCGGTCCGAATGGGTGTGCTTTGAAGTCACATACAGGATTACAAACTGTTTTTTCATGCTCGATGCTATAGCTATACCTTACATTGTTTTCAGCTAGCTCATTATTGTCATTTGATTGATTTCATTTAAAATGCAAATGATATGCACAGCGAAACTTATGTTAGATCAGATGATCATATTATAAGCTGTAATGGGAGGTTTAGATATGGTAATGTGAGCATCTGCTAACAACCTGATGATGTGCTTGAATAATTTGTGAATAAAACACCTTTGGGTGCATCAATAACAGACCCACAGGTGAATAACACACATTTGGGAGCATGAATAAAGTATTATTCAGAAGGTTTTTGTAACAAAAGAATCCATTTCCATTTGATAACCATTGTTCAAACTATTACAATAGTTTCTGTCCTGCAGGCTAACAGATACAAGATGTCACTGATAGCTAGACCAGTTGAGGGTTGGACTTATGTAAATGAAATGCAATGAGCAGCATTGTGTTACCTGGCTCCCCTGGTAGGTGAGAATCTTTCAGGCTGGATTTCTCACTAAAGTAGTTTCAGGAGCGCCTACATTCAAATGGCCACACTTTCTTCAAATATTTTCAGATTTCCATGTGTTAGACATTGTTGGAAAGCTTGGAAACTACACTTTCAGAATCTGTAAATATGCCCCTCGGGAGACTTATTGCTGGTTTTCTCTTGGCTGGTCACATATAGAAGTCATACTGCCGACAGTGTGTATGCAGATAACTCACTCAAATAAGCGTTGAACACTCTTGAAGAATGAGACCAAAATAAATACCAGAAAAAGAGAACATTTTCACATTTATGTCATGTTTGTTTTCCTGCTATTCACATATCATTAAGGCAAAGGCTTTATAAAGGTGTAATAAGCTTCAACAGTTGTTGCATACCATTGTTTTTATTTGTGTTTTTTATGGTAGTAAATCTATTATAAGTGTGTCTAGTCAAGTCAGAGGCTACAAGGTTATTTAAATGCAGTTCCTAAGGAAGATCATAGACAATGTTCTTCTCTGTGCCCATAAACATGTTCTCTTATTGTCTTCATGTTATCTTATATCTGATACATGGATAGCTATCCAAACAAAGTTGAATCAAGGCAACTGGACTTCTTTTTAGATTTTGAAGAGCCTGAACCTGAGTGACAATGTTTGTAAGTCTCTTATCACTCATGTAGTATGTGGACAAGCAAGAAGCAAGTGTAAACTTTGAGAGCTTAAGTTACTCACTGTGTGTGTGTGTGTGTGTGTGTGTGTGTGTGTGTGTGCGCGCGCGTGTGTGTGTGTGTGTGTGTGTGTGTGTGTGGTTTGAAATATGAATTTATCCAATTAAGTTAATGCTGACATGAATTTATTTCCAGGTGCACGAGGGATCTGTGACTACTAAAAATTATTAACAGGTATGTATCACACTTACAGTACAATGCTGTGCACAATACACAATGCTGTGATGCCGTATCACATACAGTACATATTTTGTAAAGGTTTGTACACTGTTTAAATCACAGTAGAAATTTTTATAACTATTTTTTTTAACAACTTTTGCTGCTTCAAAAGCAGAATAACTAAAATTTCAATTATTGGTGATGTTCAAAACCTGTAGTTCCAACCTGAATTTGATATTAAAGGAGCAGAAAATATAGAATTATTGATTGCAAATTTCTCATAGTTTGTACATACCTTTCCATGCCCTTAACACTAATTAATCAAATTTTTGTAATAAGCCACTACTCGCCCTAGTACATTATATAATATAGAAGGGGTCTAGACTACTAATTATACACTAAGTAAATAAGACCCTTTTTTCTTATTACCTTAGGTTTTGGCCTATGGCATGGCAGTGTAAGATCTGCAAGTCTTCGTCTGCCACAAAGGGGAATCTACTAAAACATTACAGACTACAACATGCAACATTTTGTCGTGGGCAATCCCAGCCATGTCTATATGACAGTTGCCCTTGCACATTTAAAACGCAGGGTGCCCTTTGGAAGCATTTGTCCAGATATCATTCAGCTGAAGACAGTCTACATCCAGGAATCATCTCTGCTTTTAAGTGTTTAGTTTGCAGTGCTTGTTGTTCTACAGAGAAGGACTACTTTCAGTATATTGGAAATCATTTGAAGAGCCACGAAACTGTCTGTTATATATTTGAAGGATGCAGCTTTCGGACAAATCAGAATCAGAATCAGAATCAGAATCAGAAAAAGCTTTATTGCCAAGTACGTTTTTACACATACGAGGAATTTTTTCTGGTGAAATTGGTGCATGACACATCTACTAAAATAAGAGCATAAAATATAACAATTTAAATATATATACACAAGTCTGTTTTTTGTTGTTTGCTATTTTCCGGAAACACAGTCTGTTTTCCAGAAAGAAGTCCAGTTCAGCGTTAATGTAACGCATAGAGTTATATTTATATCAATGTGACAGAATGAGTCCGAGGTGGAATGTGAAGAGTGTCGGGGGGGTTCCGGGCCTTGTTGGTAAGGCTGACAGCAGACAGGAAAAAACTGTTCTTGTGGCGTGAGGTTTTGGTCCTGATGCCATAGGGGAGTGACTCAAAGAGTTTGTGTCCGGGGTGAGAGGGATCAGCCACAATCTTTTCTGCACGCCTCAGGGTCCTGGAGTCGTACAGGTCCTGAAGAGATGGGAGATTGCAGCCAATCACCTTCTCTGCAGAACGAATGACACGCTGCAGTCTGCCCTTGTCCTTGGCGGTGGCAGCAGCATACCAGACAGTGATGGAGGAGGTGAGGATGGACTCAATGATGGCTGTGTAGAAGTGCACCATCATTGTCTATGGCAGGCTGAATTTCTTCAGCTGCCGTAGGAAGTACATCCTCTGCTGTGCTTTCCTGATGAGGGAGCTGATGTTTGGCTCCCACTTGAGGTCCTGGGAGATGATAGTTCCCAGGAAGCGGAAAGACTCCACAGTGTCAATAGTGGAGTCACAGAGGGTGATGGGGGCAGGTGAGGCTGAGTTCTTCCTGTTGTCCACAACCATCTCCACTGTCTTTAGAGCATTTAGCTCCAGGTTGTTCTGATTGCACCAGGTCACCAGATGGTCAACCTCCCACCTGTAGGCGGACTCGTCGCCATCAGAGATGAGTCCGATGAGGGTGGTGTCGTCCGCAAACTTCAGGAGCTTGACAGACTGGTGACTGGAGGTGCAGCTGTTTGTGTACAGGGAGAAGAGCAGAGGAGAAAGAACACAGCCCTGGGGGGATCCGGTGCTGATGGTCTTAGCGTCGGAGAAGTGTTTCCCCAGCTTCACACACTGTTTCCTGTCAGACAGGAAGTCTGTAATCCACCTGCAGGTGGAGTCAGGCATGCTCAGCTGGGAGAGCTTCTCCTGAAGCAGAGTTGGGACGATGGTGTTGAAGGCAGAGCTGAAATCCACAAACAGGATCCTAGCGTAGGTTCCTGCTGAGTCCAGGTGCTGGAGGATGAAGTGAAGAGCCAAGTTGACTGCATCGTCTACAGACCTGTTGGCTCTGTAGGCAAACTGCAAGGGGTCCAGGAGAGGGTCAGTGATGTCTCTGAGGTGTGAGAGCACAAGGTGGGCATTGGTGGAGGTGACTGGAGCTGCAGCTGTTCAGAGGTGTCGTGGGGGATGGTTGCTGGACTGTCCCTTTGTCTTTCAAAGTGGCAGTAGAACTGGTTCAGGTCGTTGGCTAGGCGTCGATCGTTGATGGAGTGGGGGGCTTTAGGCCTGTAGTTAGTGATCTGTCTGAGCCCTTTCCAGACAGACGCAGAGTCGTTAGCTGAGAATTGGTGTTGGAGCTTCTCAGAGTACAGCCATTTAGCCTCTTTCACCGCCTTACTAAACTTGTACTTCGACTCTTTGTATCTGTCTTTGTCCCCACTCCTGAAGGCCTCTTCCTTTGCCAACCTTAGCTGCCTGAGTTGGGCTGTGAACCAGGGTTTGTCATTGTTGTAACTCACCCTGGTGCGTGATGGAACACAGCAGTCCTCACAGAAGCTGATGTAGGATGTCACAGTCTCGTGTACTTGTCCAGACTGAAACACAAAAGTAGAAGACACAAATCCTATCCTATTCCCCAGCGATTTTAAGCAAGACATGTGTGAGAGTCACCATAATCAGACTGTTGACCATTCTGATTTATCAGAGGCCATTTAGCGGAAGCATGGGGTTGAGGTTGCAGGCTGTCCTACTCAAGGTATCCTTCAATGAGTATTATGTTTGCTAATGTTTTATTTCAAGAATTTGTGATCAAACTGGAACATCATTACTTAAGTCTGGAGGGGTAATGTTAGTCTGTAATTCTCTTTATAAATGGACTAATAATTACATAATTGCATAAGAATGAGTGTTTTAGTTTTCCTTATACTGTTCCCTGAGATGGCACAGGAAAGATCCTTGATAGGGGCTTGTTCAACAATAATATAAATCACCTGGTGTTAAATAAAATGGTCAGTAGTGGATTTCTACAGCATGGACCTGAATAATGTTAATTTTTTGTCATTTCAGTCTCCAAGCAATCCTACACTGTAAAAAAAAAAAAAATTTAATATAACAGAATTTTACTGTTTATTTTACAGATTTTTTCTGTATTTTTAAAATATCAAAATACCAATAGACTGTGATTTTACATGTCAAATGTAAAATAACATGAAATCACTGTAACTGTGAAAACACACAATATTTCTGTTCTTTTACAAAAAAAATCCATTAGAAATACATATATTTATTGTTAAAATACGTTCACAAATGTATCGTGATTTCACAAATATTTGTCTGTTAAAATTCAACTTTAAAACTCTAAAAAAAGGGGGGGGGGGGATCGTTTAAAATTACTGAGAAATTAATAGTAAAAATTTGTAATTTTACTATAATTTCTTTGTTAATTGACTAATGTTTTCATTGAAAATAACTACAATTACTGTAATTTCCTAGATGGTAATGTTTATTAACATTATATTAACATTTTTTTTGAAAGGACATCTAAAGAGACATAGGGAAAGGGGAAAGCTTGAGAGGGTGAATAATATGCAAAGCAAAGAGTTGGACTTGAACTTAGGGCTGCTGCCTCTGCTTATGGGGCATCAGCACTACCAAGTGAGCTGTAATTAAATACTTTCAATAAAGCATTTCACTGATAGATATGCTGCTACTTTATTGCAGCTGCTGCTTCAGAACTGAAACAGACACACTGTTTGATGACTGGATGTTCTCGTGTCACTTGTGGCATGCTCATTTTGTCAAGGGCAGTTTATTAGCCAGACTGTAAATCAGTTTAGGCCTATCAAAGTTAGGATCAGATTCACAGTCCCATTAATACTCAGACATTTGTGTACAATATTATTTTTGGTGGTGGTGGGTAGGGGGATGTTAGGTTACAGTACCACCACCTGATTTTAATCCAGGAAAAAGTTTGCAGTCAGAGTATGAATGACTTGTCATGAGTTTCAAAAGGATTTCCTGCAGACCCTTGCTCCTGAATGACCACTGCCATCAGAACCACTCAACCTCCTGGTATACCTTCAGCATGTGTATATGTACTGCAAATGTAACCTGTTTTAACCTTGTTGAGGTTAAAACTTAACTACTATTTCATTTAATTTCATTTGAGCCATCTCTAAAGCGAAACTGCATACATCATGTGAAGATGAATGATTTGGACAGCTCTGTGTCGGCTACTGAAATGACCGTAGTTAATGAAAATAAACATTTGTGAGCTGCCTAACTGCTAATAGGCTAATATGAAATGCAGTTTAAATGTCGCAATGGTCTCCAGGGAAAGTAAATGCTGTTGTATTGGCAAACAAATCTCAATATCTGTCACAATGAAACAAACCAAGAAAAGGAACTGGAAGTGAAGGAGGCCAACACCAGGATAAAACCACATAAACTACATGCTTTTCATCTGTTTCCTCAACCTACCACCTGAAAGCATTATATTCTGTCATTCAGAACAGATCTTAATGACAGAGCATTAATATGTGTCATCTGTGTCTAATTGCTTTTCAGCAATTCAGAGGTGAACTGTGAAAATATAATTTATAGGAACAGAAAGTATGAATCATTGCAGGGCCACACTATAGGCTATTATATGTGTGTGTGTGTGTGTGTGTGTGTGTGTGTGTGTGTGTACATATATATACATATGTATATTCTTACGACAGCAGTCGTATATTTTGTTAGTTTTTGTGTGCTCTCAGTGTCCTTGTCTGTGTCTATGTAGTTTTCTGTATGCAGATTGCAGTGTGTCATTGCGGAGAGGTGATTGGTCACTGGTTTTCATTCCTGGCTGGCGGATTGGCTGTTTCCGGAGGTACCTGCTATAAAAGGATCCAAGATGGCGGTCGGCGGCTGGACAGCAGCAGGCATTCCTCATCTCCCTCTTCTCCCAACCAGCCACACATTGTTTTGCTTAAGTAAATCTTGTGATGTTCTTTAGTAGGGGTGGACTGCCAGTTTTGTTAAACCCAACTTTTATCTTCTGTTTTGCTTAGTTAGGGAGGTAAGTCCTGTGTCTTTTGGTTCCTTTGCTTTTGTTAGGTAAGATATATCCTCCCCAGTTGGCCTTTGTCCACCCTGAAGCCAATTATTGCCTTGAACCTTTTGTTCATTAAATTTCTTTTGTAAATAAATATAGTTATTCAGTGATAAACTGGTGCTCTGGATCTGTGGCTACTTGGGACCTGGGGAAGATGGGGGCTCTTCGTGTTGTGTCTGTGCACCCCTAGGCCGGGCATAACAATATATACACGTATATATATATATCTCCAACAATGTAAATTGCAAATTACAACCATACAGTCTGTGATTACAACGTCTTGAATGATTTCACAGCATGTTTGAACAAAACACGTGTAATCAGGAGACATTCTACTGCTACAACGTCTCCCTGCACAAACACACACGTACACAAAAAAAAGAAAGTCTCTCCGCACAGATTGGGACCTGAACCGGAACAGTGTGATGACAACAACGCCACATTGGAGTACGTGCTGTGAAAAGCGCGGTTCCCATTTGGGTTGGTTGACAGAAACTGTTCAGAAGAAGAAGACGACATGCCATTGGCTGTTTTGACGTGACGCTTGACAAATTCAATAACCACCGTGCGGCGGTTCCAGTTTGGTCGACAGAAACTTCGAGCGGACAGCAGCTAATGTCGAGGCTGGAGGAATGACAAAGGTAGAAGGCAAGTATCAAACTGAAGCTGAGTAGCATTAGCTTTATTTACCACCATGCCTCTGAATTTACTCAGTCGGCAAAAGGCACCGAATCCGCTGGCATGTCGTCAATTGAAATGTTAGTTAACTATGATGACAAAAGCATGGCCGGTGGCGTCGGCGTCTGTTAGCTGCATTTAGCATTCAGCCAGACCAGCCACTAACGTTAGCTTACCACTTAACAGTGAGTCATTATGTTTGCTTTTGTGAACTAACAGACACAGGCGGAGAGAAAGACGAACAACATTTGTTTAGAGCTGCAACAATGAACAATAATCGATTATTAACCCTCTTCTACATTTTCACTAGTTTTTTGTCCATAACTTCCACTGTATGACTTGAAATGGCATGGTTTTTGGCTAGAGTAGGAAGCTTAATTTTATGTAACTTGTCAAAATTTGGTTTTGAAATTTTTCTAATGTCAGTAATACACTGTGGGCAAAAAAATGCATACACTTAATCTGGAGTTTGACAGATTAAAATCTGACAGTAATGCTTGAAGAACAGTCTTTTTCATCCCCTCTAGTCCTCCTAGTCATGGATACAGAGAGTCCGCTTCTGTCTTTCATCAAATCAAGTCTTCCTAAACTGAGAGACCCTGAGCCTTTGCTGGAGCATCTGCAAGGTTTAGGAGTTGAGGACCTGGAGGACCTGAGCTACCCGCAGGAGAGTGACCTCCTTTCTGTCCTGAGACCAGTTGAAGCCAGGAAACTTCTGTCACTGCTCAAAAAGAAAAGTATGTGTTTCAATTTGTACGTAATAAACTTTCACATTAGAAAAATGTACATAGTCAAAATATACTTATTAGGTATACCTGTTCAAATTAATGCAGTCCAATACAGCAGTTCTACTATGAATTATACTTCAAAGAATCTTCTCTATGTAACCCAGTGTTATTTTATTGTTAAAACTTTTATTTTATTTTCATTTTCTAGTTAATGTGAGTCTTTCTGCCAAATGTTGTTTTCCCATGTAAAATGAATGCATCACAGTGCCGGAAATGGCAGGTTTTCACTAAGTATTGTTTTTTCCTAATTTACTGTGAATGCACCGTAGCACTGCACCTGGCAGCTCGGTCGGGGAGAGGAAAAAAAACTTTTTCGCCTTCTCTGAGAGTCGGATGAAAAGACGATTCACGAAAATAACAGTTTACCACTGAAAAGGTTTTTTTGTAAGCTGTGGAGTGATATGGTCGAGTCCTGTGATGGTTGAGCCGAGGAGAGTGTAATATTGTTAAAGAATATCCTGGTGAGTGTTAAATGTATGCATTTAGCAGCCTGTTTCTAAAATGTATGAACGAATAGTGTGAATCGATGTACACTTTAAACTATAAAACCAGTCAGGATATGCTATTTTTTTTGTGAGGAAGTGATTATTTTCGAGCTACAAATGAGAAGTTAGCTGTGTTAGCCGTGAAAAAACTAAGCTAGCACCCCTCTACATGTGTTTTTAGCAGGTGCGCTGCACGTGAGCTAACATACGCTGTGTGGAGTGATGTTGTGAACACGGTACAAGTTAATGTACGCTTCCATTTGTTCCACTGGTCATTTATTATATTGTTTTTTTGGGTAAAAAAAATGTATTGTTATTGGCCAGTAGTTATGACAACTTGAAGAAAGACAGAATTTCAGATTTTAAGGTATTCTTTATTATTTTGAAATCCAAATGCCGGTAATTCATTTTAGGTGGATTATGTATTTCATTTTGCACATGGAGTAATTGCTCTGCATGTTTTGTGCAGGCTGGTTTTTTCGTTGATAAAATCACTTTAAAGAGTGAGCTGTGCTATCCGTGGACTGGATTCCGCCTGAAGAGTCTGCAGAGGACGTTCGGGATCTGATGGCCACCTGTTTTCCAGGAGGGTGGTAGGACAAAAAAACGGATTTCCCATTTCCATTGGACAATTTGTGTATTTTTTATTTCATCTGAGACCTCAGACTTTTTTTCATTTGAGTCAGGCCTGACATGCACACACAAAAAAAAATAAACCTGATGCATCAGAGGAAAAAACACTAGAAATTGGACAATTTAAATCCCAATGAGGAAAAAACTGAGCGCAACAAACTGAAATGGACAGTATGAACTGCACAAAAAAAAAGAACAACCTCAATGAACAGTATTGAAACTGATAACTGATTGGTGACAGAGGTCATTCAACTGAATTGAACTGTTTTTTTCTCTTTGTTCCAACTGTTTCTTTTAATGAGAATGGTTAAAATTTTGACAATACATGTTCTACCTTTCTACTAAAGTAATTGTCAGTCCCTTATTGTGGTTGGAGGTTTCTTTTCACTCTAAGCAGAGTTACCATTGCCAATCTCCTTACGAATTCTAGTCATTTGAGCCCTGTGTTGTGTATATTTAGACAGTTTGTGTTTCTGAAAGACCAGATTAATTCAGATTTAGATTCTTTTCCAGACTACACAGAAAAGGGGTTACATCTACATTTTTGTTGATGTTTTCAAAAAGGTGATAATTATAAACTATACCTTGTTCATCATTGATTTCATAGTGGGTGTTAGTGGTGGTGTACTGTACTGCATTATATTGAGAAAGGAACAGTTTGAAATATATCAATTGGCTACTGAGTATATAATTATGTTGGGTATTAATATACCCAGATTGAGCTATGTGATGTCTGTATGGTTAAATATTACTACTATCTGTCCTTTATTAAGGCCAGCAAGATGTCTTGGACAGTCCTCCAAGCAACCAGAGCAACCAACAGTTCAGCAGAGCCAGTACCAGTACAAGTCCAGTAACACAGTCTGACGAGATGGCCCTTTCTGGTGAGTATATGCATCTGTTGCACAGAATCACTCTTTTGGGTTAGATGGACTGAAAAATTATATAATCTACCTGTAACTTACTGTAATATAGTACAATCACCAGCAGTGAATTGACAGTGTGCTTATAAATCAGTATCATCAGTTGGTTCTACCTTCTCTAGATTCTGATTCGGTAGCAAATCACACACAACTAATCGGGGATGAAAACAGGATATTTTATTACAGTGTACAGAAAAAAATTGACTTTTGTATCCAGCAGTAGCAATAGTTACCCCAACAAGAATATGTTGTTCATTTAGTTACCATGTATAGTCAGTCTGGTGTGTCTTTTCTTTGCTACCCTTTGTGGTGTGTTATGTAAAGATCTCGCAAGCTTGTCTGTCCCAAAGCAACGGTGTCATCTATAGTGTGACTCATGTGACTGCTGTGGTGTTGGAAAAGGCTGGATCTTCTTGCACCTTTATCCTGGTCCTGGCTCGTAAACTAGATCACTTGTAAATGTTCTCAGACTCAATAAAAGCTCCAACCTAACAAAAAAAAACACACACAACAAAAACAGTCAGGTCTCCCAGCCAACAACAGTAAGGGAAAAAATTAAAGTTTTCAGCCCATTGCTGATGAAGAAAACTCATGAACTCACCCATGTGACCACACAGGTAATATTTCCACCATTGCTCTGCTTAGTTGTTTTCTTTTCCTCCCATTTCCATTCCTGCAATCAGTATCAGGACTACTAACTCCATGCTGGGGTTAAAATGCTATCCACTGACTATTTGTGGAAAGATATTAATGATGTTTGAGTTAAAATTATGCATGTTACATTATACAATGTGGAAAATTGGATGGCTTTAACTGTTGCATCAGTAAGTGGGGTTTACAAGGAGCCAAATAATCTGATTACAATCAGCTCAATCAAAATAAACAAGCCCAGAGAGGTGGAATAAACATTTTCTTAAACCGAAAGAAATGAAAATTTTGTCATGTAAACAATGAAACTAAATGTTGTCTGTTGTCCGTTCTTTCTGCTCCGTGTCAACAGAAATCAAAATGTAAACATCACTATGCATTTACAATTTTTCTATGGGTCTGAAAATTAAAATTCGACCGGAACCATGGGTGTTGAAGCCTGGACTCAGCGCATCTCACTAGCATTAAGTCTCGGCCCGAACACTGCTAAAAAAAGAGGAGAAATGACCCAAGTCATTTCTATATAGTTTCTATATAGTTTCAGCCGGAACCAACGTCCCGAGTGTGTCAGGCAGGGCTCTGTCTTCCCCTTTTTTCCCTGTGTTTTCCCTGTGTTTCCTTTGCCCCCTTGTGGTCTTGTCTGTCTTCCCCTGTCTGTCCAGGTCCGTGTTGGGAGGCTGCACCTGTTAGGCAGCTCCTCCTACCCGCCTCCTCTCACACACCTGCAAGTCATCACCTCCTAATCAGCTGCTGCATTTAACCCCGGCTCTTCTCTCCAGTATTCGTCAGATCGTCTGCTTACCTCCGTGGTATTCAGTTGTTCCTCTGCCAGCCTTCTGATCCCCTGTGTCTTTTCGGTCCACTGACCTATGCTCTGTTTTTCTTTTGTAGGAGCTTTTTGCCCTGTGGATAGCCCTCAGCCCAGCCTCGGTTGTGAGAGGAGTTGGAGCTTGGATTCATCAGAGTGTGTTTTTGCTCTCGCCTTGTTTTCTTCCCGTTTTGGTGGACACCCTTGGTTGAACTGTGCAGAGTGGTTTTTGTGCTCTCGCCTTTTGTTTACCCGTTTTTGTGGACACCCTTGGTTAATAAACCCTTTTTGTTTCTACCTGCCTGTGCCCTGTGTTCTCTCTGAAGCCTTCACAGTGAGTTCGCCATCCTCTGGTCACAGGGTGTTTGTACACCTAACAGAAAGAGGAAAAAGGCTCCATGAAAACCCACCTATTATTTAATAACAGCTAATGTTCTCTGTGTTCTCTCCAGGTGGTTACAGCTCAGAAACTCCAACAGTTCCAGGGGCAGCCATAGGCTCTCCTGGTTCTTCACGGAGCAGAAACCAGAGCTCTCCCAGCACACTTCACAGGTGTTGGTCATAATGTGAAGCTTTGATGTATCTATATCTGTTGGTCACAATGTGGCACATTCTCACACCTTTAAGTTCATGATCTATCTTTGGGCAATTTATTTTATTTAGATATTATTTTATATGGATATTATATTTATTTGGGGGAATGCTTGGAGATTTGTGGAGGTGCAGGTGCTTTACTTTCAGCCTACGTGCAGAGCAGGAAAGCTTGACTGCCTGCTGCACATGAGCACTCATGCCAGTAGTCACTCAGACCGGACAGGAGCCAGCACTGCCACTAAAGAGGCCCCACTAGGAGGTGGAGTTGGGTCACGGAGAGAAGCAGCATGGAGCTGCCAAGATGGACCTGTGCTGTGGATATTTCTGTGGGCTGAAGTTAGTTTACTGTTCTGCTCAGCTGTTGGATAACGTTACTAATCTCTGAGGCTGAAGGGACATTACTGAAGATGGTGCTGGTTCCTGCCCAGTCTGGGAGACCTGTCTCCTGCCGTGAGTGCTTGCAGTCGGCAGGCCAATCTCCGGTCAGGCTTTTCTGCTGTGCATGTAGGCTGAAAGTAAAGCATCTGCACTTCCACAAGTCTCCAAGCATTTCCTGAATTTATCAAAATATCACAATAACAAAATAATAAAATCAAAAACTTCATTTTAATGTTCTGATTTTATTGTAAGAGGAAAAACAACCTTGTTTTCTTTTTCTGATTGCGTTATTAAAGATCGACCCATACACAGAGTAGCACAATGTATTGTTGACCTCTTTGAATTTTTTTACAATAAAATTTCAGGAATTTATAAAAGAATAAGTCATTTGATATCACAAGGGAGAGTTATGACTAAAAAAAAAATGAGTGAAAATGCCCCCTACTGGATGAAAATGGTCCGAACTTTACCTGAGAGTTCATTTTTGTTTTTCACATTTTCAGACGGGCTGTGTCTCTTATCCTTGATTCATGCTCATGTCAAGTTACAGAAACAGGTGCTTGTCAATGCTTATTTATGAAATAATGACCAAAAAAAACTCAAATACCCAAGAAACCTTTGAGTAGCAGATCTTCCTGACTGAAGTTACGTTCTTCTCCCTGAAATAGTATTTACAATACTACTACTACTACTACTACTACTACTAATAATAATAATAATAATAACAATAATAATAATAATAGTGATAATGGCTTGGATTTATATAGTGCTTTTCAAGGCACCCAAAGTGCTTTACAGAAACTATTATTCATTCATACACATTCTTACCAGTGGTGGTAAGCTACGTTTGTAGCCACAGCTCCCCTGGGGCAGACTGAGGGAAGCGTGGCTGCCATTTCGCACATTCATACACAATACACATACACAGTACTCACATGTTAATCTTTTCATTACATCACTGTTCTACTGTTCCCTGTATGTCCAAATACTCTTTCACAAGCAAGCTCTGTCTATACTATTGTGTAACCTTTTTGCAAATGTATGAAAACATTACATTACAGTACAGTCCACAGTTTCTAAAGTTGTTTTTTTTCATTTGACAGGTGCCTCTTCAAGATAAATCCAGACAAGGGATCAAAAGTGGAGCGAAACGCCACCAAAAAACAACTTGCAGTCAGTCCAAAGGTTCTCACACTGATCACCAAAATTGCAGACTATGATTGGAGGGAATAAGAAGTGCTCACAAGTTATAGATACTTTGTCCAGAGTTAAGTTACAGACTGTTATGGATTAATATCCAGTGAGGTTTCATGTAAGCTATTTGTTATGTAGCTTTGTTATCAATGTTGTGGATGTATAATTACTTGACCAACTTATGGATGACTTGGATAGAATATGGTAGAGTCCTGCAACGGGCCGGGTACCCACGCATATCCGACGGGTACCCGCAATTGACGGGTACAAACGGGTGGAAAATATGCATTTATAATTTTACGGGTACGGGCACGGGTGGAACGGAACCAAAAGCGGGCGGGAAACATTTTATTGTGTCATGAAAATCACTAGTTTCAAGCAGCATGACGTAGCGAAGACGCTGCGCACCGCGCAGCACGCACTCTGACCTCCAGTACATAAACACACAACCTGGCAGCAGCGCGCGTGGAAATAACAACAAAAACAGCATGGAGGAGAAGGAGATACGAGCTAAGTTAGCAAGCGGTGAATATGAAATAGTGGTGCGTCTGTGTGTGACTAGTCAGTCTACTACTGTAAGACTTCGCTGAGAGCGTTAATGAAGGCTGCTGTCATCTTGTGTTAAAACAGACTTGAAAAAATAAAACTTTTTTTTTTTAAGTGAGAGACCGTCTGTTGTAGGCTATTTAGTGCATGTAATCACGGGTAACGGGTTGGGACACAGGTCCATTTTTTGACGAGTGGGGCGGGGCTGGTTTGACATTTGATGTAATCACGGGTAACGGGTCGGTTCACGGGTCTGATGATTGACGGGCGGGGCGGGCACGGGTTTCGAAAATTGGACCCGTGCAGGACTCTGGAATATGGATTCATTTCCAGTGAGGTTTCATGTAGGTTTGTAATCCATGTTGTGGATGTACGGTGTGTAGGGGAATTACCTCTAAATTAATGTTACATTTGTTAATATTATTAGGGGCACCAACCTTCGTCAGCTACGAAGGATTTTGTATATTATATCTGTTAAAGCTGATGTAGTGAACGAATGAATCAACAGTAGATCAGTCTGATAATCTAAGGTGTGAACTCTCAGTACAGGGATTGCTTATATTCAGCTCAAAAGGACATTGTCGGACAATGACTTGTATGCAAAAGATTATTTATTAAACACAATAATGAGATGAATATGAATCATGAATGATACGATAGATTATATGGATGAGGTAGATTAACACAAACACTGCACAGAGGAACTTATGGCAAGAGGATGGTAAAATGAGTTTGGCGATAGTGAGAAGTAGGTTTTAAAGGGAAATGGGGACGCGAATATGAAGTTAATTTGTTGAATGAACGATCTAGAGAATTTAGACAAATTAACAATATCTCAACCTCACGGACCAACTCTTATTCAAAACCGCTTAAATATGCCTACTTTGTCAGCGATGTTCCTGTAGAGGTCTGCTCCGAACTAATACGAAGAGGCTCCGGTTGTCAGTCACTCTGGCCTGTACAGCAGTCTGCAGGACGAATCAAGCGAACCGCTGATGAGAACTGGTGCTGGACAGGGATGTCTCGGGAGCTGAGGGTCTTCGGTGTCGGTTACAGACGAGGAACGGCTTCTGATGGTTCTTTAACCCGGACCAGCGGGTCAGCAGCAGGCTACAGGTCTTCGGTGCGGTCAGCTAGTTGTTGGCCGTTTGGCAAGGCTTTTGATTACTAATAATAAGATTGAGAAATTCTTCGATGGCCGGTCGAAAATGTCTTCAAAGTTATTATTACGTGACTAGACTTTAACAACAAAAATAGGAATTATGCGGCTTGGTGTGGCGAGCAAAAATGAAAGTTTCACGAAGATTAGAAAAGTGTGTTTTCTGCAGAATTAAATCAGGCCACTCTGCGTAGTTGTGAGCAGCAGCAAAAAGACTGAGAAAACGACGGAGCAGAAAAATACTTGAAAACTAAAGACAAAGAACTTAACACAAAAATTAGATTAACTGAAAGAAAGGAAAAACAAGAACTAGAACAAGACGAAAAAGGAAACACAACTAAAACTAAAAAAAGAAACAAACTGAACAAGACGAAAAAGGAAACTTGAATGAACTGAAGTCCGCGATGCGCGACTAACCTTTTCATCGCTCCAGGGCGTGTCTAATCAATAGGACGTCACGCATGTAGGATGGTTCGTAGACGCGCAACGTGATTTCATCCTACAGAGCGAGAATTAATTAATGATTCATACGAGGGACTCATCTGCTTCTCACTATGGTCAATCGAATATATTTTAAATGATCAATTTTCAATGGCACTTCAACAACAACATGCGCGTTCGCTACATGCGTTAGGCAATTCTTATGAATAACGACAACATTAAACAATGAACATGGTAACATTTCCTAATACTAATCCTAACAAACATGATGACTAAGGGTATAACTACTTTAATATAATGAAGGAATAAAGAAGGGCAGACTATATTTGCCGAAATGATTATCGCTATTATGGTTACTTATTAATAAGTGTATCCGCTAAGCACATTCAACCTAACCGCTACGAACCTCTAGATGGCGGTATGGTTACATGGTAGAAACTCAGAGAAAACCTTTGAAATAGTTTAATTCACAGTTTCGTCATTCTGTAAGTTAGAAAAACCAGGAAAGCATTGTTATTGTACTGATCACGAGCTTAGTAATGTAACAACATCTACGGTTAAATCAAACATTGAGATTTGGTTAATTTGGTAGGTTAAGCAAAAGACACACAGACATACAGAACAGTTTGCTTCAGGAATGTTTAATTTACAACCCATCAGCATTATCTGGTTTGGAGATTCCTTTGAGACATGGCATTCGTCCATCCAGGCAGTTTTATTGTCCTTCACTCCCATGGGCTATCAAGAAAGAGTTAGCACCTCCTTGAGAACGTCTTGACCAAATGTAAATTAGAAGTAAAAGTGTTGTCAGTGACTCTTGTTGTCCTGAAAGAGTGTGATAAGAGGTCTCTAAACCAGACATCCTGTCTCTGCCTGGGTTCACACCTTTCTGTGAACCTTCCAGATGGTCAATAACTCTTAAAAGTCTGATTGTTTTATCACTACACTTCTCCTGAGCAATGCAAAGAGGTGAGAGAAGGGTCAGCTACAGACCAGTTCTGCTACAGGTGACTTGACCAAGTTATGGATGCCTTGGATAGAGTACGGATTCATTTCCAGTGAGGTTTGACGAAGTTTGTAATTCATGTTGTGGATGTATGGTTACTTGACCAAGTTATGGATGCCTTGGATAGAAATAATACCGTGAATTGGTAACTCAACTTGATTTTTGAATATTGCTGTAATAGTGGTTACCTGTTACAGTTGAATAAAAATACTGAGAATGGGAAATTGTAGCTGTTCTTGTTCAGCTTTGTCTCATTCAAACACAACAATTCATTTAAGCCCCTTTTCCCACTGGCCAAAAAACGGTTTAAACCATTTAAAATAAAAATAATTCCGGTGTTATTGGTGAGAAAATTTTTTAAGTTGAAAGTCCTTAGGGAAATCAATGTAAAAGAAAACTAAAAACTAAACTTGCAATAAACAGTAAATTGTTGCAATTGTACACCCAATATGTAGTTAAGTCTTGACATGTTTTGAAAGATTAATCAAATTATTGTGTCGTATACGGTTATATTACATCTAATATAAAGTAATATACAGCCTTTTTACATAAAATAATGCCATTAAAACCAACTAATAACGGCACATATCTGTAAATTTAAGCATTATTATTCATATTACAATGTTAATTTACCATCTTTATGGGTAATTTCATTGTTTTAAAACATAAAATGTTTGTAATTAACTGTTGAAAACAACGTAAAATAACTAAATATACATATGATGTGGTCTAAAATTAACAGTAAATTGTTGCAATTTTAAACCCAATATCTAGTTTTTCAACAGTTTTTTTGACATGTTTTGAAAGATGAATCACATTATTTTGTGTGTCATATACTGTTATATTACATCAAACACAAATTATTATACAACCTCTTTCCATAAAATAATGTCATTAAAACCAACTAATAACAGCACATTTCTGTAAATTTAAGCATTATTATTCATAATACAATGTTTACTTACCATATTTCTAGGTAATTTAATTGTTTTAAAATGTGAAAATGTTTCTAATTAAACGTTAAAAACAACCTGAAAATAAGGCAAAATCTTGTTAAAATTACAACTTCAAACTGTATTTTAATTATGGAAAAAAACTGTATTTTTTATGAGAAAGTAATTTTCTGTTATTTCACGGTATTTTTTTGGCGCCCCAGCTGCCGGAAAATTACCGTTTTTTTAAGATTTCTTTTTTTTTTTTACAGTGTAACTGTTATGTGTGCGAACACACTCAGACAGATGGACTTCAGAGAGAACACAGGAGAACAGGCAGGTCGAAAAAAGCAAAAAGTTTAATAACCAAAGGTGTCCCCAAAACGGGGAAACAAAGGCGAGAGCAAAAAATGCTCTGGGCTGGTTGCAAACAAAATAAGATTTAACAGAGAGTGTCCACAAAAATGGGAAACAAAAGGCGAGAGCATAGGAACGTTCTAGGCTGGTTGCAAACAAACTCCTCTCATAGGCAAGGCTGGGCTGGGCTGAGGGCTTACCAACAGGTGGAAGTTTCTGAAAAAATAAAAGAGACTGAGTCAGCAAGGGCACAAAACACAGGAGAGCAGAAAACGGGAAGAGGAACAAACAGGTGTACCACAGAGACAAGCAGACGATCCGACGAATACTGGTGGACTGAGCCTGGGTGAATTTGATGTCTCATCTCTTCAAGATCAAGATCAATATTCCTTTATTTGTCCCGCGAGGGGAAATTCCAAAATACAGCAGCATCAGTAAAGATTAATATAACAAGTGCATGCAAATTAGAAACAAAAACAGTATATACAAAAGAGTGAGGATTTAAATAAAAATAAAAAGAAAGAAATTGTAAAAAAAATGTAAGAAATTGTAGATCGTATTTACAGATTGTTATGCACATGTTTTTATTGCACAGCTTATTGTCCAGACTATTGCACTGATTACTCGGAGCAGCTTTTATTGTACAGTCTGACAGCTGCAGGGAGGAATGACCTGCGATACCGCTCTTTCACACACTTTGGATGTAGCATCCTGTCACTGATGGAGCTCCTCAGTGCAGTGAGTGTGTTTTGGAGGGGGTGGGAGTCATTGTCTGTCATGGAGGACAGCTTGGCTGTCATCCTCCTCCCCCCCACCTCCTCCACCAGTTCCAGAGGGCATCCCAGGACAGAGCTGGCCTTCCTGATAAGTTTGTCCAGCCTCTTCCTGTCAGCTGTAGTGATGCTGCTCCCCCAGCAGACTACACCATAGAAAATGGCAGAGGCCACAACAGAGTAATAGAAGGTCTTTAGGAGTGCCCCACGCAATGTCCCTTCCCTGGATGTTCACTGGTGTTGGTGAAGAGTGCGGGCGCCGACGAAAGTCCACAACCAGCTCCTTGGTTTTACCCGCGTTACTCTGGAGGTGGTTCTGCTGGCACCAGTCCACAAAATCCTGGATGAGTCCTCTGTATGACCTGTTGTCCCCATCTGTGATGAGGCCGACAATGGCAGAGTCATCAGAGAACTTCTGCAGGTGGCAAGTGGGTGACAGGTGTGAAAAGTCTGCTGTGTAGAGGGTGAAGAGGAACCGTGCCAGCACCGTTCCCTGGGGGGCCCCCCACACTGCAGAGGACAGTCCCTGACACACAGTCCCGTGTCCTCACATACTGTGGGCGGTTGGAAAGGTAGTCCACTATCCAGCATGTGAGGTGTTGGTCCACCCCTGAAAGCTCCAGCTTGTGTCTCAGGATGGCTGGCCTGATGGTGTTGAAAGCACTGCTAAGGTCCAGGAAAAGGACCCGAACAGAGCTCCCAGGCGATTCCAGGTGAGATAGAGCTCGATGGAGGAGGAAGATGAGGGCATCGTCCACTCCGATGCCAGGCTGATACGTGAACTGCAGTGGGTCCATGGACGAGCTTATCAGGGGGCGCAGGTGGGCAAGGACCAGCCGCTCCAGGGCCTTCATGAGGTGGGATGTTAAGGCCACCGGCCTGTAGCAGCTAGGGTCCTTGGGATGTGGGTCTTTGGCACAGGTACCAAAGACCCCACATTTATTAGCTATTGCTAGATGAGGAGAAAATTCTTATGGAGCAGGTTGATGGTAATAGCTGTTAAATTGCCAAGCAAAGTAAAGATGATATTGGAATTCTGAGATTCATAATTTAGGACAGCTGCTTAATGACCCTTGACCAATAAGACTGTATGTGTGTAGGGCTAAAAGGTAAGATGGGAGTTTAGAAGTGAGTTATTTTGATTATATTGTGAATTCCTTTGATTCGATATACCTTAATACGGTTTAGTTCCACCACAGGTCTTCAGAAGAACTTCAGTGTTCCTTGTCTTAGATTCAAAGTCATTGGAAGTCTTACCCTTACAACTTCTTTAAATTACAACTTCTCTGTCTGTCAAATTTGGACTACTATCAAATAAACTGGTCCGACATAATACAGACTGGCAAATGGATGGCAGACCTAATTTTGAATGAGAGCATATAAAATTCTATATGGAATTCATCTTACCAAATACAAACTACAGTTTACACACCTGTTATTTCTGTAGAAATAATGTCTCAACTTAAAAATCTATGGAGAGATAAAAAAAATCATTATTTCCTTTATAAATATTTTTTCCTACTTCTATGGCATCCACTTGTGTTGTATATAAATGCAAAAGGGGCAACTAAGGAAAATAGAAAAAACTGGCAATGAAGTATGGAAGTTATGTGCATATAATGTCTTATATATTTATCCATTGAAGAAAAATGCATGTATGCATAAACAAACACTTGCATATACCAACTGTAGATGTACACACATACATACACACACATTTGTATCTATCTATCTATCTATCTATCTATCTATCTATCTATCTATCTATCTATCTGTCTATCTGTCATACATGTCAATTTTTCATTACTTATACTCTTATTCAGTAGAGAGTTTGGCAGTCACGTTTGAATTGATTTGGTGCAATGGATCTATGGATTGATGGATTAATTGTTTGATTGATTGTTGGTGATTATATACTTACAGCTGAATTGTGCAAAAATTACACTGACAGTGGACTTTCATTAGGGCCAGTTTAGTTACACATACATAAGGACGTCTGGCAGAAAAAAAAAAATACGCCACCGCGCCCCCTCACTTGGCAGAAAAACACGGCTTGTGTCTTTATCCTCTAGGCGCGCTCTCATTTCCTGTAAGCGCGCACAGTGAATCCTTCGCGCGCGTTTAGCACGACGCCGCGCACTGTAGCCCCTGAATGTAGTTTGACAGAGCAGCACTGCTCTCAGTTAGACATGGCGGCGGATCCTAAACCGGACTGGCTCTCCAGCCTTCCCTCTTCTTGGAGTTATGGGGTGACTCGGGATGGACGCATATTCTTCATCAAGTAAATATCACGCGCATACATGGATTTATGGATACGCAGTGCTTATTTCTCCGACGCATTTTCGCCCTGTTTGTCTTTGTCGGATCCTCTGTTCACCTCTCCTCCGTTTTCTTCCACCAACAGCGAAGAAGCAAAGAGTTCAACCTGGTTGCATCCTGTTACTGGGGAAGCTGTAATCACTGGGCACAGGAAAACTACAGGTAAACAATCTGAGAAAGGGGTTTTCTTCAATCTCTGCGAAAATACGCACACACATGCGCATACGCAGCGCCTGGGAAAGATTATCCGCGCGTCACAGTGGAGGAAAAAGGGCCGACAACTTGCGGAGAGAGCTGTGGAAGACGACGAGGGGAGATTTCTTCTGTCTGCAGCAAAGCAACAGTCTCCTGTGCTCCGCTGCCCTTTCTTCTCTCTGGCGGACAGTTACGTACCGCGCCCCCCCACCTTCTGTTCCCTCCACCTGGACACTTTGCGACACACTTTTAAAAGTTCCGTCACGTAGGCTTGATGCGAATTCGGAGCCGATTCCCTGCAGTGATATATGACAGATCTCCCACTGACAGTCGTTTTGCTGCAGAAACACAATATTTCCAAGCACGTATGGGGACCGAGGTTGCTTAAAGAACAATGCATCGCGTCTGGTGCGTCAGTGCTAAGCCGATATTCCAAAATATAATACATCTTCCGCGACAGGGAAGGGGTGACGCTTTGGAAGGCATCGCTGCATGCAGATCAGCAGTGTATTCAAAGGAAGCTAAGTAGTGCAAGCACAGAAACAGAATGATTGAGTAATCCTTAAATATATGCTCTGGGGTATTGAGGAGGGGCGCCGAATTGCAGAAAAGAGCACAAGCCAAACGAGTTATTTTCAGACACTGCACTGCTGTGCAGGTGTGTATATAATCAGCTTCATATCTCTCTGCGCAGCTGCTTATGTTTCTCTGTGTTGTGTCTTCTCGTCCCCTCCCCTATCCTTGCAGATTTACCAACAGGATGGGAGGAAGGATACACATTCGAAGGAGCTCGCTGCTTCATCAAGTGAGTTGGAATGTGAGAAAATAGAAAGAGAGAGAGCGAGAGAGCGAGCAAGAGATACAGAGAGGAGAGAGACAGTATGAGTAGCCATCTCAGGCAGTGAGGGGTTGCTTTGTTTAGTTGGAAAGCACAGAGATTTCCCTCAGCTCTCATCAACGCCCA